>NW_023458556.1:99169217-99212119 GCF_013731165.1 Rhagoletis pomonella | reverse complement strand
ATCTGACTTTCTATATAAACGGTACGCCTTGGCTTCATCGCTGTATCCCACGAAAATACATTCGTCCGACTTGGCATCGAGCTTTGTTCTCTTCTGCTTCGGTACATGCATCATTGCACTACAACCGAAAATACGCAAGTTCTTCAAATTCGGCTTGACACCTGACCACAGTTCTTCAGGACTCTGCCGTATCCACGACATGGAGTACAATTAATTAAATACGTTGTTGTTTTTGTTGTAGCGGCAGAACAACCCCGCCCAGATCGGTTGATATCTCAGTCGTTGTCGTCGAGTTCCACTAACGGCAGCCCCAAGAAGCGTGCAGCCTCTATGGGGTCGGTCCACAGGGACGACGCTGTTAGGGTTGTAGGGTTTTCCGGGCATGCGAAGAGATGTTTCGAGTCGTGAGGGGTCTCTCCCCATGCCGGACATTCATTCGGCACATCCGCGTTTAGCCTACTCAGGTAAGAGTTTAGCCTGCGGCAGTAGCCAGAGCGAAGTTAGGCTATTGTTGTTCTAGTCTCCCGAGGCAGATGGAGCTCCGTCTCGTCTATGTCCGGTGTTTGTGTGCCTAGAACGGCATTCACAGGTCTAGAGTCTACATAACTCGAGACTGAGTCCCTGTGAATGGCGTTCGGGGCCTTTCGGTATGCTGACGGGTCCAGAGGCTGCTTAATGAACCTCTGGACTTCGTCCGTCAGTTCATATAGATGCCTCCTGACGTGCCTTGGCGAGGGCTCCTCTGCAAGCAGCTGTCTATTTGGGTGGCCACATATGTGGCTCCCAACCAGAAACTGCTTGCAGAGCATCGTGTTGTACTCCCTAATTGGGAGCATTTTCGCCTCATCGTGGAGGTGTTGTTCTGGTGACATCAGGAGGCATCCGGTCGCTGTCCTAAATGCTGTGTTGTGTACTGTGTAGCTTCGTCCAATGCGTCCTACTAGTCCCCGGCGACCACACTGGTGCTGCGTAGTTTAAAACCGGCCGGTCTATTGCCTTGTATGTTTCCAGCAATGTTTCTTTGTCTTTGCCCCAAGTACTGCCGGGTAGCGACGTGAGGACCTTGTTGCGGCTCTGTACTTTATTGACAATAGCGGTTGCGTGCGCAGAGAAGGAGAGCAGGCTGTCGAATGTTACTCCGAGTATTTTGAGGTTATTCACCGTCGGAATTAGTGTGTCATCGACGTGAATTGCCATCGGTAGCCTGACCTCCTTCGTCCAGGTTGTGAACAGGGTCGCAGAGGATTTCGTAGGGGAGAGGGCTAGACACTGCAGTGAAGAAGCGAGAAAGTTCGGAGAGATTTACTTTCGAACACAGGTCATCAATTCCATTCCACCCTGTGGAACCCCCTGTTTTATTTTTCTAAGTTTGCTCGATTTATCTCTAAACATTACCGACGAGTGTCGACCCCTCAGATAATTTGCCGACCACCGTTTGAGCCTCTGTGGGAGAGAGGAGCCTCTATATCTTCTAGTAGCGTGGAATGGCTGACAGTCATTGTCAAAAGCCTTTGACAGGCCCAACGCTACTAGAATCGTTCTCTCACAGGGACGTTTACGGTTAAGGCCACGAGTTATCTGAGTGTTTATGGCGTTAAGTGCTGTTGTACTGTGCACTTTACGGAAACCATGCTGATGCTTCGCTGGGGTCAAGTGGTTTGTGAAATACGGGAGCAGCAAGGCCTCGAGTGTCTTCGCTACCGGGGAAAGGAGTGTTATCGGCCGATAGGAATCTCCTATGTTGGCAGGTTTACCCGGTTTGAGCTGTGGGACCACTCTCCCCACCTCGCAGATGTCTGGGATGATGAGAGTGCCCATAGACAAATTTAGGACATCCGCTAGGAACCAAATTTTTCAGCATCAGCATGCATATTCCGTCGGGACCCATGGCTTTGGAGGCTTTCGCCTTCCCAATATCCACCTGAACTTCACCGCAAGTGAAAGCAAGGGGGCACAGGTTGTTGGCAATTTGTGCAGCCTTCTGGTCACTCGACGCTTGGCTTTGTCCACCGGAGGATGCAGTATGAACCGCCGGCTAAAATAGCTCGGGCATCGCTCCGGGTCCGACGAAGCATGGTCGCCGAAAGAAATTTCGACTCTGTCGTCGTGCTTCGTCGGATTGGACAGTGACCTCACGGTTGACCAAAGCTTACTCACACCAGACGTGAAGGTACAGGTCTTCAGATGCTCTTCCCACTTCTTCCGCTTATGTACGTTTACTAGTTGGCGAATCTCCGCATTGAGATCCCTGATACGGGGATCTCCGGGATCGGCCTGACGAAGGCTATCACGCTTATCGGCTAGAATAGCCGCTTCAGCAGGGAAATTTGGGCATGGGTCCGTAATACATCCTGCCGGTACGAAGCGAGCCCCAGCAGCGGTGACAGCCCTGCGGAACTTACGTTCACCAAGGTGGACGTCGGTTGGTGTGGGGAGAGCAGCGAAGGTGTTTTCAGTAAATTCCGCGAAGCCTTTCCAATCAGATTTAGAAAAGTTGATATATGTTCGGTGCTCCGCGGAAGCAAAGTCGGTTGGTTTATCGATCGAGATGACTATGGGCAGATGGTCTGATGCCAAAGTCAGCACAGGTCGCAATGATATGCTGTTTATCAGACCAGCGCAGCCTATTGTTGTCTGGCGAGCTTCAGCAGCTGCCCATAATCCTGGTGGGTGCGTCGTTCATTGTGCAGATTGTCGAATCGTCTATCTGCTCAGCCAAATCTGTTCCCCTACGATCGTTTGACAGGCTTGAGTGCCAAAGATCGTGGTGCGCATTAAAGTCACCAACTGCCATTCGGGTTTCACCTCTGAGGAGCGCACCTATGTCAGGGTGATATCCTGCCGGGCAGCAGGTGACAGGGGGTATATAAACGTTGAATATTTGGACCGCAGCTATCAGTATACCATGCCTTCCCATAAAGACGGTTATCTCCTCGACCTTGCTCTGAAGCCCGTTGCAGTTAAATTGAAGGAGCTTCATGTGGTTCGGGAGAGGTGTGGTGATGCGGGGTGTGAGAGATGTGTGTGGTCGTGTCGCCATTGGCTGTGTGCGCTGCTGAGGTGGTTGCCGCACTGTGGTGGTGGTGGGTGGTGTCGCGGTTGAGGTTTGCGACCGTGCAGCGCAACACGGGCCCTCGTAGTTCCTCGTCCAGTCTCGCGTGGTGCGCAGACCTGAACATGCCCTAAAGTGGCACCAGCCAAGGCAGGTGTTGCACTTGACTGATGTCACATTACGGAATATCCTGGTCTGACATACCGTGCAGATTGTAGGAGGAACCAGGAGTTGTTGGCGGCGGCGTGTGGGTGGTGGTGCGGTTGTGTGTGTTCTGTGGTCTATTGTGTTGTGGTGTTTGTGTGGGACTGCTCAGGTGGACTGGGGTTAGCCGTGGAGGCTGTTCTGTTTGAGCAGGAGGGTGCCACAAACGACGTGGTCCACTGCCGATGTGTCCGTAGTCCTGAGCAGACTCTGAGGTGACTCCACCCCTCGCAAGCATTGCACTTCACTGAGGTGGAGTTGTGGTGTAGTCGTCACTGGCATACACAGCAGGTGTAGGTTTCTGGTCCTGGGTTTGACTCGATGCCAGCCCTGAGTTGAAGAAAACGTAGCGAAACAACAGCCCTTGGTCGGGTAAAACCCGAGTCATTCCGGTACGTAGAACCGGCTGTCGTGGGAATGAATGCGTCGCTGTGTTTGCTGCTTCGGCCAAAAAAAATGTTGTCGAGGCCAGAATCAAACAACATACACCGCACACGCTCAATCAACGTCCTATTCACACGTTCGGCAACTCCGTTCTGTTCAGGCGTATACGGAGCCGTCTTTTGATGTATGATGCCACATTTTTGTATGAAAATTGAAAACTGCTCATTGCAGAATTCCGTACCATTGTCGGTTCTAAGAGTTTTAATTTTGCGGCCACACTGGTTTTCGACAAGGCTTTTAAAATTCTTAAACTTCTCGAAAACGTCTGATTTTCTCACAATAGGTATTGCAAACACCTTCCTGGAATAGTCGTCGATAAGTACCAGCAAATACCTCGCCCCACTAAACGAACTTGTACTAATCGGACCCAAAACATCAGAATGTACCAATTCCAATACGTTTTTTGTACGCTCTCCACTCTCCTTGCTAACCGTTCGCGTTTGCTTGCCTTTTGGGCATACAATGCATTTGTCGTCGTTTACGCCAACGTAGTTGACACCAATCGAAGAGTTTTTTACATTGCTCAAACTTTTACTGCAAATGTGCCCAAGCCTGCGATGCCGCAGATCATTACTTTCAACCGCTGTCATCACTTTGCCAACCTCCACCGCTTTACAATCTAACCGGTACAAATCATTTTCAACATGCCATTTCCACGACAGCCGGTTCTACGTACCGGAATGACTCGGGTTTTACCCGACCAAGGGCTGTTGTTTCGGCGATCTAACCCCGTTAGGTCGGCGAAATCCATCAAACGTTGCTCGATTCCAGGGCTACATCTTCTCCGTACCCTTCTACTCAGGGCTGGTATAGAGTCAAACCCAGGGCCAGAAATCTACACCTGCTGCTTATGCCAGAGACGACTGCATACAAACTCCACCTCGGTCAGGTGCAATACCTGTGACGGGTGGAGTCACCTCCGCAACTGCTCAGGCCTACGTACGCACCGGCAATGGACCACGTCGTTCGTGGCCCCATCTGTGCGAACCGGGCCACCTCCACGGCAAACCACCACCAGCCTGGGCAGTACACAATCAACACACCCACACCTCAACATAACACAACAATAGACACACAAACAAACACAATAGCACCCACATACCGCCGCCGGCAACTCCTAGTCGCTCCGACAATCTGCTCTGTTTGTCAGCCCAGTATATACCGTAACGTGACATCAGTCAAGTGCAACTCTTGCCTCGGCTAGTGCCACTTTAGGGCGTGCCCAGGACTTCGCAACACGCGAGATTGGACGAGTTACTATGTGGGCCCCTGCTGTGCTGCCCTGTCGCATGTCTCCCCCGCGACGCCGCCAACCACCACCACAAGGCAGCACCCCCTTTTGCAGCACGTACAGCAGGGGGCCGGCAGGCAACACAACTCTTTAACACCACACATCACAATCGGTCTCCCAAGGCACACAAAGGTGCTACAATTTAACTGTAACGGACTCCAGAGCAAGATCGAGGAGATAACTGTCTTTATGGGAAGGCATGGAATATTAATAGCTGCGGTCCAAGAGACGAAGTTGCACGGCAATTCAACCCTGTTGAATGTCACCAGCTGCCCGGCAGGATATCACCCTAAAATAGGTGCGCTACTCAGAGGTGAATACCGTATGGTAGTTGGGGACTTTAACGCGCACCACGATCTTTGGCACTCAAGCCTGTCAAATGATCGTAGGGGAATATATCTGGCTGAGCAGATAGACGATTCGTCATTCTGCACAATGAACGACGACGCACCCACCAGGATTATGGGCAGCTTCTGCAGCTCGCCAGACAACAATAGGCAGCGCTGGTCTGATAAACAGCATATCATGGCGTCCTGTGCTGACTTTGGCATCAGACCATCTGCCCATAGACATCTCGATCGATAAAGCTGCCGACTTTGCTTCCGTGGATCACCGGACTTATGTCAACTTTTCCAAAGCTGACTGGAGAGGCTTCACGGATGTTACTGAGGGCGCCTTCACTGCACTACCCATACCAACCGACGTTCATGTAGGTGAACGTAAGTTCCGCAGGGTTGTCACCGTTTCTGCAGCTTGCTTCATCCCAGCAGCATGTATTAAAGATCCACGTCCGAACTTTCCTGCCGAAGCGGCTGTTCTAGCTGATGAGCCCGACAACCTTCGTCAGGCCGATCCCGGAATTCCCCGTATTAGGAATTTCAATTCGCAGGTTCGGCAACTTGTGAACGTACATAAGCGGAAGAAATTGGAAGAGCATTTGAAGACCTGCAACTTCGCCTCTGGTTTGAGCAAGCTTTGGTCAACCGTGAGGTCGTTGTCCAACCCGACGAAGCGTGACGAAAGAGTCGAGATAGACTTTGGTGACCACGCTTCGTCGGACCCGGAGAGATGCGCGAGCTATTTTAGCCGGCAGTTCATTCTGCATCCTCCGGTGGATAAAGCCAAACGTCGAGTGACCAGAAAGCTGCACGAAATGCCAAAACCCAGTGCGCCTCTTGTTTTCACCAGCGGTGAGGTAAGGGTAGCCATCGGGAAGGCGAAAGCCTCTAAAGCCATTGGACCCGACGGAATATGCATGTTGATGCTGAAAAATTTGGGTCCTGCGGGAGTAGCGTACCTAACGGAGGTCCTCAACCTGTCTATGGCCACTCTCGTCATTCCAGACATCTGTAAAATGGGGAGAGTGGTCCCACTGGTCAAACCGCGGAAACCCACCAACAAAGAAGAGTCTTATCGCCCGATAACTCTCCTTTCCCCGGTAGCGAAGACACTCGAGGCCTTGCTGCTCCCGTATTTTACGAACCACCTGACCCCAGCGAAGCATCAACATGGGTTCCGTAAAGTGCATAGCACAACAACAGCACTTAACGTCATAAATACTCAGATAACTCGTGGCCTAAACCGAAACCGCCCCTGTGAGAGAACTATTCTAGAAACGTTGGACCTGTCCAAGGCGTTCGACACTGTCAGTCATTCAACGCTACTAGAAGATATAGAGGCCTCCTCACTCCCACAGGGACTCAAATGGTGGTCGGCGAATTACCTGAGTGGTCGACACTCGTCAGTAACTTTCAGAGACAAAACTAGCAAGCCACGTAAAATTAAACAGGGGGTACCACAGGGTGGTGTCCTGTCCCCGCTATTGTTGTAATTATTACATCTCAAAGCTTACTCAGCCACCGGAGGGTGTTAATATAGTGTAATGCGATAAAAGCATACAATTTGCAACCCTACAAATCACCTTGTATGAACACGCCTTAAATCTAATCTAATACAAGAATTTACGATATTAAAAATACAACACTGTTCTATGTACAATAGCAGCTAGGTTTAAGAGAAAAGTGAAAAATAAATTGGCGGCATTCGCCCGCGTACCTTAGCTCCGTCAAGTTGTGCTTTTCATTTTAAATAAAATTTGTGTCGGCCAATTAGCGCCCAACCACCATTTGTTATCAGCTCACATCGGTCTCCAGTCACCAGCTGCGGAGCCCCATTACTCCGTGCACACAAAGGAGTAGCGGCACCTCCCACACACCTACGAAGTGTCGAGGCGGCAGCACCGGTGGAACGCTAGGGCTCCACCAAAGCGTGCGTTGGCCGGCAGCAGCGCCGGCGGAGCACCAGGCCTCCACGTGTACCAGGTACGCCCCGGTAAACTACGAAGAGAAATAAACCACTTCGACATGGCGACCGTGACCCATGCGGTCAAAATGGCGAGCCTCGGGCGAACGAAGAAGAAAAAAGGGGACAAAGCCAACACAATTTGTTTCAAAATAATAATAATAAAAATAAAATGTGAAAAAAAAAAAAAATTAACTTAAATTTGATTTAAAAATCTTATCCTAACAAAATATATCGGTGGTGGAGAAAAAAAAAATTACAAAAAAATATCTAAAAACTTTCAAATAATCAAAAAAAATACAAAAACCCAAAGCCCAAAAACTTAAACACGTATACATATGTATACGCACATACATATGTGAAAAACATAAAATAAAAATGGAAATGAACTCAATTTACTTTTGACAAACTTATTAGAGTGGTGGCGGTGATAGTTAACGAAAAAACAAAAAAAAACTTAAAATTACAAAAAAGTTTATAAAAACAATAAAAATACAAAAAAAAAACGCTCGTACCAAATTTAGAAAAAAACGAAACTTTGCAGTGACGGTGGAAGACGGACAAAAAAAAAAATTAAAAAAATACAAAAAAAGCGGTGGTACCGAATTTCTGAAACAAATAAAATTAACAAAAAGTGGTGGTAAACACATGAGTGGCAAAAGAACAATAAAACCAAAAACAAAAACAAAAAACAAAAAAAAAAGACTAGAAAACTGTGACCGTGCTGTACCACCAGTCCAAGCACGACATAACGGCATCGCATACACGCCATAACGGCATGGCAACGCAACTACGACACGCGTTCCGTGCTGTACCACCGACGCAAACCGCTAGACCAGCGCAACCCGTTATAATGGCGTTGAAACCACGCCATCTACAAGTGTCGCTATGCCAAGGCGCGACACGCAGCGGTAAACAGCAGCAACAACAGCATCAATAAACAGCAGCAACAACAGCATCAACAGCGAGTTAACAGCAAGTAGCAGTTTGGGTATGATGCACTATGTGCGAAACACCACTACATCTTTTTCTTAAATTTAGAACAAAAATTGTTGTAAATGTTTCAAATAATTTTCTTTATATTCATTCAAATTTTTGCTAAACCTTTTTCTATTATTCAAACCTTTGGATTGTCATTCAAAACTTTTAATACCAACTGTACTTTCTATATTACCTGCATTCAGTTACATACATTAACTTACATACAATTATTATACCTACATACATACTTATACCAATACACATTTTCATCCATACAAATGTATGTATATGTTACTGTTTTGTCTTCTCGAATTTCAGCTTCAGTGGTACAGTGATGTACAAATATTAATTTTTTTTAAAACATAACTCTTCAACAATTTAAAGTTTTCACTATAATTTTTCTTCGATACTGTACAACATTAGGCAGTATGCAGATTTTGGAATTTTTATTAATTTTTCTTTTTCCAAATATTCGGAAAAAATTTGATACGAATCTTCGCCTGTGCCATTGCCGTGCTTTTATACTACAACTTTTAGAGCTTCGCTTGAAATATGGTAAAATATTTCAACGATTATAATTATCAATAAACGTTTTCCTCAGTTTTCTATGCCGTGGTACCCAAACTTCAAATATTACAACTTTATTCAAATAATTTTTTTCCAATAATACAATAGTTCGATAGTTTTTTATAGATCTTTTGCTTTGCGTGTGTGCCAGATGTCAGATGTCGAACTTGTATTCAAAGATTTACAAGCAAAATTTTTAAAAGTTACCAAGCGTGTTCTTCAAAGCCGTCCACTTTCAACAAATCAGGAAAAAGTTGACGAATATAAAAAATCTTTAATCGAAACTTACAACGATATTTTAATTCAAGTAAAAAATTCGGAACAACAAGGAAACAAGCCAGCTTCTATAATTAAACGTTTATCGCGGTGCACAGAAAAACTACTTCAGTGTTTTCAAAAAATTGGGTGTAAAGTTTTAGTACCCGAAAATTTTTCAGTTCTTATAAAAACAGATATTTTAAATTCTGAAGTAGATTCCGACGACGACTTTGCTGACGCCTTTTCAGCTGGCACACCAGAAGTTTCCACCGTTAAAAAAAGTTGTTCTTTGCCTTCATTTAAAGATTTTTTACAAATTGAAGAAACGCCCTGCGTAACGATTAGTTCACCGAATATAAATTTTACTGAATATACAATCGACATAAAAATGGCAACACCTGAGCAAAAGAAATCATTTATTAGCCTGTGTGCGTCTATAATCCGAGAAAACTATAGTGGTGACCCCCTATCGCTCGACTCATTCATTGACAAAATAAATTTAATTGAAGAATTATCGGATGAAAATTTAACTACAACATTTATAGCATTTTTAAAGTCAAAACTCGAAGGCAAAGCGCGTGAGGTTTTACCCAGTCAAATAATTTCAGTTGATCAAATAAAAGTTGCGCTACGTAGTAGAATCAAACCAGATAGTTCCAAAGTTGTCTCTGGCAAAATCGCGTCATTACACATTACTAATAACAACTATTCCGATTATGCAAAACGAGTAGAGGAATTATCTGATGCATTAGAACGATCTTTAATTATTGAGGGTATGACTCAACGATGAGGAGTGTCAGGAAGCTGCAGAGAAAAAAGATGCCGCCTACAGGGCCACGCTGCGATCGGGCGCAACGCGCGCTATGTGGGACCGCTATAGGGATCTGAAGAGGGAAGCGAGACGTATTTGCCGCAACAAGAAGAGAGAGGCAGAAATACGTGGGTGCGAAGAGCTTGAAATGCTGGCCGACAGGAGGAATGCCCGAAAATTTTACCAGAGAGTTAGGCGACTTACGGAAGGTTTAAAGACCGGGGCGCACTCCTGTAAGAACAATAATGGCGACCTAGTAACTGATGTCCAGAGCGTACTTAAATTATGGAGGGAACACTTCCGCCCTACTAAATGGTAGCAGCACGGAAAGTTGTGGAGAAGAAGAACCCGAGCCCGCAGTCGATGATGACGGAGTCGACGTTCCACCGCCTGACTATGACGAGGTACGTATAGCAATAACGCGACTGAAAAACAACAAAGCCGCTGGAGCTGACAGCCTGCCAGCTGAGCTATTCAAGTACGGCGGCGAGGAGTTGATAAGGTGCATGCATCAACTCTTGTGCAGAATATGGTCAGATGAACGCATACCCGACGACTGGAATTTAAGTGTGCTCTGCCCAATCCACAAGAAAGGTGACCCCGCCATTCGCGCCAACTACCGCGGGATCAGCCTTCTAAGCATAGGTTACAAGGTCTTATCGAGCGTATTGTGTGAAAGACTGAAGCCCACCGTCAATGAACTGATTGGGCCTTATCAGTGTGGCTTTAGACCTGGCAAATCCACCATAGACCAGGTATTCACAATACGCCAAATCTTGGAAAAGACCCGCGAGAAAAGGATCGACACTCACCACCTATTTGTCGACTTTAAAGCCGCTTTTGACAGCACTAAAAGGAGTTGCCTATACGCCGCTATGTCTGAATTTGGCATCCCTTCAAAACTCATACGGCTGTGTAAAATGACGTTGAGCAATACCACCAGCTCCGTCAGAAAAGACCTCTCCGAGCCGTTCGCCACAAAACGGGGTTTCAGACGTTGGAGAAGATAATAAGAGCTGCAGAACTGAACCGCTCAGGAACAATTTACTACAAGAGCGTGCAATTGCTGGGTTATGCCGATGACATCGACATCTTCGGTAACAAAAACCGCGAAGTCTGTTCTGCCTTTTCCAAGTTGGATAGGGAAGCAAAGCGCATGGGTCTGGTGGTGTCGCGTACTGGCCGCAACAAAATAAACATTTGTTTACCCTTTGTTCTATTTACCTATTTCCTTTCACTCCAGCCGATAGGAGTGAAGTCTGCCGACACTCAAGTGTACATATGTATGTACATACCTAAATAAATAGCAGAATAAGCTCAAGTTGAGCGAAATAGTTGTTTGTCGGTGGAGCGCCACCGCAAAGGGGAAAAGTCTCCATTAGGGCACTCCGCCCAAAAACGGTGCCGACCGAGGGTAAGAATGTAGGAATGAGAGATGACGCGAAAGACCGTAGTAGGGGTGTCGCCTTTGCTCTCACCTATTGCGGCACTTTTGTTGTCCGCTGTATGATGGCAATGGCAAGTCCATGGTGTTGTTTGTGTGCGCCGTGGTGGCGACCGCTAAAGCGCCCAATTCGCTTCTAGAATGATCGGGCCGGCGCCAATTGATCGGGCACCAACAACACCGGCGCTGACACTCCAACGGTTTGCGTACCGGTGCGTAGGTTGCGGCCTGGCTCGCGACTGCGTGACGGGGCTGTTCTAAGCGAGCTTTGAGAAAGGCAAGACCCTTATTGCGAGCGCGAGTGCTTTTATACATAGTAGCCCAGTAAAATTAGATAAATTTGTTTAGTGCGAGGTGTTTAAAATTGAATAAAAATTCGGTAAGTGCCAGGCGAGGCACTTAGATTGCAGTAGCAGCAGCGATTAGTTTCGAGGAGCAGCGCCAGTCGAGGCGTGGTGAAGTCGGCACCGGATTTGGGAGCCATATTCCCGAGGAGCACCCCTGCGGTTGCTTGGAATTTTTCTTGTCATCTCCCTTTTGTGCGTGCATTTGTTTATTTCGTTTGGCCCCCTTGTGTTGTTGTTGCGCACGGTAAGTGCATTTATTTGGGACATTAGGTAGGTCGGCTTTTGTAAACAAAAGGTAAGGTGACAGTGGTAAACGAGGACAAGACGAAGTATCTCCTGTCATCAAACAAACAGTCAGCACATTCGCGCCTTGGCACCCACGTCACTGTTGACAGTTACAATTTCGAGAAAGTAGAGAATTTCGTTTACTTGGGAACCAGCATTAACACCGATAATAATGTCAGCATTGAAATCCAACGTAGAATCACTCTTGCCAACAAGTGCTACTTTGGACTGAGTAGGCAATTCAGGAGTAAAGTCCTCTCTCGACGTACGAAAACCACGCTCTATAAGTCACTCATCATGCCCGTGCTGGTATATGGCGCAGAAGCATGGACAATGACAACATCCGATAAGGCGGCTCTTGGGGTGTTTGAGAGAAAGATTTTGCGGAAGATTTACGGTCCTTTGCGCGTTGGCGACGGCGAGTACCGCAGACGATGGAACGTTGAGCTGTATGAGCTTTACAACGATATGGACATAGTGCAGCGAATTAAAATACAGCGGCTCCGCTGGCTTGGTCATGTCGTTCGAATGGACACCGACGCTCCAGCTCTGAAAGTATTCAACTCGGAACCCGCTGGTGGTAGCAGAGGAAGAGGGAGGCCCCCACTGCGATGGAAAGATCAGGTGGAGAAGGATTTGGCTTCACTTGGCGTTTCCAATTGGCGTCAATTGGAGAAACGACTGGCATGCTTTGCTGAACTCGGCCAAAATCGCTTAGGCGGTTACAGCGCCAAAAAAGAAGAAGAAGAATGACTCAAGCGAAAGCCCATGAGTTAGCGGTAGAGCAGACAGTAAATGTTTGCAGGCTGAACAGTCGTTCAGAACTAGTAAAATCTATTTTAGCATCAACCACTTTTACGGATTCGAAAGATGTAGTCGCAAAAATGATTGTAGAACACAATAATGAAGTCAAAGAGCGGCAGGTGTTATCTTTTAGGTCACGGGCAAATAGACCAAACATTTATCGAGGAGGTTTTAAAGGGCACAACAACCATGGCTATCACAACAATAGTTTCAGATTTAATAACGGCAATACAAATAGGCACAATAATGGCAATAACACAAGGCACAATAGTCAAAATAATTACAATAGAAGTAACAACTTTAACAATAGACAAGATAACTACAGAAATAGCACAAGCAATCGTTCAGCAAGCAACAGAAATAGCTCTTCGCGTTCAAATTCTAGAAACACTTCTAATGTTCGATTTTTAAACGCCGATGCCCCTCAGGAGCGAACACTGGGGGAGCAGGAGCTAAGCAATTCAACGTAGTTACCCCTGAAAAATCAATTTACTGCTTGAACCTTAACTATTCTGACTTTATTGAATTAAATTGTACCGATTCTTACAAATTATGCTCGTTTCTCGTAGATTCACAGGCAGACATCTCTTTAATCAAGATGTCCAGTTTAGCAAGAAATTCATAAATTAACAGTAGCAATACCATGTTGTTGTTGTTGTTGTAGCGGCGGTTCATCCATCAACGTTGTCGTCTATTTCAGCTAGGGGGAGGCCCAGGAAGTGTGCTACTTCCAAAGGGACTGTTCATAGGGACAGGGGCGTTAGCTGAGTGGGGTTCTCAGGGCATGTGGCGACTCTCCACATGCCGGGCATTGGTTGGGCACATCCTCGTTGATTCTGCTCAGGTAGCTGTTGAGCCTGCTGCAATAGCCAGAGCGAAGTTGGGCTATTGTAGTGCGGGTCTCCCGAGGCAGACAAAGTTCTGTCCCGTCCACGTCCGGTGGTTGTGTGCCTAGAACGGCATTCACAGGGCGGGAGTCTACATAACTTGAGACTGATTCCCTGTGAATGCCGTTCAGGGCCTGTCGGTAGGTTGACGGGTCCAGAGGTTGTTTGATATACCTCTGGACTTCGTCTGTCAGTTCGTAAAGATGCCTCCTGACGTGCCGTGGCGAGAGCTATTCCGCGAGCAGTTGTCCGCTGGGATGGCCACGTCTGTGGCTCCCAGCAAGGAACTGCTTTCAGAGCATTATGGTATGCTCCTTTACTGGGAGCATCTGGACCTCGTCATGAAGGTGGTGTTGAGGCGTCATCAGGATGCATCCTGTCGCAGTTCGTAATGTCGTGTTTTGGCAGGTCTGTAGCTTCATCCACTGCGTCCTGCTAGTCCCCGGCGACCATACGGGCGCTGCGTAGTTTAGAACCGCCCGGCCAATTGCCTTTTATGTTGCCAACAGCGTTTCTTTATCTTTGCCCCAAGTGCTGCCGGCCAGCGACTTGAGGACATTGTTGCGGCTCTGTACTTTGTTGACAATTGCGGTTGTATGCGCCGAGAAGGAGAGCAGACTGTCGAAGGTAGCTCCGAGGATTTTCGGGTTATTCACCGTCGGTATTGTTACGCCATCGACGTGAATACCCAGTGGCAGTCTGACCTCCTTCGTCCAGGTGGTGAAAAGGGTTGCCGAGGATTTCGCAGGGGATAGGGCAAGGCTCCTTGCAGTGGAGAAGCGAGAAAGTTCGGAGAGGCAACCGTTTACTTTCGAGCACAAGTCTTCAATTCAATTCCCAGACGCCATGATCGAACAATCGTCAGCATACGAGACTATATTAACACCCTCTGGTGGCTGAGGAAGCTTTGATATGTAATAATTAAACAGTAGCGGGGACAGGACACCACCCTGTGGTGCCCCCTGTTTAATTTTACGTGGCCTGCTAGTTTTGTCTCTGAAAATTACTGACGAGTGTCGACCACTCAGGTAATTCGCCGACCACCGTTTGAGTCGCTGTGGGAGTGAGGAGGCCTCTATATCTTCTAGTAGCGTTGAATGACTGACAGTGTCGAACGCCTTGGACAGGTCCAACGCTACTAGAATAGTTCTCTCACAGAGGCGGTTTCGGTTAAGGCCACGAGTTATCTGAGTGTTTATGGCGTTAAGTGCTGTTGTTGTACTATGCACTTTACGGAACCCATGTTGATGCTTCGCTGGGGTCAGGTGGTTCGTAAAGTACGGGAGCAGCAGGGCCTCGAGTGTCTTCGCTACCGGGAAATGAGAGTTATCGGGCGATAAGACTCTCCTTTGTTGGCTGGTTTCCCCAGTTTGAGCAGTGGGACCACTCTCCCCATTTTCCAGATGTCTGGGATGACGAGAGTGGCCATAGACATGTTGAGGACCTCCGTTAGGTACGCTTCTCCCGCAGGACCCAAATTTTTCAGCATCAACATGCATCTCTCCGGGTCCGACGTAGCGTGGTCACCAAAGTCTATCTCGACTCTGTCGTCGCGCTTCGTCGGGTTGGACAACGACCTCACGGTTGACCAAAGCTTGCTCACACCAGAGGCGAAGTTGCAGGTCTTCAGATGCTCTTCCCATTTCTTCCGCTTATGTACTGACGAAGGTTGTCGCGCCCATCAGCTAGAACAGCCGCTTCGGCAGGAAAATTCGGACGTGGGTCCTTAATACATACTTCTGGGATGAAGCGAGCTGCAGCAGCGGTGATAACCCTGCGGAACTTACGTTCCCCTACATGAACGTCGGTTGGTATGGGTAGTGCAGTGAGGGCGCCCTCAGTAATATCCGTGAAGCCTTTCCAGTCAGCTTTGGAAAAGTTGACATAAGTCCGGTGATCCACGGAAGCAAAGTCGGCAGGTGTATCAATCGAGATGACTATGGGCAGATGGTCTGATGCTAGAGTCAGCACAGGTCGCCATGATACGCTGTTTATCTGACTAGCGCTGACAATTGTTAGATCTGGCGAGCTGCAGCAGCTGCCCATAATCCTGGTGGGTGCGTCGTCGTTCATTGTGCAGAATGTCGAATCGTCTATCTGCTCAGCCAGATGTATTCCCCTACGATCATTTGACAGGCCAAAGATCGTGGTGCGCGTTAAAGTCACCAACTACCATACGGTTTTCACCTCTGGGTAGCGCACCTATTTCAGGGTGATATCCTGCCGGGCAGCTGGTGACAAGGGGTATGTATACGTTAAATATTTCGAGCTCAACATCGCCTGACCGGATAGCAATACCCTGACATTCTAGGATGGTATCCCTGCGGTCGATGCCTGCTTCAATGAGACGATACTGCACGGTGTGGTGCGTGATGAACGCTAAACCTCCACCATTATCTCGCTCGCGATCTCGAGGGTGCACGTTGTATCCGGCGCAATTCAACAGGGTTGAATTGCCGTGCAACTTCGTCTCTTGGACCGCAGCTATTAATATTCCATGCCTTCCCATAAAGACTGTTATCTCCTCGATCTTGCTCTGGAGTCCATTACAGTTAAATTGTAGCACCTTTGTGTGCCTTGGGAGACCGATTGTGATGTGTGCTGTTAAAGAGTTGTGTTGCCTGCCAGCCCCCTGCTGTACGTGCTGCAAAAGGGGGTGCTGCCTTGCGGTGGTAGTTGGCGGCGTCGCGGGGGAGGGATGCGATGGGGCAGCACAGCAGGGGCCCACATAGTCACTCGTCCAATCTCGTGTGTTGCGAAGTCCTGGGCACGCCCTAAAGTGGCACTAGCCGAGGCAAGAGTTACACTTGACTGATGTCACGTTACGGTATATTCTGGACTGACAAACAGAGCAGATTGTCGGAGGGACTAAGAGTTGCCGGCGGCGGTGTGTGGGTGCTATTGTGTTTGTTTGTGTGTCTATTGTTGTGTTGTGTGTGTGTTGCCGGTGCGTACGCATGCCCGAGCAGTTGCGGACGTGACTCCACCCGTCACAGGCATTGCACCTGACCGAGGTGGAGTTTGTATGCAGTCGTCTCTGGCATACGCAGCAGGTTTAGATTTCTGGCCCTGGGTTTGACTCTATGCTAGCCCTGAGCAGAAGGGTGCGGAGAAGGTGTAGCCCTAGGCTCGAGCAACGTTTGTTGGATTTCGCCGACCTAAACGGGGTTAGATCGCCGAAACAACAGCCCTTGGTCGGGTAAAACCCGAGTCATTCCGGTACGTAGAACCGGCTGTCGTGGGAATGGTAGCAATACCATAAACATCACTGGTGTAACTACTGAAACGGTTACAACATTGGGAACCGTAAGTACGAACTTGGTTTTATCAAATTTTTTTATTCCGCATACTCTTCACGTTGTAGATGAAAGTTTTAATATACCTTCTGACGGCATACTAGGCAAGGACTTTTTAAAGACGAACAGATGTATTATAATAATTATTAACTACGCAAATGACAGTATAACTATCGGCATTGGGACAGAAAGCACTAAAATAGCAAGTTTACACGGTTCAAATACCGACACTTTAGTAATTCCTCCAAGATGTGAAGTTTTTCGTTTATTTAAATTGACTCATTCCAACAACCCTGTTTTTGTAGACTCTCACGAGCTTTGTTCTGGTGTTTTTACATCAAAATGTGTCGTCGACACTAAAAATCCAATTTTAAAAGTAATAAATACTACGGACGAGGTAAAATACGTTCGAAACTATAACATCAAAGCTGAGGATATCAGTAACTATAATGTCTACAAAACAAACAAAACTTCCAAAGACACAAAACGTTTATAGGAACTAAAGTCAATTTTACAAAAACAAATGCCAAAATATGCTAAAAACAAATTGCTCGAATTATGCTTACAATACGCCGATGTATTTGCCTTAAAAACAAACCTTATGACACTCAATATCTTTTATGAACAGAAACTTCGACTGAAGGACAAGACTCCCGTTTATATAAAAAACTATCGTTTGCCGTACTCACAACGCGAAGAAATAAGTAGGCAAGTCGATACCCTGTTGCGAAACGATTTAATCGAACCAAGCTCTTCAAATTATAATAGTCCATTAATTTTAGTACCAAAAAAATACCCATCAGGCCAAAAATCGTACCGCGTGTGTGTTGACTTTAGGGCAGTTAACAAAAAGCTTATCGCTGACAAATTTCCACTAGCGCGTGTAGACGATATCTTAGATAACCTTGGACGAGCAAAATACTTCTCGACTTTGGATCTATTTTCTGGTTTCCATCAAATTCCGTTACACAAAAACTCGCGAGACATAACATCTTTCAGCACTGACAAGGGAGCTTTTCGCTGGAAAGTTTTACCATTCGGTTTAAATGTAGCACCGAATTATTTTTCTCGAATGATGTCAATAGCCTTTTCAAGCATTTCTCCAAATCAAGCTTTTTTGTACGTTGATGACGTCATTGTTATAGGTTGTAGTGAAACTCACCATCTAAAAAATCTGGCTAAAGTGTTCGAAACATGTAGAAAATTTAATCTCAAGTTAAACTCAACAAAATGCAATTTTCTTCGTTCTGAGGTAACATTTTCAGGGCACAAGTGCTCAGAAAAGAGACTGCTGCAAGACGATTCAAAAATAAACGCAATAAACAAGTATACAAAACCTTCAGATAAAGATGCTTTTCGTCGATTCGTTGCGTTTGCAAATTATTATAGACGCTTCATACCTAACTTTGCGTCGCTGGCAGCACCTTTAAATAGACTGAGTCGAAAGAATGTCGAATTCTTATGGGACAACGCTTGTGAAACTGCATTTCAACACTTAAAATCGGCCTTAATGTCTCCTAAACTTTTGCAATATCCTGATTTCACTAAGGAATTTTTAATAACAGTGGATGCTTCGAAAAACGGGTGCGCGGCTATATTAAGCCAAAATCATAATGGCAACGACTAAGGCAAATCAAACGTTGGAGCAGACGCACTTTCACGCATTACCATTAACGAACTAAAAGACTCTACAAAACATGTCTTAGCTATGAAAACGCGATCAATGACAAAAACAATAGAATTACAAAACGAAAACAATCACACGGACAGTCCTACAGTACAAGTTTACGATAAATTTTCGTATAATTTTTCTAAAAATATACCGCGAATAGTATCGCATTTTATATACGACAAAAATAACAAAATTTAAAATATTCAAATATGTGCACATTTAAAACACAAAAACAAGAATTTCTTAATTTTGCGAATGTTAACGAAACAACTTTTTGAGACGAATTACTTTTGAGGCTCGATAATGAAGCCCGCAATCGCAACATTAAGAAAGTAGAATGGCCAAAAGATGATATATTTTTCAATAATTTCTCTATTTCAACTTAAAAAAACAGCGGAAATAATATTTAAAAATTTTTACAAATTATCTTAACAGAACCGGTAGAAAACGTAACTGACAACGATAAAAAGTTAAAATTAATGACCATTTATCATAATGACCCTATAACAGGCGGACACTGCGGAATTAAAAAACTGTATGTAAAATTACGTACAAAATATCATTGGAAAAATATGACCCGTGATGTATCCAAGTTTGTTAAAAATTGTTCAAAATGTTTATTAAACAGGGTTAAACCTAAGAACAAGGAAAATCTTGTTTTAACACCAATACCTTGCAAACCATTCGATATTATTATATCCATTTGATATTATTGATATAGTGGTAATAGGTTCGCAATTACCATTATATGCGATTTAACAAAGTATTTGGTAACAGTAGCTGTGCCAGACAAAAGCGCTAAAACGATTGCATCTGCAATTTTCGAAAGTTTTGTCTTAACTTACGGTGTAATGAATTCCATTAAATCAGATTTAGGCACTGAATTCAAAAACGAAATTTTCACTGAATTAACCAAACTTTTAAAGGTTAAACACGATTTTTCAACCGCACACCATCATGAAACTATGGGTACTAGCGAACGTAACCACAGAGTCTTTAATGAATATTTACGCGCATATTTAAATGAAACATTTTCCGATTGGGATTTTTATTGAAAATATTTTAAATTTTTACACAACACAACAACTAACACAGTTTTCGATAATAAATTTTCCCCTTTTGAATTAGTATTTGGAAAAAAGGCAACAGTGCCTCAAGATTTAAAAAAAGATAAAATTGACCCGATTTATAATGTAGAAAATTGCGCCAAAGAAGTTAAATATCGCATGCAAAAGTTGCACAAAATCGTTAAAGAATTAATTAACAAACACAAAATTCGAAATAAAATAAACTAATATATGATAAAACGGCGCGTCCGTTATCTTTAACGTTAACGACGGGGTTCTTGTTCAAAAAGAACCACGCAATAAGCATGAAAACATATACCAAGGGCCATACGTTATAACAAAAATTGACGGTGTAAACGTCACAATTTTTGATGAAGCGAAAAACAAAGAAAAAAACAGTACACAAAAATAGAATTCATAAAATAAAATAAAACAAATTTTCTTATATATGTATATACGTATGTATAATTACCTTTAATTTTTCTTTTTATTATCAACAAAAATGAAAATTGTACAAAAACAAAAATAATAATTTGAAATGTATACATTTTCAATATGAAAACTACCTCAAAAAAAGTTTATATATGTACTTTTTCACAAAATTGTAATATAAAAATTTTTCCAAAATATGAAATGAATTTATTAAACCAAAAACATTTTTCATACATTGTTAAAACTAAAAATTCAGAAAATCTAAATTTAAATTTTAAACCAAAAATTTTTTAATTCCATTTTTCATAACCAATTAATATGTATTTATGTAAAATTCAATCAAATAGTCTCATAAATTATTTACAAAAATAATTAGTTAATTTTATTTTACAAATACAATACTTTGCCAATTAAATTACTATTAATAAATAAAATAAGTAATAATTAAGTAAATACAAAAACTTTTATTTAAATACTTAATATTTACCAAAACTTAAAATTGATTTGAACGAACGAATGAAAGGAGGAATATCCCTTAATCGTTTCTTAAATTCGTTCCTTCAAAACAATTTAATTCCAAGTATAAATGTTGGGCAAGAAGAATATGGCAAACTTGATCACTTTGCCAAATTCTTCTTTTTCCAAAGGAGGGTGTTGTAATGCGATAAAAGCATACAATTTGCAACCCTACAAATCACCTTGTATGAACACGCCTTAAATCTCATCTAATACAAGAATCTACGATATTAAAAATACAACACTGTTCTATGTACAATAGCAGCTATGTTTAAGAGAAAAGTGAAAAATAAATTGGCGGCATTCGCCCACGTACCTTAGCTCCGTCAAGTTCTGCTTTTTATTTTAAATAAAATTTGTGTCGGCCAACTAGCGCCCAACCACCATTTGTTACCAGCTCACATCGGTCTCCAGTCACCAGCTGTGGAGCCCCATTACTCCGTGCACACAAAGGAGTAGCGGCACCTCCCACACACCTACGAAGTATCGAGGCGGCAGCACCGGTGGAACGCTAGGGCTCCACCAAAGCGAGCGTTGGCCGGCAGCAGCGCCGGCGGAGCACCAGGGCTCCACGTGTACCAGGTACGAACCGGTAAACTACGAAGTGAAATAAACCACTTCGACAATAGGCTCCTATGCTGACGATTGTTCGATTATGGGAATCGAATTGATGACTTGTGCTCGAAAGTAAACGGTTACCTCGCCGAACTTTCTCCCTTCTTCACTGCAAGGAGCCTTGCCCTATCCCCTGCGAAATCCTCGGCAACCCTTTTCACCACCTGGACGAAGGTGAGACTGCAACTGGGTATTCACGTCGATGACGTAACAATACCGACGGTGAATAACCCGAAAATCCTCGGAGTTACCTTCGACAGTCTGCCCTCCTTCTCGGCGCATACAACCGCAATTGTCAACAAAGCAGGGTTCGTATTTGCACACACATGCTCTGCTCACACACACGCCAGAAACACATTCAACTTGTACTCACTGCTCATACACATGTGTGTGCATAAGTGGAAAACAAACTCTGCTCACAGAAAAGTGTGTGCTGTTTGTTATTAAGCACATGCACATGTGTGTAAGCCGATTTTTGTACAAATTTCAGCCCATGCACATGCACATAATATATTTTTAAAAGAATTTGTTTATTAAACGTTATTTTTTGAAAGACAATTCAATAACAAGTGAGGTGTTGTTTGTTTTTTATATGACAGAAAACATATTAAAAAATTATTTTAAGATTTGAGATAGAAATCGAAGTGTATAAGTTTCTCTACGCAAAGCACACACATGTGCGTGTGCTTTATATTAATAAAAATAAAGTACACACATGAGCCCGTGCTTTTTACCAAACAGCACACACATGTGATGTGAGCAAGTTTTTAATTTTTTATATGCACAGCACACGTGTGTGAGCGTAAAATGTTAGGATGTGCTGCGCATGTGTGTGCAAATACGAACCCTGCAACAAAGTACAGAGCCGCAACAATGTCCTCAAGTCGCTGGCCGCCAGCACTTGGGGCAAAGATAAAGAAACGTTGTTGGCAACAGACAAGGCAATTGGCCGGCCGGTTCTAAACTATGCAGCGCCCGTATGGTCGCCGGGGACTAGCAGGACGCAGTGGATGAAGATACAGACCTGCCAAAACACGGCATTACGAACTGCGACAGGATGCTTCCTGATGACGCCCCAACACCACCTACATGACGAGGCCCAGATGCTCCCAGTAAAGGAGCATAACATTATGCTCTGCAAGCAGTTCCTTGCTGGGAGCCACAGACGTGGCCATCCCAGCGGACAGCTGCTCGCGGAAGAGCCCTCGCCACGGCACGTCAGGAGGCATCTTTACGAACTGACGGACGAAGTCCAGAGGTTTATCAAACAACCTCTGGACCTGTCAACCTACCGACAGGCCCTGAACGGCATTCACAGGGAATCAGTCTCAAGTTATGTAGATTCCCGCCCTGTGAATGCCGTTCTAGGCACACAACCACCGGACGTGGACGGGACAGAACTTTGTCTGCCTCGGGAGACCCGCACTACAATAGCCCAACTTCGCTCTGGCTATTGCAGCAGGCTCAACTCCTACTTGAGTAGAATCGACGAGGATGTGCGCGACCAATGCCCGGCATGTGGAGAGTCGCCGCATGACTCCTGGCACCTCTTCACATGCCCTGAGAACCCCACTCAGCTAACGCCCCTGTCCCTATGGACAGCCCCTGTGGAAGTCGCACACTTCCTGGGCCTCCCCCTAGCTGAAATTGACGACAACGTTGATGGATGAACCGCCCCGAACGGGGCTTAGTAGCCGCTACAAAAACAACAACAACAATTTTCAACATGCGCTGTTGAAATTCGCCTACCGCATTGATCAAAAATTTTACAATTGTCACCAGCAAACACAACCCTTTTGCCTTTCATTATCATTTGCCTTACTGACAATAAATTTGCACAGAGATTTGGCACGTACTCTACGTTCTCCACATTTGTGCTTTGTTTGTTTTTATTTGCATTCAAAACAAGTTTGACGTTTCCTATGCTTTCTATTTTAACCCTCTCTTTATTTGCCACAAGTAGTTCTTTACGCTGTGATTGCTTTTCTTCCACAAACAGGTGTCGATTATTTGTCATTTGCGAAGTGGCACCCGAATCTATGAACCACACATTCTCACTGTTCTGACAATACATGCATGCACTTGCCAGCAGCGAATTTGACAACGACGACGTTTTCGTTTGCTCACTGTTTTCTGCTTTTTTGTGCACTCTTTTCGCATGTGCCCTTCTTGACCGCAGCCATAACATCGAAATCGTTTCTTATTAGAATACTTTGCATTTGCATTTGGTTTTGTCTTTGATTTCTTTGAATACAAAGCATTGCAAAAGCAAACTCTTTACAGCATCGACCGTTGGTTTGGCTTTGGAATTTTCTACGGCCATGACTAGTGCCTGGCAATTGCTCGGCAATCCCGCAAGCATTAAAGATGCAATGACCTCGTCCTCAATGCTCAAACCAGCATTACGAACCTTAATAGATGTCATCACCATTTCATTAATGTAATCTTGCATAGAAGAAAAGTGTTCTAAATTTATCTGCACCAGTTTCCTAAGCAGCTCAACTTTACGGGTAAGGCCGTGGTCCTCATACGCCGACATCAGTGAGTCCCAAGAATCTTTTGCGTTTGTAGCATTTGCTATGTGCGCAAAATTGCATGGTTCGACCATTAGCGTAATTTCCGCCAGCGCCCGTTCATCGGAATCCTTCTCCTTAACGTCTTGCACACCAGCTTCTGTCACCTTGCAACAGTTTTGTAGGACCAGGTACGATTTCGCGTGCCGCTTCCACTCGTCGAAATTTTCTCGGCCACGTAGCCGCTCAAATGGAAAATTTAATACACCGGTTGCCATTTTAAATTAACACGAAAGGCCCATAACCTGATGAGCAGAGAATAAAATCCTTAGGTTGCAGAGAAAGTGGAAGCGAAGCCGAAGATGAAGATGAAGACGAAGCCGAATACGAAAAACAGTGCAGTTGTAAACATGTGAAAGTGATCACAGTGCAAACGAAGACGAAGATTAAGACGTTGCGCAAGCAGTCAGCTTGAAACTGTGCGGTACTGTTTTCAAAGACGAATCGCTTGCTGTGATGAGTTGTTTACAATTTATTTAACTGTGTAATTGTGAAAAAACGCGCTTTTCAAGAAATTGGCTAAATTTTTGGCAAAATGTAATCAAACGTATTAATTGGCATTCTTGTATATTCGAAAAATGTCTGTCCGTCTTGCCGTAACACATTATACAAGTGGCGAAATTCTCCAAAAGTTGTCCTATACAAATTATTTCATGAATTGCTGTTTTTTTCTTTATTTTCTTTTGATTTTATCTAAAAAAAAGGTTTTATTTAGAAACAAATCTTCATATCATTCATCTTCCACTATGTACACTCGCCAGCTTGGCCGCAACGCAAACGATTCGTCTTCGGATCCGTCTTCATCTTCATCTTCGGCTTCGCTTCTACTCTGTCTGCAACCTTACGCGCAGTGTGAAGATAGAATAGCAACTGAACTACTTTATTCAATGTACATATGTATAACAAGAGAATACAAAAGTAAAAGGAATGAAAATAATGTTGCCAGATTGATATTATTTAACAACCTGTGCGAAAAATTAAAAAATGTGGGCTGCTCGTTAGATTGCAAGAAATGAGGTGTCAAATGAAAGGGCTTGGCCTCCAGATGCGCAAATACATATTATTTTTTAGTAGGGTTGCAACCTGTTTTGTTAACCAACTTCCAAAAAAGGAGGAGGTTATCAGTTCGTCGGAATATATTTTTATTATTATTTTATTTTTTATGTATGTTAACGCATAACTTTGGACCACGTCAACCGATAATTCTTTTTGCATCGGAAAGGTAGTGTCTCAGAGGTGATCCCATACTAATCTGGTTAAGATCCGATCAGTGGATCATGAGATATATATATATATATTTTTTTTTATACATGAGTTGAAGTCGTTTTTTTTGCTAAAAATGACTTGTTGTCAATCGCATCTTATTTAATATCTACACATTTAGCGCGTGGCGAAGCCTCGCGCATACGAGGCCGGCTAGTATATTATACGGATAGTTCCAGTCCTAGTTCCTTACAGAAAACTCCGCTTGGATCCATCTGTGTTAAAAATTCAATTCCCCCGTCTCCATGGTCTTGGTGTTGCCATTCTCTTCTTGACGGGATGCTCGTCTTAAAGAGCCTATCGAAGATTGGTTTGGGAGTGGAGTAATCAACTCCTTGGTTGTAACTACCCAGAGTGTGAAGTATGGAGGCGGAACCGAACCCTCGATCCTTCTATAGCACCGTATTTTCTCACCAGGTTTATAGCGGGCAGATTGGTTACCACCTCTAGCGCTTTGTTTGGGGTGGTCCTTAAGGCACCTGAATTGCATAAAAACGCTGTTATTTGGACCTTAATCCATAGTTTTAGGTAACTTGCCTTTTGAGTTGCTGGCCACCATACAAGTATTCCATATAAGAGTATTGGCCTGACCACCGAGGTGTAAAGCCAATGAGTAATACGAGGTTGTTGTTGTAGCGGCTACAACAACCCCGCCTAGATCAGTTGATATCTCAGTCGTTGTCGTCAAGTTCCACTAACGGCAGCCCTAGGAAGCGTGCAGCCTCCACCGGGTCGGTCCACAGGGACAAAGCCGTTAGGGTTGTCGGGTTTTCCGGGCATGCGAAGAGATGTTTCGAGTCATGTGGGATCTCTCCGCATGCCGGACACTCATTTGGCACATCCGCATTCAGTCTACTCAGGTATGAGTTTAACCTGCTGCAGTAGCCAGAGCGAAGTTGGGCTATTGTTGTTCTTGTCTCCCGAGGCAGATGAAGCTCCGTCTCGTCTATGTCCGGTGGTGGTGTGCCTAGAACGGCGTTCACAGTTCTAGAGTCTACATGACTCGAGACTGACTCCCTGTGAATGCCGTTCAGGGCCAGTCGGTAAGCTGCTTGATGAACCTCTGGACTTCGTCCGTCAGTTCGTATAGATGCCTCCTGACGTGCCTAGGCGAGGGCTCCTCTGCTAGCAGCTGTCTGTTCGGGTTACCACTTCTGTGGCTCCCGATCAGAAACTGCTTGCATAGCATTATGTTGTGCTCCTTAATTGGGAGCATTTGTGGCTCGTTGTGAAGGTGATGTTCTGGCGACATCAGGAGGCATCCAGTCGCTGTCGTGAGTGCGGTGTTCTGCCGTGCTGCCGGCTAGCGACTTGAGGACCTTGTTGCGGCTCTGTACTTTATTGACAATAGCGGTTGCGTGCGCAGAGAAGCAGAGCAGGCTGTCGAATGTTACTCCGAGTATTTTGGTATTATTCACCGTCGGAATTGGTGTATCGTCGACGTGAATTCCTAGCGGTAGCCTGACCTCCTTCGTCCAGGTTGTGAACAGGGTCGCAGAGGATTTCGTAGGGGAGAGGGCTAGACACTTTCCAGTGAAGAAGCGAGAAAGATCGGAGAGATATCCGTTTACTTTCGAACACAGGTCATCAGTCGCTATGATCGAGCAATCATCGGCGCAAGAGACAATCGAGACTCCCTCTGGGGGTTGAGGGAGCTTTGAAATGTAAAAGCTAAACAGTAGCGGGGAAAGGACACCACCCTGTGGAACCCCCTGTTTTATATTTCTGAGTTTACTCGATTTGTCTCTAAACATACGTAGCGAATGTAGCCCTATGGACGAACAACTTCTGAGATACTTCGCCGACCTAAACGGGGTTAGATCGCCGAAACAACAGCCCTTGGTCGGGTATAACCCGAGTCGTTCCGGTACGTAGAACCGGCTGTCGTGGGAATGAGGTGTTAACCCTCACTTGATTCCGACCGCTTTTTTGCAAGTGCATAATGCAAAGTTGGCCTTCCTTACTCTTTCCTCTATATTAGGTTTTCACGTAAGTTTCCTGTCTAATATGAGTCCTAGATACTTAACATTCTCCTTCAAAGATATCTCCACACCCATAAAGATTAGCGGGGAGACTATGGAAAGCCTGTGTTTCCTTGTGAAGGGAATTGCTTCGGGTTTCTCGTTGTTTATTCCGAGTCCCCTACTCTGTCCAGTTTTCTCTGTTTTGTTTTCTTTTGCGAACGGTATTTTGTGATATAGTTTACCTACTTCATATAAAAATATTTGTCCCCGCTCAGGTTATTCGATAATCAACATGAAAAAAAATTTAAGCAAGGAAACAGTGAAAAAAGCAGTAACTGTTTGTGACTACCTTAACATTTATTGTTTTATTCTATTTTCGCTTGAAAAATTTTATCACAACAAATTAACAATAAAAAGAATCAAGAACGGATACTCCTTAAGTGCCCTAAAGATTGGGGCGCACAAAAAATAATTCGCTTTGGCAACATCAACGTAAAACGGTAGATGGAACCGCAGGACTCTCGGGGAATATAGAAAGCGATCTATTCAAGAAGAGCAGGGCAATCAATTCTCCCAGAGGTAATATCAGACACAAACATTAGTGACTGTACTGTTCTTCTACATTCTACAGAATTCTGTCTAATAAGCATGCAGCGAGCACTATAAGATGGAATGGGATAGGAGAAGTTAAGCGGTTGAAGAGCAAACCGAATAAATTTCTTTTGAACGTTTTCGATTCTACTAGCATGACAACTATAAATAGGGTTCCAAATAATCGAGGCATATTCTAATTTTGAGCGAACCAGCGAATTGAAAAGAATCTTCCTGGTACAGGGGTCCCTGAAATCTTTAGCATATCTGCGAATAAAAGCTAGGTTACTATAAGCCTTCGGAAGCAAATAGCAAACGAGATTTACAAACGTAAAGCGATGATCAAAAACGACCCCCAGGTCTATAAGATAAAGAAAAGGTATTAGCAGAGGAGAAGCTCGGCCAAACACTAACATATGTGTAGGCGCCAGTCTATTATTATTATTAGCAGACTTAGATAGGGTCATATGGAAGCATTTTTTAAAGTTTTAATCTAATTTATTACTGTGACTCCATCTAACAAGATTGTTTAATAGGGCGGGTCGAAAATCTAATTTTTCTCAAATGCCTTGGTAATAGTGAAAATATATTGTATCATGAAGTCAACAACAAGCCTGCAAAATACTAGTGTTTTATTTCAATTGTAAGAGCCCGCGCATCGACCAAGTGACCCACAGCACACTAGTCGAATAAGACCAATTCTTATTAAAAATTCTGAGTTCAGCAAAATGGGTTGGTGTATATTATTAGATAATAAACCTGTTAACGCAAAAGATAAAGTAAAATATCATTTCTCGCAGCCCTTTAGCTTATCGTTAATCTCAAAGTAATCTGTTTTCAATAAAATTTTAATTGTTCTCTTGATAATTATCAATTGCACTGGCCTATTGTCAGAAGATGTAAAGAACACCATTAATATTACTGGCGTGGATTTAGGTCGTTGGTTCCAAATATTCGAATCTTTATTGTTGTTGTTGTAGGCTAGTCGATCGATTACTTTCGTGTGCAAGAAAACCACTTTTTTCTTCACGTTTTGCCCAACGTTTCGCTAATCACCTTAGCATCTTCAGGGGCGCATCTTTATTTACATAGACATCAACAATAAACAAAGAACAATGTTATCGACAAATATTGATATATGTATGTACATAATTACAAAAATTAGGTTAAATATTTGAAAAACAACAAACGAAGATACAAACACAAAGGGACAATCACAGGTTTTTTGATTTTAACTGTGGCACTTACTCATAGTTAAGATTTAATTTACACTGGACATTTGGAAATATTTTGAAAAATTGAAAAACACCAAAAACATTGAAACGTATTGAACAGTGAACATTAAACATTAACTTATTAAAAATATTGATACCATCGCTGTGTGGTACTCTCGTCATACTAAATGTTTATTACAAGCATAGCATATAAGCAGCCGCGATATCATCCGTGTCCTCCTTCTTGTTGTTCTTTTTTTAATATTAGCTATAGTTTGCGAATTTTCGCAAATTTAGGAACAATTTCGGTAGCTCTAATAGAAAAGCCATTATTTTCACTCATCGTGGAAAAATTTTGTTTATGCAAATGAGTATGGAAACACTGAACAGGCACAACTTCTAGAAACACTAATTAGTTTACTTATGTTTATGCATACAATAGGGGTATTCTCGAAGTCTGGCACGATGAACGGATTGCACGAAATGCAAAAATACTATTCAATATTTCGAAGAGTACGAGAGCACCCCATTGCAAAGTGGTAGCTTGCATGGGTAGCAAGCAGCGAAATTATGTAGCAAATACAATAACAAAAGGCAGAAAAAAAATTAAGTGAGCGAGATGAGAGGAATGAGCGAAATATGTAGCAATTCCAACAACAAAACAACTAGCACAGGGTCGCATATATCTTGCTATGCTATTTTGCAAAATATATACATGGGTTTCGACGTTGCATGTTTTGCAGCGATAGGAAATGTTGTTTCGCATGTATTTTGTTGTTGTGTGTTTGCAAGTTATGCAATCCTTGCAATCCGTGCTACGTGCAATGGCTTTGCAAGATTTGGAGAATACCCCTAATATAAAAATTGCAAATATAGGAAAATGACAAAAAATTGCGTTCAAAATTTTTAAAATATTTAAAAATAATCTGTATATCGTCGCTCGAATAAAGAAACAGTGTAAATGCCACATACACTATTATTCGATAATTGCACCATTGGATATATAATCCTTTAATCTATTAGAAAAATCTTTAGTTTTCTTAAATATCTCTTTGGCTCACTAATTTATTCCCGAAAAACGAAATTGTATTTGTATGGTTTGTAATGGTTTATAAAAATTTCCAATTCGTTTTTCTCAAAACTATACTTTTCATGTTACACTATTTCATTATTCCAGCGACGATATAACCTGAACGATTTTCATCACATTATTATCATAAATCAGTAACAGTAAGTCTCGCCTTCAATTTGGTCATTATTACTTACCGATCGAGTAACATTTACCAAAGTTATATCGAAAAACTTAAGTGGATCTCCATTTTTTTTCTAAAAAAATTTCTCTTCAACTGTATAAATAACCTTTTCATGAAAGCACTGGAGTACAGAAAAGTGTGCCAGGGAGTGACTTTTTGCTGGATGCAAAGCAATATCGTCCAATTGGAGTCATCAAAAGGATTTCCCAGGATATGCTTAAGACTATTGCATTCACCTACAGTCACTTTTTCACATAATGGAATTAACCAGGGACGTGAACCGGATGAAAAATTTTGTCGGTTCGGTTGAGCGGTTCGAGCCGTTTTTGCACTTTTGGATGGTTCGTCAAAGTGGGTTTTTTGGTCTTTGAACCGGGGTTTCGGTTCGGTTCAACGGTTCGAAAAACAAACAAGTAATAAAGTCTAAGTTCGGGAAGAGCCGAACATTAAATACCCGGCGCAAGTATTAAATATATGATTTTCACCTTTCCGAAAGCCACCGCAACATGGTATACCGGGGTGTATCAATTTTGAGTAAATTTCGAAATATTGAAGTTTCAAGCATTTCTGAAACTTACCGTTATATGAAAAGCGGCCTCAATTTTAGTCTGATTTCAATAATTTTCAACGTTTTGCTTTTATTTGGCAAGCACAATAGCAGTACCGAGTTTGGTATAAATTGGTAGACCGGTTACCGAGATACATATATGTGATCATAAGTGGGCGGTGCCACGCCCGTTTTCCAAAATTTTCTCATAAACGTATTTCTTGGTAAAGGATTGTCGCAAGCATCAATTTTGAATAAATTAGCTCTAATATTTACTGATTTATCGAAGATTTCGCATTTCTCCAAATTACTTTTATATCGGAGATAGGCGTGGTTATTGTCCGATTTTGCCCATTTCCAATACCATCCGTCCTACGCCCGAAAGAAGTGCACGTACAAAGTTTCGTTAAGATATCTCAATTTTTACTCGAGTTATCATGTGCACAGACGGACCGCCGGACAGACATACGGACGGACGGACACACAGTCACCGCTTAATCGATTTCTCTTTGCATTCTGATCACTTATGTATACATTTGTCTATATCTATCTCGATTTGTTTTACCTGTTACAAACAACCGTTATGTGACCAAAGTTATAATACCCTTGTGCACAAGTGCGCTCGGTTATAAAAAATAACGCACAAGATTAAGTGTCAAGTGCAACAACGCGCAAGGTTAAGGGTCAAGTGTCTGTCAAATGAAATGGGTTGCCTTTACATTTGATATTGCCACATTGTAAACAAACATGTTTAACAAAATGAAAAAAAGTGGGTACATTTATCTATTAAAACTAACCGCCCTATTCCCACAACACTGACAACACTCAGTGGCTGACTATTGCCTTTACTACTGCGCCTAATACTATGCCGCAAATTTATTTTAAGCTCTCGTATGGTGACAATTGTCAATGTGGTTGTTATGACCTACTGAGTACGCGACAACGGCGAATATTTATACATATTGAGTTTTAGGCGCAATAATTGTGATAATAGTCATACGATGAATTTTGTCAGTGTTGTGGGAATAGGGCGGTTAGTTGAAACTAACCTTTAACCCTTTATGGAAAGTGGTTCGGTTTTCGGTTCGGATCAAACATTTGTGGAAATTTACGGTTCGGTTAATGGTTCAGTTAATTAATAGAAAAAAGCGGTTTTCCGGTTCAAAACCGGTTCGGTTCAAAACCGGTCCACGTCCCTGGAATTAACTAAAATATTTAAGTATGTATATCTAAACACTTATTGCACGTTCCCTACTTTCATATAACGGCAAATTTAGAAAACGGCAAAAATGTGCTTCTTCGGTGACTAATGAATTGTATTATGTTAATGTATGTAAATACTTATATGCTTGAAACTACTATTAACTTATCAAACTATTCCTAATCTTTGACAATACATGTTTGACTTCATTCACCACGATCTTGAAAACTGACTAAACCGGCGTGATCAAGTCCATGGTCCTTTTTGAAATAAATCTCGTCTCACTTTTTTGTATTTTTCACTTGTTTGCTGAAGTAATGAGGAATTGAAAATTCATAAGGGAAAATTATAGTTTTTGTAAGTTTTATCTTTTTATCTTAATAACTTGTAGACTTATTAAAAAATGATAAATGGACATGAGATACTAATTTAATAACCTTTAATTTGATATTTCGTCCTGTTTATAACAATTAACGAATTCCACAGATATTACAAGCCAAAGTTTTATTTCCAAAATTCATACACTTTGATTCAATTGCGCGGGCTAAAGATAAGTTTTAAATTAATCTTTCGTGGCCAAGAACAATTGGCTTAGACCTAAGACATCATAATATTACTATTACAATACGGTGAAATGCCGTTTATTTTCCCCATACAAAATCGACCCAGCATATTGTTTAAATCAATCTGTAGCTTGAGGATGGCGGATGCGCAAGTTATCTTGCGGAACAGCTTAAGATCGTCGGCATATAATAAAAAATTGGAATATTTAAAGCACGACCCAATATCGTTGATAAACAGGACAAACAAGAGGTGGCCCAGGACGCTGCCCTGCGGAACACCCGAAGTGGCAAAAGATTGTTTAGACTAACAATGCTCAATTTCAACAAACAAGATTCTTCTCATTTTCGTTGTTGGTGTTTCCGACAGGGTAGGAGTGTGATGTAATGTGGAACGATTTTCCGTCATCCCTTGTCAAATTTGGTTTGGAGACAAACAGGTTTCGGCGTTCTCGGGAACGAAAAATGACACTGAAGATGGCACAACGCCGAAACCGGTTTGTCTCCAAACCAAATTTGACAAGGGATGACGGAAAATCGTTCCACATTACAACAAGATTCTATTGGAAAGATAAGATTTGATCCAGGACCGAGTGAAAGCCAATATTCTCCAATTTGCGAACTAAAATTGAGTGCGAGACTCTGTCGAAAGCTTTCGAGAAATCAGTGTAGATGGTGTCTACCTGAGATCCACTTTTAAACGCTGAAACACAAAATTCAGAGAAAGTCACTAAATTAGTGACTGTGGAGCGGGCACTAACGAAACCATGTTAATTGGGTACAACTAGGCTCTTAATGGCAAACGAAAGTTTTTCTTTTACCACCTTTTCAAATATTTTCGAACAAATCGTTATTTTAGAAATAGGCCTATAGTTTTTAACATCATTCCTACTACCCGATTTATAGACTGGAGTGATAGAGGCGATCTTCCATCGTTACAGTATTCCCCGCTTTATTACACTTCAAAACTTCATAATTTTTGGTTCAATCCCTTGTCTATATGTTTCGTGAAATAAGATTCTTAAAAAAAAAACAGAAAATGAGAAATATATCCAGAATGTCTTTTTTAGATGAAAAATTATTTTTTATTTAAAAAGCTTATTTCTCCAAAAGTCTTCAAATGGGAAATTGTTGCCGAAGAAAGATTAAACAAAAAACCAAGATAAACCATGACATGAAACCATGAAAAATGTCATGAAGAAGGTGGAAAAAATGGAAATGAGATTAAAAGTGATCTGCAAAAGTTTAAATAGCATGCATTTAATGTTAAAAATCAGTACAACGATTATTGGTTAGTATACATTTTTCTAGCGGTTTCTAAACTTATTTAATCCTTTAACTTACTTTTAAAAAAGTGACATTTTGGAAGATATTTTACAAAAATACAAAGATAAGAAAAAAATTATCTTTGAAGGGCCTGAAAGCAGTTTCATATTCTGCAAAAATTTCTACGTCGGTAATCGGTTTCAGATGATACATTTACCAATCTTAAAAAAATATATAAATAATACTTGCCATGTACACTTTGTTTGGAAATTACCCAAGTACATATATAAATACCAGAGAGCTGCATGGATACACTCAGATTACATTTTAAGTCACTCGCTTTCTTTTCACATCTGCACACACTCGCACTCATTTATTTCCAAACATAACGTGCGATAGCATTGAAAAAACATTGTCGGTTGAGTGAGTAATTCACACTATCAAGTGCTCGATTCAAATAATAAGTGCTTGATTTGAAAAACAAGTGCATGGCATAACTGCTGTAATGAAAGTATTAAAGAAAAAACATTTGTAAAGACAATTTTTGTTAATTTTATTGGTTTCCTAACTGCATATTATAATGCAAAAATATCAACTGATTAAGGGCATCATCATTTGACAAAAGGTGGGATCTTTTGTCAGAAATAACATTTCCAGCAGAAGAAAAAACTTTCTGACGATGCGCTAGTTGAAGGAGTGGCTATTACTCTACGACTGAGTTTATGCAGCAGCGGCATTTCGCATTTGTGTACCTCCCACCAATTAATTATATCGAAGTCCGTATGAAAATATACCTCAATATTTTCATATCGCCGCAGCTCTGCAGTAGCTTTATCAGTTCTGCTCACAAATGTAGGTTGTTTAAGAAGACCTGAAAACAGCTCAAAGTTGTCTGAAGGTAACAAAGGTGTATCCGCAATTTGTGGTTCCGTTGTACTGTCAGAATTCTCAGTTAACGTTCTCATAGTTTGTAAACATTTCCCTTTTGTGTACCTTTGCTCAGATTCGGTAAAGTTGTTGAGCTCTTTTGCTGGCGGGTATAAAAAAGCACAATTTTGTGCAAATCTGTTAGTTTTCAACAGCAACTGTTTTTAAATAATAAAGCAACTTATTTTTCAAGTCCCTTATAAAGCCGATGTCTTCTGAGGTAACATTGCATTTCTTTTGTAGACTAATTATATAAATGTACGTCAGGTGCATAACTAAATCATTTAGTAAAACTAATATATTTAAAAAAAAAATACTTCATCAATATCCATTTTTTATAAAATTGACGTATTCTCTACTAATTGTTTGAAGTCAATGAGTTCATTCGATTGCTCGACTTGCTTTTCATAACAGCATTTTTCACTCGCTTGACTTGATTTGGAAAGAGTATATCAATATTATATTTGAAATCAAATGAGTACACTGCAGCTAAACATTGATTTCAAAACTAACTATGAATCTCACTGTTTGTACGGTGTTCTCACTAACCTTATAGAGTTCACAGCAATGAGTTCATACTGTTTAGATGGAAGTGAGTAAACTCATGCTGTTGTCTGATAAATACATATGTATGTATTAGGGATGTTTCGAATGTCATAATTTTCACATTCGCGCATGCGAATGCGAATGCGAATGTTACGAACAACATTAAAAAAGCTATAATCAACTTATATGTAATACTTCTATATTGGCAGTATCTACAAGCAGAGTTGAGCAAAATTTATTCGAATGACGAATAACAAATGAATAAATTTTTTTCTCGTTATTCGTAAATAATAAATAACTTTGTTCATTCAATGAAAAAATTATTCGAATGACGAATAAACTATTTTATTCGTTATTTGAATAATAAATGAAAATAAAACAAGTAACATTTGTGATAAAATCGAAACTTATTTGCTTTTAAGTAGCTATAATAACAGTAGATAGATAGATAGATAATATGATGAGGTAAGCACTGCGACCTAATGGTCTATTGTAATCTTCACGATACTTCCTCTAAGCCTAGATCCCTCAGGAAGTTCCAAAGCTTCTGCGGGTATAAGGAGTGAATGTGCTATAACTGTGGCCGCATTGAGCCTAAACTCCTCCCACGTCTTCTGCTGACGGCATCACACTCAATGAGGATGTGGAGTCATTCCCACGACAGCCGGTTCTACGTACCGGAATGACTCGGGTTTTACCCGGCGATCTAACCCCGTTTAGGTCGGCGAAGTATCTCAGAAGTTGTTCGTCCATAGGGCTACATTTGCTACGTATTCTTCTGCTCAGGGCTAGCATCGAGTCCAGAACCAGAAACCTAAACCTGCTGTGTATGCCAGAGACGACTACACCACAACTCCACATCAGTCAAGTGCAATGCTTGCGAGGGGTGGAGTCACCTCAAGAGTCTGCTCAGGACTACGGACACATCGGCAGTGGACCACGTCTTTTGTGGCCCCATGCTGCTCAAACAGAGCAGCCTCCACGGCTAACCCCAGTCCACCTGAGCAGCTCCATACAAACACCACAACACCACAACATAACACAATAGACCACACCACAACCACGACAGACCACATAACATCACAACCGCACCACCACCCACACGCCGCCGCCAACAACTGCTGCCAGGATATTCCGTAATGTGACATCAGTCAAGTGCAACACCTGCCTTGACTGGTGCCACTTTAGGCATGTTCAGGTCTGTGCACTACGCGAGATTGAACGAGGAACTTCCAGGGCCCTTGTTGCGCTGCTCGATCGCAAACCCCAGCTGCGACGCCACCCACTACCACTACAGGGCGGCAACCTCCACAGCAGCGCACACAGCCAATGGCGGCAAGACCACACACATCCCTCACACCCCGCATAACTACACGTCTCCCGAACCACATGAAGCTCCTTCAATTTAACTGCAACGGACGTCAGAGCAAAATCGAGGAGATAACCGTCTTCATGGGAAGGCATGGTATTCTGATAGCTGCGTTTCAAGAGACGAAGTTGCACAGCCATTCGACATTGTTGAATTGTGCCGTATATAACGTGCACCGTCGAGATCCCGAGCGATATAGTTGTGCTGGCTTAGCGTTCATCACGCACCACACCGTGCAGTATCGTCTTATGGTAGCAGACATCGACCGAGGGATACCATCCAAGAATTTTAGGGCATTGCTATCCGGTCAGGCGATGTTGAGTTCGAAATATTCAACGTTTATATACCCCCTGTCACTTGCTGCTCGGCAGGATATCACCCTGATATAGGTGCGCTCCTCAGAGGTGAAAACGGTATGGTAGTAGGTGACTTTAATGCGCACCACGATCTTTGGCACTCAAGCCTGTCAAACGATCGTAGGGGAACACTACACTACACCACTAGGACTGAGCAAAGCACAATGAACGACGACGCACCTACCAGGATTATGGGCAGCTGGTGCAGCTCGCCAGACATAACAATAGCCAGCGCTGGTCTGATAAACAGCGTATCATGGCGACCTATGCTGACTTTGGCATCAGACCATCTGCACATAGTTATCTCGATCGATAAACCAACCAATCCCTGCATCAGGGATCTCAACGCGGAGATTCGGCAACTAGTGAACGTACATAAGCGGAAGTAGTGGGAAGAGCATCTGAAGACTTGTAACTTCACCTCTGGTTTGAGTAAGCTTTGGTAAACCGTGAGGTCACTGTCCAATCCGACGAAGCACGACGACAGGGTCGAAATTTCTTTGGGGCACCGAAATTGCGCATATCGAAACTACATTTAGACATTATTTCGGTCTCAACCGAAACTGTGCATGAATGCTTTATTTCGGTTTTCAACCGAAACTGTGCATGTATGCATTACTTAGTTTTTTTCATATGCATTATTTCGCCTTTAAAACGAAAGTATGCATATGCATAATTTCGGTATTTTCTTATATGGGTATTTCCATACGTCGCATACGTGGCAGTCGTACGTTTCAATGTGATACAAACAAGGAATACCATTTGTTTTCTTAAACTTTTTTGGGCCATTGTATAGCACATATATCTATATTTAACCGAAAAATGAAAAGAATCGAACTGCTTGATCCTGAAACATAAGCATTTAAAGAGAGTGTCGTTACGTGACAAAAAATGGAAGTAAATGTTTTCTTTTCTTACAAAATCGCAAAACGCTGCGAATTGTGGATGGCTATTTTCATGAAACTTATTTTAATATGATTTGGAGCAATTCTAGTTGTTTTTAGAGTTTTTTGAATTAATGCAACTTGTTTAAATTTTCTTTTACAACCTCAAGTGTGAAACATCACGTGACGTAGCGTCACGTGACATAAATTTCTATCGTTGTATTTTTGTTAATATTGCTTTTAAATGAATTTTTAACGCAAATAAAACATGTATTTTATGTAGAATATACTTTATATTTTGACTTCAGCGCCAATTCAGGGTGAATTTGTTGGAAATCTGATTTATTATGTTTCAATTAAATACGCCAAATTCGAACCAAAGCGGACCATAAATACGGTTTTTCGAAATATCTCGACCTTGGCGCCACCTAGGAAGACCATTTTACGCAAACATGATTCTACTTTCATAGCCAGTAGATATTTTAAAAATCAGACAAATCGGCCCGTAAATACGTTAGATATAAGACTTTTATTTTTTTTGTCGTGGTGGACCTTCCGATGGAAACACCCATATGCATTATTTCGGTTTTCAACCGAAACTGTGCATGTATGCATTACTTCGCCTTTCACATATGGATTATTTCGGTTTTGAACCGAAATTGTGCATGCATGCATTATTTCGGCTTTCTAACGAAAGTGTGCATATCGATAATTACGTTTTTTCTAATATGAATTATTTACTTTTACTTAGCAAGTGTTTAAATCCCTAAGCGCCTACGCAGAGAGAAGTTCTGCGCAAACATACTTCCGCCCTTCTTTTCCGGCAACACAGAAAGGAGAGTTCAACTTAGTAAGGGCTATAATCCCTAAGCACGGCCGAAGGCCGCCTACGCAGAAAGTTCTGCGCAAAAATACTTCCGGTCCCCTTTTCCGGCAACACAGAAAGGAGAATTCTACTTAGTAAGGGTTACCGAGGGCCGCCTACGCAGAAAGAAGTTTTGCGCAAAAATACTTCCGGTCCCCTTTTCCGGCAACACAGAAAGGAGGATTCTACTTAGTAAGAGATATAATCCCTAAGCGTGGCCGAAGGCTGCTTACGCAGAGAGAAGTTCTACCCAAAACTACTTCCGTCCCCCTTTTCCGGCAAGACAGAAAGGAGAATTTTACTTAGTAAGGGATATAATCCCTAAGCGCGGCCGAAGGCTGCCTACGCAGAAGGAAGTTCGTTTTCATGTATGCACTATTTCGGTTTTTGTCATATGCATTATTTCGGTTTTGAGTCGAAACAGTGCATGTATGCATTGATTCGGTTTTTGTCATATGCATTATTTCGGTTTTGAGCCGAAACTCTGTATGTATGCATTACTTCGTTTTTCTCATATGCGTTATTTCGGTTTTCAAACGAAAGTGTGCATGTATGCATTATTTCGGTTTTTTCATATGCGTTATTTCGGTTTTCAACCGAAACTGTGCATATATGGGCAAATCTAAAAAATAGGTACACTTTCAAACAAAAAATTTTAATTTTTAAATTTGTGAGCACACCTATGTTTTATATATCATTTTATTCGTAATCTCTTAATAAATCTATTAATATAAGTTTAATTCATATTCATCAAGTCCTTCAAAAGTTAGACGAGGAATAAGCATGAAATAGAAAACAAAAGAATAAGCTGGGTTGAAATTACGCTGTTCAAGTTGTAAACTTTGAGGAAAGATTTTGAAAGTTGAACTCACTTAATTGGGATGTTCCAAATTCAATGGCATGCCCTGTTTTACCAGATTGGCTCCGGATTTCGAGATAACGGTACTTGAAAATTTAATAAAATTTTAACTATCTTATAAATAACTCCCTCAGTTTTGAAGTTATTTTACTAAAATTTTGCACATAACAGTTTTTTAATAATACCTTAATTATTCCTTAAAATTATCGAAATAGGTTCACATTAACATATAGCTCCAATACAACTGATTACTCAGATATGTGTTTTGCGCTATAACTCTAACTTCATATCTGAATAATAAATTGTATGCGTGCTATATGTTAAATTGAACCTATACTAAATTTCAACCTGTTTAATTGAAGGAGTTATAACGCAAAACAACGTCTCAGATCAATCAGTTGTATGGGAGCTATGTGTTTTAGTGAACCGATTTCGATGATTTTATGGAATAGTTAAGGTAATATTATAAAACGGTTATGTGCAAAATTTTAGTAAAATATCGTCAAAACCCAGGGACTTTTTTTTATAAAATAGTTAAAATTTAAGGAAAGTTTCAAGTACCGCTATCTCGAAAAGTGGAGCCAATAGGGTAAAACTTAGGACGCCATTGAATTCAGAAGGCTCCAATTAAGTAAGAGCAACTATCAGAACATTTGTCGAAAAAAATTTGCTTTGATACCACTCTCGAAATATTCTGACTAAAAGAAGTAGCATCATTAAGAGTAGTAAATCAGGGTTTTTACACACTTCTAGAGATAAATTTTTTGAAGCATTTTACAGGTATATGTAATTTTATAAGGACTAGCAGTTATAGAAAGATTTAGATCGTTTCGACGTGTTTTCCAAATGTGGCTTTAATTAAAGTGTTTTTGGAATAAAAATTACGCTCAAGATCGCAGAATATTTTATCTTTAAAAGTTGGTTTATTCTGAAAGCACAGCTCTTGCTCAGGTATGAAATTATTCGTAATTGTTTGTAGTATACAATACATACTTAAAAAGTTCTTAGACTTAAATGCTTCAAAAACTATACGCGATAAACCGAAAATTTTGAAAATTGTGAAATGTGGAATTACAGACTTTGAGTTACTTGCCATTTCGTTATTTTTTAATGCACACTTTTCTTACCTACTACATTTGAAGTGTACACATAAGTACTAATTGCACAATTTCAAATCAGTATATGGTGTGCTTCAAAAGTTATGGCATAATTAATTTTTCACCTCTTAAAAATTACATAAAAAATTCACTTGTTTTCATTATTATTATTTAAACACCATTATTTTTTATTTAAACACCTATAATTCAAAAGTTATGCGGAAAATTGATCCAAATTTTTGTTGAGGCTTCAAGTATACGTCAATGAATTATATCCAAAAGCAACCAGCTTGATATAGTTTCCAACAGTGAAAATAAAGCTAAAAAACACCAAGGTTACCTGTTTTTTAGATTTGCCCATATGCATTATTTCGGTTTTTTTCATATGCATTATTTCGGTTTTCAACCATAATTTCGGTGTTTGTAATATGCATTATTGCGGTTTTTAACCGAAACTGTGCATATATACATTATTTCGATTTTTTTCGTATGCATTAGTTCAGTTTTTTTTCATATGCATTAAGTCGTATGCACAGTTTCCATATGCACAATTTCGGGGTGCCATTTCTTTCGGCGACCACGCTTCGTCGGACCGGAGCGATGCGCGAGCTACTTTAGCCGTCGGTTCATACTGCATCGTCCGGTGGACAAAGCCAAGCGTCGAGTGACCAGAAGGCTGCACAAACTGCCAACAAGTTGTGCCCTTCTTGCTTTCACTTGCGGGGAAGTTCAGGTGGCCATCGGGAAGGCGAAAGGCTCCAAAGCCATGGTTCCCGACGGAATATGCATGCTGATGCTGAAAAATTTGGGTCCTGCGGGAGTAGCGTCCCTAACGGAGGTCCTCAATTTGTCTATGGCCACTCTCATCATCCCACTGCTCAAACCGGGGAAACCTGCCAACAAAGGAGATTCGTATCGGCCGATAACACTCCTTTCCCCGGTAGCGAAGACACTCGAGGCCTTGCTGCTCCCATATTTCACAAACCACCTGAGCCCAGCGAAGCATCAGCATGGTTTCCGTAAAGTGCAACAACAGCACTTAACGCCATAAACACTCAGATAACACGTGGCCTTAACTGTAACCGTCCCTGTGAGAGAACTATTCTAGTAGCGTTGGACCTGTCAAAGGCGTTTGACACCGTCAGCCACTCCACGCTACTAGAAGATATAGAGGCTTCCTCTCTCCCACAGAGGCTCAACCGGTGGTAGTTAAATTATCTGAGTGGTCGACATTCGTCGGTAATGTTTAGAGACAAATCGAGCAAACTCAGAAAAATAAAACAGGGGTTCCACAGGGTGGTGTCCTTGCCCCGCTACTGTTTAACTTTTATATTTCAAAGCTCCCTCAAGTACCAGAGGGAGTCTCGCTTGTCTCTTAGGCCGACGATTGCTCGATCATGGCGACTGGGAATGGAATTGATGACTTGTGTTCGAAAGCAAACGGGTATCTCTCCGAGCTTTCTCGCTTCTTCACTGCAAGGAGCCTAACCCTCTCCCCTACGAAATCCTCTGCGACCTTGTTCATCACCTGGACGAAGGAGGTCAGGCTACCGTTGGGAATTCACGTCGATGAGACACCAATTCCTATGGTGAATAACCCCAAAATACTCGGAGTAATCTTCGACAGTCTGCTCTCCTTCTCTGCGCACGCAACCGCTATTGTCAACAAAGTACAGAGCCGCAACAAGGTCCTTAAGTCGCTAGCCGGCAGTACTTGGTGCAAAGACAAAGAAACGTTGCTGGCAACATACAAGGCAATAGGCCGGCCGGTTTTAAATTTGCGCAGCGCCAGTGCGGTCGCCATTTCCAATACCATCCGTTCTACGCCCGAAAGAAGTGCACGTACAAAGTTGCGTTAAGATATCTCAATTTTTACTCGAGTTATCATGTGCACAGACGGACCGCCGGACAGACATACGGACGGACGATGTATATCTAAACACTTATTGCACGTTCCCTACTTTCATATTAACGGCAAATTTAGAAAACGGCAAAAATGTGCTTCTTCGGTGACTAATGAATTGTATTATGTTAATGTATGTAAATACTTATATGCTTGAAACTACTATTAACTTAGCAAACTATTCCTAATCTTTGACAATACATGTTTGACTTCATTCACCACGATCTTGAAAACTGACTAAACCGGCGTGATCAAGTCCATGGTCCTTTTTGAAATAAATCTCGTCTCACTTTTTTGTATTTTTCACTTGTTTGCTGAAGTAATGAGGAATTGAAAATTCATAACCAGATCCCGATCTGAAAACGGCGGATGTGCTTTCCTGCTTCTGTA
>NW_023458556.1:99132237-99169207 GCF_013731165.1 Rhagoletis pomonella | reverse complement strand
ACCAGATCCCGATCTGAAAACGGCGGATGTGCTTTCCTGCTTCTGTACCCAAAATCGGAGGATTTACACCAAGCACTGGCGAGTCATCTCCCACAAAAACGGTGGCAACTGGAAAGGTTTTGAAAATGGACCGGGGTCTCGGATCTAGGTACGAAAATCGCGTGAGTCTATTTTCCGGACAATTTTATAATCAATCATAACTGAGTGCCTAATTCGATTCGAGTCATCGACATCATCGGTAACAAAAACCGCAAAGTCTGTCCTGCCTTCTCCAAGTTGGATAAGGAAGCAAAGCGAATGGGTCTGGTGGTAAACGAGGACAAGACGAAGTATCTCCTGTCGTCAAACAAACAGCCAGCACCTTCGCGCTTTCGTGTGGCTTTAGACCTGGCAAATGCACTTTCGACCAGGTATTCGCAATACGTTAAATCTTGGAAAACACCCGCGAGAAAAGGATCGACACTCACCACCTAAAGGGAGTTGGCTATACGCCGTTATGACTCAATTTGGCATCCTCGCCAAACTGATACGGCTGTGTAAAATGACATTGAGAAATACCATCAGCTTCGTCAGCATTGGGGAAAGACCCAAAGCAAAGCGAATGGGTCTGATGGTATGGGAGGCCAACACGAAGTATCTCTTGTTATCAAACAGTCAGCGCATTCGCGGCTTGACATCCGCGGCAGTGTTGACAGTTATAATTCCGAAAAATTAGAATTCGTGTACTTAGGAAGTAGCATTAACACCAATAATAATGTTAACATCGAAATCCAACGCTAATTTAGACTGTGTAGACGTCTCGACGTATGAAAACCACACCCTATAAGTCACTCATCATGTGATACACCCTCAACGAAAAAAGTTCCTAAAAATTAACGCGGTTTTGAGCCACTTCATACTTCCACTTTATATTACTAAAATTGAATGTACCTTGTTTATACCAATTTAAGAACCGCATTTGCAATAAACCGATTTGACTCAACACATATTTCTTTCAAAAGATTATACCTGTGCATTTATTGCGCCCTTGCTGAAACCGTATTCAAAAGTAAACACATACTACGTTTATACGCATGCATAAGTCGCTTTAATTCATTTCGCCGCGATTCAAAACATATGTATAAACTGAATTCGCTCAAATTCCAAATAATCGCATCAGTATTTAAAAGCTGATTAATAATAATCGTTCTTTTTCTTTGGCACGATTTTATAATGCCGAATAAAACTAGATTTTTATCACTTTCCATTATGTTAACTTATAAAATGTCAAATGAAAACAGCTTATTTTGTTTGCTTTTGAAGACGGTTACTTTGATGCCGATATAAAGTTGTAAGTATAAACACTAGAGCGAAATGTGTACGGTGTCAATGCGCTTTCAATTAAGTCGATTATTCTGTGCGTATAAACGTAGTAACAATTTGTTGTTTTCTTTCTATATTTCTTTAATAATTAATTTGCGCGATTGACCGAAATGGAAGCGAACAATAATTCAAATTTATTATAATAATAATTCAAATTTATTATAATAATAATTCAAATTTAAAACGGGCTGTATAAAGAAATCCACTTCGCGTCAAATGAGTGATGTGTTTAAACCTGTTTTTTAACCGATGTGAGAAATAAAACACCGATTTGAAAACTAAATCGAGTCAATACACTTTTGAAATTTTGAGCGTATTGAAATTTGGTTTATGCTTCCGTTTTGAATCACAGCGAACTGTGTCAAAGCGCTTTATGTGTCGGTATAAACAAGGTAATGCCTATAAAACTGCATACCCGAAACTACTTGTGTAGTTAAAAAAAAAAAAAATACATATGAACAAAAATCGTCGTTCACGAAATATAAAAATACAAAGCATCAGAGTATTTTCAGATTAAATGTCCAACCGTCTTTATAGCCAACTTATTCCTGTTTTCGGTTTTGATTCAATTTTTAAATCAAAAACTGCGCCCAACGCAAGCTTCAGAATGTGACAAAGACAGTGTCCCCTACGCGATATGAAACACATTTGGAAACGTCAACTCATTCAATTAATTTCTCAGGTAACCTGCATAGTCAGGTAATGCTCCATATTCCCGATTGGTGGCTTCTGCATTTTTCATCTCGGCTTCAGTAAATAATTTTATATGTAGGTCTAGTTGCAATGTTATTCGTATCGCCAGAGTTTATTGCTTTTAGCTCGAAAGTCGAAACGGCTTTAACAAATTTCATTATCAAGGTTCACTTTCTTAAATCTTGGCAAAATTTAACATTAAATTGTAAAGCATTTAATTAAAAAATTGTAATCTAGTTCCTGTAAAATTTTCTTTAGTAAGAAATATTTCGGCATCTGTTGCACAAAAATTATCTAAAGTGGGGTAAAAATTGTAAGCATATACATATGCAGAATGTGAATGCGAGCTTCTTCTGCTTGCATTTCTATGTTTATATGATTTATCAGTTTAAGCGTATACCTCAAAAAGTAGAAAAAAAACATGTGTGCTGTGCACACCCGGTAGAAGTAAATCCTTCATAAAATCATCTTTTGTGTGTTTTATTAAACTCTCGTGGATTAATTCAATAATTTTATTTGCTGGTTGATTGGGAGAAATATAAATTGCCAAAAATATAACTTTTCTCCCATGATCCAACCTGCTTTCACAAGCAAATAAAAAAAGACAGTAAGGGTACTCATATATACGCGGAAGTTTCATATTTGGGCAATTGGGCAACTTTGCGCCATGTGTTTCATGAGAACAATTTTATATTTTATGCAATTTCTGACATTTAATTATTTGACTATACATAATTTATAAAGTTGAACAATTGAAACTCAAATTTGAGTAAATATTTAAGTCTTACCGCAGTTATTTCGAAAAAGCGTTGAGCACAAACCAAAATAAATGTAAACAAAATAGCTGATTGAGGGTTGCACAGCACACTGCGCAAAGTTGCGCTAAAAAATTGCCGCGCAAAGTTTCCCCTTTTTGTGCAAATGGCTTTCCATACAAATTTTGACATTTCATTTGCGAGGGTTTAAAATTCCACAGTTTGCCCAGTTTGCGAGAGTTATGCGCTTTTAAATGAGTACCCTTATTGATTCCAGTTTTTGTGCATTGAGTTCTATTTGTGGAGAACTATACGAGTTCCATCATTCGTGTTATGGTTTACTACAGCTCGGCCTGGTCTCATCATTGGGCTTTTAAATTGAATTAACTACTATATCAATATTAAGAATGTCTAAAGCTCTCTCATTATCCACCCACGTCTCTAAAAGAATTAGAAAATTCGACGATGATGCTATTCTGTCTAATTGAAGATCCTATACGTATTATAACATCATATAATAATTTTTCAATTGTTTCAAGCAGGAATCATAACGGTTATGTTTTTTTTTCAAAAAAGTCAAAAAACAATCGTTATTTTTTCACCGATATATTTTCAGTCAAAAATAAAAGTTAAAATATGAGTTTAATTTGTTCTGTCAAAAATAAAAGTTGACACTTGACTTTATTTTTTTTTTTTGTCAAAAATTAAAGTTAACACTTGACTTTAATTTTTTCGGTCAGAAATAAAATTTTAAATTTGGCTTTTATTTTTTCAGTCAAATATAAAAGTTTAAACTTGTCTTTTACTTTTTCCGAATATTACGATCGAAAAGCGTTTATAAGAAGAAGCGCATTGATGTTGATACGGACCTTATAGATTACTAGGAGAGCAAAAAATTTATATATCCCCGACTTAGAGATCTGGGATGTATTATACATCAAGTGCCAGTGACACAAGTCAGTCTAAAACACGCGTTCTCAGCACTAAGCTTATTCCTAACGATTTGTGATACAATTTGCCGGAGCAGAAATTGGCAGCTTGGCATTAAAGAAACTCGATATATTTACAGAAGATAGAAAACTGCATTTGGAAGTATGTGCATTTTTTATTAAAACATATTGTATTACTTACTATTGCTTTTATAATTTACCAAAAAAATAAGAGTCAAGTCTTAACTTTTATATTTGATAGAAAAATTAAAAGTAAATTTTTAACTTTTATTTTTGACCGAAAAAATAAAAGTCAAATTTTAACGTTTAAATTTGACCGAAAAAGCGACACAAGTCAGTGTAAAACACGCGTTCTCAGCACTGAGCTTATTCTTAGCGATTTGTTATACAATTTGCCGGAGCAGAACTTGGCAGCTTGGCATTAAAGAAACTCGATATATTTACAGAAGATAGAAGACTGCAATTGAAAGTATGTGCATTTTTTATTAAAACATATTGTATTACTTACTATTACTTTTATAATTGACCAAAAACATAAGAGTCAAGTTTTAACTTTTATATTTGATCGAAAAAATAAAAGTCAATTTTTAACTTTTATTTTCGACCGAAAAAATAAAAGTCACATTTTAACGTTTAAATTTGACCGAAAAAAAACAAAAGTCAAGTTTTAACTTTTACTTTTGACTGAAAAATATTAGCAAAATATAACGGTTAATTGCTGACTTTTTTGGAAAAAATAAATCATATAGGATAAACATTCCTTGGCTAACAAGCATCACATTGCTATATACAAATTTCAAAATGTTAAAAAGAGCAATCCTTTCTGACTGACTTTTTGAATTGAAATTTTGAAAATAACTCTTATTTGCGGTCATTTGAAATTCAGCTTGCAACTCAGTTGTGGATACTGTTGCTCTCCGACCATGATACAATTTTCTATACTTTTATTTATTTATTTTATTTTTGAAACGAGATGTAGCCCTTGAATCGATCTTACTCATGATAATGTGACGTACAGGAGCTGTTGAGCGTATACGATCCTACCAAATGACCTCGTTATCGCACACGCAGAGACCAGAGGAAAATAGTCACGCTTTACCATTACGGTTTTATCAGGCTATCGAGGATGTCCTGCGATCTATTGGTACCACCAGTGGAGAAATATTGTTGTCTTGTATTGATGATTATTGGCCATTCTGCAAAAATCGTTGCACAATGTGGTCCATTTGTGCTATATTGCAGTACACACTTACAAAATGTTCCTCTGTTATGCAGTAGCGGCCCAACTCGTGTCTCCAATGCAGAGCTGGAGTATATGGTCCTGCCCTAGGACATCGCAATGTTAATTGGACCACATTTTTATATCGTCACCTGAAATGCAAATGGACGTAACAAACTCATCGTTCAAATGCACAAAATTCATAACTAGTAAAAAATTCAAAATTCACTTTTTGATTTATATAATAAATTTCATCGAATTACAACTCCCCGCATCATTTTATGAAAAAATAAATAAAATATTAGTCACGACTTTTTCCATTTCATTTACGATGATGTTACGTCTTTTTGCCTTGCAAGTGACGATATGCATACTGGTTAATTTTGGGCACTCTTTGAACCTAAGGGATACTCTTTACATGAGTGCATGGAGACCCTGGTCGCGTTTTTGCATTGTAGCTTAACACACGTACAAACATACACACATATGAGCGGCCGGCAAAGCGACGAGAATAGTTAAGAAAACAAAAACAAAATCACATCGATTTGACTCCAACCTGTCGCTTGAATTCTATGCGCTGACATATTTACGCACGTAGACTCTACGTCACATAAACACACAAACTCGCATTGGATTTCCCGTGAATTAAAATGTATATCCATATATATCTTTCAAGTCAAAAAAAAAGATTTATAAAATTTTAATGATGGAAAAACGTTTTATATCCAAATCCTAATGGATGATAACACGTTTTTCCAGTAAGCCTAGCATCCTTGCTGGTGGCGCTTACAACCTTTTTCGACAAATGAATGTAATAAATGTAACAATAAGGTTTCCTTGATTATTCATCATAGGTCATTTTATAAAAATTGGAGAAATGCTTTTGAATAGTCTCCAATATGAAGCTTGATCAGTGATGAGAACAAGCGCAGTTGAAAATTTGGGGAATAAAAAACCAAAATTGATATTAACACAGCTCCTTCACTTACAACATTTTTCCCATTACCGTTTCTGGTAATTTTTTTTAATACCCCTTTCCCATTTCTTCCTGAATATTCTTCACTACTATTTATTAGCCTCTTGTTTTTCATATCATTCCAAATGTACTTTACGTTTTTTACCATTATTGCACGTGTGCACTTTAAACGTTTTTCCACTCACTACTTACTTTGGAGCGTAGGTCCGAAAACTGATGGAAAGTGAGAAATTTTGCGAGAGTATTTTTAACGGTAATCTGCGAAAAAAACTAGTTTTGAGTAAATTGGCGCTTACAACGTTATTCGGGACGACCATTCAAATATTGCGAAATTTCAAGGATCAAATTTTAAAATGACATTTTCAATATTTACCAGCCCTTCTGCACCAGAAACTTGAATCCGTTTAAATTCTACAGGATTAATTTTATACCCATACTTCTTCTCTAAGCACATTTCTCTGAAGTTTTTAAATCATTCTTAAATTACTGACGTCAGAGTGAAAAACTAAAAACGCAATTTTACTATATTTGTCCCATGGTTTCGCGAATATATTGATTGTTTGAGTTCAACATAGAAGTCGGCAAGCCTGGCGATAACCTGACTTCCGATAAGTTCATCGAGTTTACTCGTAACTTTTCTGACAACGACAGATCCTTTTTTGCTGGTCTTTTTGATTTTGCTTTTTCACTAGCAACGAGTACAACCGAATAAAGATTCTGAGTAAAGTAACGCTACTGCCTTTTATTTCGCGAACATTCTGGCGCCTCCTATGAGGATTGATCTCACACGTGTTTTTGGAAACCGTTGATCATCGCTTCGAGTGCAATTCACCAGCCGTTGTCAAAGTTTTTATTTTGACCAATAGCGCTGGCGAACATCTGCATATAAAATAACAGAGCGTAAATTCCAGGGATTTGCACTGTTGTTGAGCTAGCAACGCATTCGCCGTTATATATACGTATATTTTTTTGCCGCTACGTGGAACTTCTGTTAGACGGTATATCAAAATATCGATGGCTGAACTTAACTTGCGCTCAGCATCACCATCTTCTATACTCAGGATCAAAGGCGAAGTGGAAGCTGAAAATTATGGACCTGACATAGTTGAAATTGATCATACGCTGGAATTGCTTTCCCCGCACTTTACTCGGTTCATGGATAACCACATGGTGTTGGTTGGCGCAGCCAAGCCCGAAGAGCTTGTTGCCCACAATGCATTGTTAGCAAAAATGGAACTAGCCTATAGAGTGGTGTCAACTAAACTGCAACGGTTGCAAATGGCTGCACAGGAAGATGTGGCTTCAGTTCGCAGACTGGCAGAAATGAAGCTTGACCCCATTAAGCTACCGATTTTCGATGGTCAGCAAGAACGAACGAACTTGTCTTACTCTAGGTGCCAGGTTATTGGGGAGTACCTGGTAATGAGGCATCTGCCCACTTGGGCTCATACCAGGTATTCATCGGCCCGCAACCAGTTATAGCTCTCCATCCTTCGGCCATCGAAGCCACGGGCAGAAACTGGATAAATATTTCCTTCAGCAATGACTGGAAGGCTTCCAGAGGATTCAGAGCCCGGTCAAGTTAGACATTCAAGGTTATAATAATTCGCATAAAGCTGAAAATTGGTACGAGCGTTGCAAATACCGTCAAATGAAATGTCAAAAGTCTCCATCGATCTCAAATATATCCAAGGTCAAAGTTCACATAAATAATTTTTTTGCATTTTTCAGCAAAATGGTTAGACTTATCACAAAAATAGGTGAGACAAAAGTGTCTATCAAAACCGTTATAACACTTTTCTTCCTAAAGATTACCATTCCTGAGATAGAGCGATTCAAAGTTGTAGTAAAAGGTGTGTACTCCATAAAATGCAAGTCATAAATTTGTATAGAAACTTTTTGTATGTATCTCTACTTAAGTGCTCATAAGTTCTACATTTATTATTGAATGTAGATGCCTTGGAGGGCCTTATTGTATTTATGAAAAATCATAATAAGAAAAATAAGACCATTTACAGTTGTGTGCCTTTGAAAGTATTGAAAATATAACAAATATTTTCTGAATAGGTCTTGGTGTGAATGGCTTCAAATTTCTAACTTTTTTGATAGCACACTCACAGCCTAAAACATAAGAGGTTTGCATTAAGCGTGATCGTTAGATAACATTCTTCATAAAGTTCGTTGAAAATGCAAAATACATAAAATAACTTTTTTCTAAAATACGGCCATGAATATATAGGTGTGTATGTAAAGGATTTTCAGATCTTTGGGCAGCGCGATTTACGAATTTCTAAATATATACTCAAAAATTATATTTTCAATGGATCTTAAGCGAAAATTAATTTTTCGGAAAATTTTTTTGGTAACTGGGCGTGGCCCGCCCACTTATATCAAATATTTGTATCTCGAAAACCACTTCAGCGGGCAAAAACCGCGCCTCTAGAAGTATCTCTAACATTGAGTTTTCAAAAATTATCGTTTTTTACTTATAACTCTTTAAGCATTTGAGAGAAATAAATCACACAATAATTTAATGTTTCCTCAATGGGTTTCAATGGATTTGATGTATAATTAATTTTTGTGCGTTCAATTTAAATTTTTACGTTTTTTAGCGTTGAATAGCACGGTTCCGGAGATTTGGCCGTATACCCATTTTACATGATTCGGTGCCAGAAATGTGGACAAGTGATGTTTAACTTTGGAGAAAACGCATCTCTGGTATAAATATTCAAAATTCATTTGAAGCTTTGGACATTTGTAACTCCGATGCTTTTCCAAATGTTGATCAAGTACTTACGAGTCATACCTGTTTTACAACTAAAAACCTATTTGAGATCAACTATGAAAGAAGATCGTCTCAATATGCTAGCTTCTCTCAATATTCATTGCAATCGGATGTTAATGTTGACTCAGTATTAAAGCAATTTTTATATGTATCTCGGCGAATTGTATTATTGTTGTTGCGAATGTCTTTACATAAAATCTTGGACTTGGTAAACTCACCATAAGCAAAATCTTGGAAAAGTCCTATCCTAACACCACCAGCTCCGTCAGAATTGGGAACGGTTTCAGACTGGGCGACTTTCTATTGGATGATTATTTAATTTGATGTTGGGGAATATAATAGCAACATAACTAAAGCGCTCACTTTATTGCAAGAGCGTACAATTACTGGCGTGTGCCGAAGACATCGGTTCGGTGTTAAACGAGGACAAGATGAAGTATCTCGTGTCTCCAAAAACAATCAGTCAGCGCCTTTGGGTCTCGATACTCGGCCCACTGTTGACCAGGCGGAGAAGGACTTGACTTCACTTGCCATATCCAATTAGCGTCAGTTTGCACAACACAGGGGTCTTTATTGAACTACGCCATACTCTCTTAGACGGGTAAGTATAGCGTCAAACTAGAAGATTTCAACGGAAATTTTGAAAATCTAATAGTTTCTGACTTTAATTTAAGAGCATAATATTGGGAATGGGAATGAAAATTATTATTCGCGAAAATTCAAAATGCAGTTTTGCGAGCACTTCCGAAAAATCGATTATGGGAGGACAACTTGAGAAACGGAAAAATATCTAAGTAAAATGAGTTAAGGATTAGAAAAAAATGACTCAAACTATACGGTATAAATTTAAAAACGACTAGAAGAATTGTAGAGATTCATATAATTTTCTACAAATACATATATATATATTTTTATTTTTAGTGCACTTTTAAGAAATGCAGTACATTTTTAATTTTTATTAAATACAAAACTATATTCTTGAATTTAAGGGTTCAACAAGATATGTTTCTTGGAATGAATTTGTACATCATATGTTAGCCACTGGTGAAGTAAAGGAACTTATTATACGCCCAGAAATGGAGATGGTGACTATTATATTACATGAGGGTGCTATAATCAAGGGTAAAAACGTTACGTCTACAATATTTCATATGGCTGTAGCTGATGCTTCCAAATTCGAAGAAAAGTTGCGCGAAATCGAATCAAGGCTCGGTATTACAGAAGGCAAGTATAATCTGAATCAATTATAAATTAAAACTTAAAGACCAACATTAGTTTTGGTGGATGCACATACATAACAATGATGTGGTTTAAACCGCAATTTTTTAACACTTTGACCTTGTTTTTTTCAAAGTCTGGAGCTGATGGAAACTTTATGCTTACGGATTCGTAATCTGCACTAAAAAATCTATCAAAAACCGCTTTAACATTAGCCGTACCAAAATTTTTTTTATATTTTTGTTGGGCTGTGTTAAACATAAAAAATGAGCAAAAATTCAAATATGGCATCTAAACTAACCGTAAATTAGATTTTGCTTTACAAATTTTGTGCCACCGGAGAACCCAACATTGAAAGAGAAACTTCCCTACAACATTTGAATATACTACGCATTGAAATGCAAAATTTTTTCGAACTTTTTGCTAATTATTTACAATAAAAAATATTTTTTTTTTGTAAAGTTCGTATAAAAAAAATGTAGAAAATTAAATTCTCTACAAATTTGTGCACGACCGTCTTTTACGAAAAATGCAAAATAAGCTTGCAAAAATCCCAAAAAAAAAACCTAAAATCCAAGATGGCGGAATGTTCCGGTATGAAATTTAAGGGCGAGAATGTGGATCCATGATCTATGTGCAAATAGAAGTAAACTGCCTCAAAATTTCGCTACTACATATTTTTTTCATCGTACCAATTTGATCTCAATTTACTTGGCTAAAATTTAACTTCTGAATTCCTAGAAAATTCTAATCTTACGTGGAAAAAACGTCAATAACTTTAAAAGTTGGGGAGGTTTAAAAATAGGTTAGTCATATGTGACATCGGGGGGGGGAAACTACATCAAGTGCCATTAAAATATATTAAATTTCCCACTGAATTATAGGCAATTTTGACCACTTCGTGAAAAATTACGTGAATTTGCTGAACTTTAGGGCCTTTGGGGAACGTCCTTCCGTTGCCCGATTTAAAATTTTTTTCCCAGGGCACGTTTTCATGACCAAAGGAACATTTCTAGGCGGAGTCTTGCTTTGTAGCTTAACAAAAAATTTTCTCCATACAACTAAGGCGCAGTCTAATGTGCAGGCACGAGCACACAATGGGCTAGCTTTTCTCAATATTCATCGCAATCTGGATGTTAATGTTGACTCAGTATTAAAATACTTTGTATCTATACCTCGGTGAGTTGCATATGATTTTTCTTTGAGTTTTGCTAAATTATATCCACAATTAAATACAATATGCTGAATACTCTAAATAAGACAATGATATTCTTGGTTGTTACGAATGAATTTACATAAAACGGCTATGAGCGGTTTCCCAAAACTTGCTTGCCTGCATTCATATCAGTTTTTTACAACGGATTAGGAAAATATTTTTCATTGGGGACCCATAAAAGGACACCCAAATATAACTCTGAGCTGTTTATCGTATAAATGGCTAAAAAACTAAATACTCAAATTGGCAGAATAAATTCGCAAAATAATACTTTTAAAAAAGCCCTTCGCACTATACCTGAAAACTTAAACAGGCCAATCGTTATGGACATGAGTCTTTTCTATAAAAATTTTTCTTTTGGAAATTTCGACAATATATATGTGAGTGGAAAACAATATTTGTTGCATCCGAAAGTAGTGCTGTTTCTTTTTCCTGCATCAGTTCGTATTTCATTCCGCATGCGTTAAATAAGTTATCAAAAAATCCCAAACTGATGAATTTCGCGTCAAGAGTATTATCCAAAGCATCTAATTTATGCCAAAGATAGGATCGAGAAAATAGGAAGCCCTATAGCGAAAGAAATAATGAATTTATTTTTTAAGTTTCAATTTTGTATACAAGAAATAAATAAAATATTAAAGATAATAAAATTATTCCAAATATAATAATAAAGCGATAAGAAAACGACTTATTCAGAGAATAGAAAACTACTCGCCCATGCGAGTTGCCTTCGGCGGACCTTTTGAGCGACTGGTAATAAGAAATCAAGACAATGGCTATATTACCGGCAGAAAATTTGTTGCCGAGGGCGACACGTTTTCCTATTGCCGGTTTTAAAGCGAGATTATTAACTTGTTTAAAAAAATAACACCATTCACCCCCGACAAATCGGATATAAAATTTTATTTGTGTTTGAAATTTGTCGCGTCCGTAACCGCGAGAAAAATTCAATTAATAATACACAAACAACTTCGTCCAACAAGGCATAAGCTGGGCTTCCCTGTTCTTCCAGGTTTAGATTCAGCTCATTTATGGCGTTTTCTTTTCTCGAAAAAAAGTCATCTTATATGGCAACATTATCAGATCATTACGCAATATGCCTGCGAAGATGCTCAGAAAAGAACACGAAAACTTGACAGCCCTGGCGCAGGGCAGAATAAATGCAACATTATTTTGAGAAAAGAAAACGCTATTAGTTTCGTTATGATATCTGAAGTTGATGATGATGAACTTGAATTTCTGTAACCAGTCCAATTCGAGGTAGCCAATGCATTTTTCCTCTAGAAATCCGTCGCACTTTATTGTGCAGATATAATTCAGAATATTTATTCAAGGAAATATTTAAACTGGAGCCGATAGAGTGACTTTGCCTAGATTCTGTTAACAATGCTATTTTATCAGCACGTTGATGATTTCAACTATTTCTATGCAGCGAAATTTTAGAATTTCATCGTAGATTTGAAGAATCGATGGTACCCCTCTATGTATTCCGGCCATGTTTCTGGCTCCAAAATTTGCTATGAAAACGATTTTATCTAACTCGATTCCATTGCCTTGTGGGCATTTTCGCACAAGATTTTCGATATCTGCAACTTTTGTGTAGCGTCCGTATTTATTTGCGTGTATTTTACAATTTTCCAGCGTTTGTATAAAGATTTCGCTTCACATGGTACTCATTTGTGGATCGATAGCATATTTTTTGAGAGTTTTGATAATAAAATAACTAATTGTTGCGTATGGCACTGCAGTGCCGGACCTTTACACCGAAAGAGCCACATGCGGCTCGCGAGCCGCAGGTTGCCGACACTCGGGCCCTATTGCACCAACGAATTATCAGTAGCATTTTAGCAAGTTGTCGAACTTGCGCGAAGTTTTTTGTTTCACCAACATGATAAGGAAAAGTCGGTGAAATTAGTATTGATAAGTAAAATATCAATCAAAATCATGAATAAGCGTTGCACCAAAATTTTAAATGCTTAGCGAAAAGATTTTAGCGGTTAAGTGATAAGTTATGCAAATTATCAAAATTTATTAGCATTTCGTCGCATCAAAATATTTTTTTATCGCTTATCGTCTTTCGTTTTGCTAACTTTAGCATAACCAGTGATAAGTTACATTTATTCAGTCTGAATGAATTAATCAGTGCTTTAACACGTGGTTTGATAAAAAATTGTTAGAAAAATTAACGCAAACGTCAAAGCTGTGAAGCTGTGCTTTTTTATGCTTTGTTTAAATTGTGTGTTTTATAAAGCTGTTTACGCTTAATAAAGTAAAAAATTAAAAAAAGTGTGAATAAACGTCTGGCGCAGAATTTAAAGATAAGTAAAATATGAAAATTTCCTGTAAATTTGATTAAATTAACTTGATATTCTTAATTGCATGTGCCGAGTGTTTTGTTTTATATAGTATATTGTTTTTGTTTGTGCACATTGATTTTACTGTTTTTGTCTTTTTGTAATTTCTGCTGTTTCATCTTTGTCACACCTGTTTGCGTTGTGTTTATTAGGTGTCAAATATACAGTGTATTTAAAACTGTTCGCTACATAGCTTTCAAACCGGTTTTACCAGCTGATTGGTTCTCTAATTGATACATCGTTTTCAAAACTGTTTTGCTTTTTTGCTTCTAAAACCTATAAATAAATATCATTTTAAACATGTGTATTTACACCAATTGCCACGTTAAAAGCGTCGTGCTGGCTCTGAGATGGGATTGCCCATATAAAATGTGCTGGTTTGAGCGGTAGGGTGTTAGACGCTATTAATGAAGGAAAGGGTCTTGTCAAAAAATGTAGATCAACCGAAGTTAATTTATTTAAATTCTTTAGGCAGTCCAGAAATGTTTTTTTGAGATCGGGAAGGATCTGTTGGTTCTTGTTGAGAAATTAAGCATTACGAAAAATGTTTAAGTCTTTCACATGTCTCTACAACCCTCCACACTCTGAGGATAGCGAGAAAATAAAGGTAGGCATGTTATTAGTCCACTTTAAAAGATAGTCACTGACTCTAGTCAGAAAAATCCTCCATCCCAGTCCTTGGAACTTATTAATCTTTCTTCTCCATGCCCTCAGGCATTGGAGCCTCCGCTGTCTAAAGCCATATCCACTAGGTCTGCATTTAAAAATAATAACGTCAAACAAACCGTTGATTTAACAGTGTTGCCATCAACATTTGAAGCTGCACTGTCTAACTTAGTTCCTCCGAATGATTCGGAACCCCGAATATCAAACATCATTACCAAAAAGTTGGTTGTAATTCCTCCGAGAAGATCTTCGGATGATATAAAGTCATACATATCGACTAAAATTAGAACTAAAGATGTATTTATTCGTAAATTTAATTTTAAATACCATCGCGATATTTCATCTTTTAAAATTGATGTAGCTGCCGAAGATTTTGATTCAATACTAAATAGTTCATTTTGGCCGACCGGAGCTTTTGTTCGCGAGTTTGAGTATAAACCTAATAAAAGTAATAACAAGGTCGCTAAACTTTCTAATCTTAATTCGTAGTCAAAAAAATAACACGTAAGTCTAACTTAAGTATTTACTATCAAAACGTTAGAGGTTTGAATACCAAATTAACTGACTTATATTTAAAAGGTTTTGACTGCAATCATAATATTATTTCCTTGACCGAAACATGGCTCAAACCTCGAATTTTTAATTCCGAAATTCTTCCAAATGAATATCAAATATACAGGAGTGACCGCAAGGGCAGAATCGGCGGTGGTGTTCTTTTTGCGGTGCATTCATCGATACCATCCGAGGAAGTTAGTGTTCCTGTCATTGAATATACCGAATTTAAATGTATACGTGTACAGGCTCGAAAGAGTTATATTTATTTAGCTCTTTGCTACATCCAGTGTTGCCAGAACTTTTTGGACCAACCGGCTAAATTGGCAAAAAAAAAAAACCGGCTTAAAACGGCTAAACTGTTTCAACTAAATTTCACATGTTTTGTTTAAATAAATAACGAGTAGAAAGACTATTTCTTGGAGAGAAGTTACAAATTCCAGCAAGAATTTGCAATTATGAAAAACATATGATTGTGGCACATGGTTGGATTTTTTGTCGACGATAATTTGAATAAACAAGTTCGTTAAATTTACAAGTTGAGCGATTTTAAAATGAAAAATGTAAGTAAAAGTACTTGTTTACTTTATTAATTTAGTTAATTCCAATGATTTGAAAGGTACTCGGCAAAAAAAAACTGTATTCGTAATCGGAATGCAACCAGAGTCGATATAGTAAACCCGACAAAGAAATGGAAACTTATGTTGAAGAAAGTCGGACTGACAAAATATATATTCATGTAGATCCTGTTTTTTGTCCCTCTGAAAGAATTTTAAAAATTCTATACAAATTTCGTTTGTTTGAAATGCAACCGTAAACACTAGCTGGCAGAAAAACTTGCAAATTCTATTGTCTTCCCTGCAAGGACTTTTCAGACTGACCGATTCTCAATACACTCAAATAAAAACCGATACACATAATAAACGTTGTGAAAATTCCCCTTCAATTTTAAGGCAGTAAAACGGAGACCTTAAGTTAACATCAACCGAGGCCATATGCAGGGATGCAAAATCACAGTTACACAAAAGAACTGGTCAGATTTTTCAGAAATCCCTTCAATTCTGATGTAAAATATGATGCCAAGAGGCTGCAGATCTCCCATTTAGATTACCGGTCATATGACCGGCAGATGTCTTGTAAAGTTCCCAGAGAGTTTTGCTTTACATAGAAATTTGTGCTCTTTTAGTTTCATTTTGACGCATTTCAGTGTTGGTTCTTTTAACTCAAGTTGGCATTCGGTTTTTGGAATTTAAATAAGTTCTCAGCAAAAAAGTTTGTTTAAAAAAATACATATGTGTACATAGTGCTTAAAAATATCAATTTTTCCCTTAAATTAAAACTTTGGGAGCGGGCAAAAATTATGTTTTGTAATTAAAGCAGATTTGAATATGCGCTATCTGGGAAAACAATATCTACCTGTAATATTTATTCTCTGTGTTGGCATTATATCCAAACACAAACGCGTCTTAGTAAACAGTGAAACAATTTGTTATTTTCTAAGTTTGCGAATAAAACTTCACACTTAAATTTAAGACATTTATAACAAACATTTTATGAAGAAAATCCCTTCTTTAGAAAAAATATATTCGTTTAAAATAAACATAAGCGAAATCGGCCCAATTTCGTATAACCCTGCCTGACATGAAAATTTTCTCCGCGATAAGGCTAGTAGCCATTTCTAACAGATTTTGGGTCGCTTAGTCAAAAATGGAAACATATATACATATTTGAATTTTAAGAAACCAAGGCAAATAGCAAAATCGGCTAAAAACGGCTATTTTTTTGCAAAACGGCCAACAAATCGGCTGCCGGCTAAATCGAAATTTCTCCCGCTGTTTGCTACCGCAACCGGCTAAATTTTCATTTTCATTTTATTCAGATACACACAAATAAGACCTAGTCTTTTACAGTGCAGATATGTAGTATACATGTTTGAAAACTTAAATCTATGGATACAAATTCTTAAAAAAAAAATTAAAAATAAAACAAGATACATTTAGGGGAAGGGAAAAAGAGTTACATGAAGGGTTGAAAGTAATCGGCTAGAAGGTTAGAATAGAAAGAGAGAGTGAACTGCAAATTTGAAGCGCCTTGGGTTGCATTCCAATTTTAATTCAACTGGTAAGAGGTTCCATAATTTTACGGCTCTAACGAAAAACATTTCTGACGTTACTGAGTACTTGGACTGTGGTACAATGAGGTTACGTGTGCGACTGGACTGTGCAAATGTTAATTTAGAGAAAAGATATTTCGGGCATCGGCTGTAGATTAGCCTATGTATAAATAGCACTGAACGACGGTCGAAAAATTTTGACAAGCTACAACCAAGAATATTTATTGAGAACTCCGAAATGTGGTCAAACTTCCGTTTTAAGTAAATATATCTAGCAGCGTTATTAAGAACTAATTGTAACTTATGTAGGGAAGCTTTGTCTAAATGAACATGACTAATTCTTGGTAAGATATTATAGGCACTATTAAGGCCTTTAAGAGCTTCAGTTTAGTAGTTTGCGGAATATATGCCGCAGTTCTCCATAGCTGCCTCAACACAAAGTATGACTTGCTTACTGACGTATTGACATGGTCCTTACATGTAAGAGCCCCATTAAGTTTAAAACCTAGGGTTTTAACAACACTCTCATATTTTATAGCGCAGCCATTCAAGATAATTGGCGAGACGTCTTCAAGATTATATTGCACATGGGATAAGGCTTGCGTTTTAGATGCATTTAAGTTTAGCCTGTTTCGCTTTGACCATAGGGAAATTGATTCTAAGTCTTCATTAATTCTGACTATCAAATCCTCTGAAAGACCTATTGGCGCAGATAAGTATATTTGTACGTCATCTGCATACATATGAATATCAACATTTTTACAACATTTTACTATATCATTAATGTACAAACTAAATAAAACTGGACCAAGGATAGAACCTTGCGGAACACCAGATGTTATTGCCGATAACTCAGAGCGGGATCCTTTCGATACTACTCTCTGCCATCTATTTGACAGATAACTTTCCATTAATTTTTGTGCATTATTGCCGAAACCGAAATATTTTTCGAGCTTTTCGAGTAAAATATTGTGACACACAGTGTCAAACGCTTTTGAGAAATCTAATAAAGTGAGGATTGTGAGGTGTCCTTTATCGAAGTATGGCTTTATATCCTCAAGAACTTTAAGCATTGCAGTAGAACAGCTAGGCCCCCGCCGGAAACCTGATTGGTATTCAGAAATAAGGCACTTTTCAGACATATAACCCATAATCTGGCTTAAAATTAGTTTTTCAAAAACTTTCGATAATGACGGCAGAATACTTTTAGGACGATAGTCTGAAGGCAAGATTGCATTGCATTTTTTCGCGACAGGTAATACATTAGCTACTTTCCAACTGTCCGGAAACGTTAGGGACGTTAAGGATAAATTTATAATATGAGTCAAAGGTGAAATAATGTACGGCAAAAGAAGTTTAATAAATCTTAAGCTGATTTTATCTTCACCTATCGCATTCGACTTAATGGATAAAATACATGGGATGCTTTCCATTTCCAGACAACCGGTCAGGTACGAGCATGATTTTTAATTTCGACCAAACTCAAATACATTGTTTGTTGGTCCAAATAATGAGACACGTATTTTTTCTTTTGGCTCGGAAAAATTTCTCGGCCGAATTATACGCGATTTTGTTTTTCAGGCAAAAATCGATTATTCGAATTGACAGTGAGAACTTTTTTTAAAATGCCCATAACTTTGGCTGCGTTTCTTTATACATTCCGGATAAACCCATTTCACAACCAGAATGAACAGAATGCCATTGAAATATACGTTTACATATCATCAGGAACGTTCTAAAGAATAAGTAAACAAAAAAGTTTATTCCAAACGTTCAGAATGAATAAAGAAATACAGCCTTTGTCAAAATTTAATAGATTCCAACAATGTTTTTACTCAACTGTCAGTAATTCTAGTCACTTCAAGATAGAATGATCTAATTATTGATTTTCATTATTTAAAATTTTTAATTTAACAATAAACAAAAAGTGCAAATTTTTTTGAAAATTTAATTTCTCAAAAAGTGTATTTTTTTCTCTCAAACTTTTTTACCGGGAAAGAGACACTTTGAACTACAATCAACCCAAATCTCTAATCGATTATAAAAAGCTGGAAAATGTGATTTTGTATTTCGAAACTGTATGGGGGAAAGTGTGTTCTAATATCTATTTGATACACAAAAAATGATCACGGCTGTACTTTATGCTGATATATTACATACATATGTTCCATTTAGTTAAACAATATAAGAATATTGTAGTATGTACCACAAAAACGTATATTTTCTATAAAAAAATCATAACTCAGAAAAAAAATCTTCGCTATTAGAGATTTGGGTTGATTGTAGTTCAAAGTGTCTCTTTCCCGGTAAAAAGGTTTGAGAGAAAAAAAATACACTTTTTGAGAAATTAAATTTAAAAAAAAATTTGCACTTTTTGTTTATTGTTAAATAAAAAATTTTAAATAATGAAAATCAATAATAATATCATTCTATCTTGAAGTGACTAGAATTACTGACAGTTGAGTAAAAACATTGTTGGAATCTATTAAATTTTGACAAAGTTATGGGCATTTTAAAAAAAAGTTCTCACTGTCAATTCGAATAATCGATTTTTGCCTGAAAAACAAAATCGCGTTTAATTCGGCCGAAAAATTTTTCCGAGCCAAAAGAAAAAATACGTGTCTCATTATTTGAACCAACAAACAATGTATTTGAGTTTGGTCGAAATTAAAAATCATGCTCGTACCTGACCGGTTGTCTGGAAATGGAAAGCATCATGGTATCACGTCAGATTCCATCGCATGAGAAAAATCAAATTTGCTTCCCTTATCACACAAAAGATCACGGTCAGGTTCAAAAGCTTTACTTTCTGAAGTTCTTATAGAAAAGTAGTCATTCCTTACATTTACGTCAAGTTGGCATTCCGATATTGAGCTAGATTTTACCCGAAGATGCTTTAAGTTGTTCCACAATATCTTGGGAGGGAGAATACAATCATGTTTGCTTTGGTAATAGCTTTTCTTGGCTTGTCGCGTAATGGAAGTGGCTTTATTACGTAGAACTTTAAAAGCAACCCAATTTTCATTGCATTGATCATTTTTCCAGACCGAATAACTTCTGTTGCGATTCCTTATTGCGCTAAGCATCTCTTTTGTAAACCAGGGTTGCTTGTTATTGTTAATTTTCCTTTTTCTTATGGGTACATATTTGTCAAATAAATAATTTACAAGGTTGGAGAAATGTTGCACCTTTTTATTAATATCGGCTAAAAACCAGCAATCATTCCATGGAAGAGCGGAAGCTTCAGCTGCTAAATTTTTTATATTTATTCTATTAAAGTCTCTAAAATACAACAAATCAGGTGACGGACTGAGGGGAACACTAAACTTTAAATTATAGCACAGAAAAAGTAATTCGTGATCACTTATACCACTCAACGAGAGCTGCTCGAAGTGCAAGACACAGTACATATTGGAGACGCAAAACAAATCAAGTAAGCTAGGCTTACAATGAGGACCAAAACGAGTAGGAAATTTATTTATTACATTTAACCACATATTGTCTAATAAATTACTTGCACTATACTTAGATATATTTGAAAATAATTTGCTTAAATCAAAATAATTGCAAGGGTTATATACACAAACCAAAAGTCAGCGTTGTAATTTATCAGCAAACTCAACCATTAGATATTCTACACTATCCAGGGGATCAGACTTATGCACAATTTTAGACTGCATTGAATCTTTATGATATATCGCAATACCGCCTCCTCGCTTGTCACAATGTCTATCATTCCTCACCAAAGCAAAGTTGCATAAATTATATAAGCAATCGTCATGGTCATTCCGAAACCATGTCTCTGTCACACATACAACGTCAATATTAGTAGTCTCAAAAATATAATTCAAGTAATCGAGTTTGGTTTCATTTAAACTTCTGGCATTTAAGTGGCATACCTGAAATCCGGGATGATAATCACTTACTAATTTCAAAGTCGTTTTAAAGTTTAAGTCGTTAGAGCCAAAAACTGATTCATGGCCAGTCATAATATTCAAACATTGTTCTTTGCACCTCAAATTGGCAGTGAATACATACAGACGAAATAAGATATATGGAGGTAGCTGAGGTTAAGTTAGAGCAGATTATATGGAAGAGAAAGGGAATAAAGAGAAGGTAAGAGAATATACAATTTGGGCTTAACTTACAATAAAAACTAAGCATTATGAGAGAAAAAAAAAACATATGTATGTAACGCAATGATTTTTAAAGTTTACAATTACGTTTTACTAGTACTAATAAGAGCATTTAATTCGGCTCTCGTTTTCACAATTTTGGGCTCTTCTTTTGGCTTTAACCTCACAAAGACATTAACGCGGATGGAGAGTGCTGACGCCAGTAACTTCTTTCTCTTTGCCTTTAGAAGGCAGCCGAAAAATTTCTAAAATGGTAACACTGGCTACATCCCTCCTAATTCTGCCATGCAGTATATATGCAGCTAGTTTCTTTACTTGAGACCGTAAATGCAATGCTTACGGCATCCGATTCTATGATTGTTTTAGGCGATTTAAATCTGCCACACATTTCATGGAACATCATTGACACCGATGTTGTACCAGTTTCATCTAGAGATAGGTACAATGTAATTCTGGAGGAAATGGCTGAACTTTGCCTTAAACAAATAAATATATGTCCAAATAAGTTTGGAATGGTCTTGGATCTCGTTTACGTTGATGATGTTCCGAAGCCTCTATTAATCAGTGTGTTTCCCTAGTTTTGCCAGACTGGCAAAACTTAATATTGTTCATGAAGAACCAATACTATTATGGTTCACTAAAGAGCTTAAAAAATTGAAAAACAAAAAGTCACATTCTTTTAAACTGTATAAAAGAATGGGCTTACACAGTGATTACATAAAGTACTCGGTTTTGAGGCATAGCTACTTTGCATTAAATAAGAAATGTTATAATTCATATTTATGTACAATTAAGAAGAATTTAATTAACAATCCTAAATCATTTTATGGTTTCATAAATCCAAAGCGTAAAGTACATGGTTTTCCGTCCGCTATGCATTATCGCAACACTGTGTCTAGCGACAGCCAACTCATTGCCAACATGTTTGCACAGTTCTTTAGGTCTAATTATTCTGTAGACTTCCCGATAAGTGGAGACTATCCATACGAGCTTTGTCCAATCAACTCTGCTTATATTCCAGTAATATCTTCCGATGAAGTTTTACACTATTTAAAAACCTTAAAAGCGTCATTTCGGCCTGGACCTGATAATATTCCGACCTGTTTTCTTAAAAACTGCGCTGAGAACATCTGTAAGACTTTAACAACTCTATTCAATTTGTGACTAAAACATGGCGTTTTCCGTCAGCCTGGAAGGAGTCTTTCATAATACCACTTCACAAAAATGGCAGCAGGTCCTCTATAGAAAACTATCGAGGCATAGCGAAGCTCTCCGCTATCCCCACATTAATCGAAGCAATTATTGTTAATCAGCTGACATATTCTATATCTTCTTCAATTTCACAATCTCAACACGGATTTTCTAAAGGAAAATCTACTATTACTAATTTATTGGAGTTTACAACTCATGTCTCAAACGGTTCTAGAGAAAATGCTCATACCGACGTAATATATGTACACCGATTTCAGTAAAGCTTTTGACAAAGTATGCCACTCGTTACTAATCCGTAAACTCGACCTAATCGGCTTTCAGCCCAGTATTCTTCAATGGATCTCTTCTTACCTCTCTGACATAACACAAAGAGTTATTGTTAATAATTGTTCTTCCAACATCATTCAAGTTTCTTCAGGAGTTCTCAAAAAAGCCTCCTTGTTCCGATTCTGCTCCTGATATTCATTAATGATATTTCTTCTATAATAAAACATTCAAAAATTTTTATGTATGCCAAACTTTTTAAAACATTGTCTATCGAATATAGGTCTTTGTTACAAGCGGATCTGAGCAACGTGGTTAGGTGGTGTTATGCAAACTATATGCCACTAAACCTTCAAAAATGTAAAGTTATGTGTTTCTCTCGGAGGGTTGTTCAATATCAAATAATATTCTGGAGCAGGTATTCAATTTTGTCGATCTTGGTATCACAATGGATTCCAAATTCAATTTCAACCATCATATTAATGTTACAGTCAAAAAAGCCAAAGGCCTTTTTGCATTTGTAAGGCGATGGTCAAAAAAGTTCAAAGATCCTTATGTTACAAAAGCTCTTTTTACCACTTTAGTTAGACCTATACTAGAATACGGAACTATTGTTTAGAATCCCCGCTTCCAAGTTCATTCAGAAAGGATTGAATCAATTCAAAAACAATTCTTGATTTTTGCATTGCGTAATTTTAACTGGGATTCAGATTACATTCCACCAGTCGTCTAAAGGTCATAAATTTGCCTACACTCGCAAGTTGTAGAGAAATGCTATATATAATATTTACCGTAAAATTAATAACAGGCTTGATTAATAGCCCGGCCCTCCTGGCTGAGGTAAATTCTAATATTCCCTCTCGAGTGTCAAGACACTTTCGACCTCTATTTTTGAAGCCATGCAAAACCAATTTTGAACTAAACGAATCATTCCGTGGTTTATGTCAAGATTTTAATTCTCACTCCAGGGCGCTTGACATATCGGACTCGATTTTTACTATAAAGACAACTATTATTTACACTCTCAATAATTGAAATACTATGTTTAGCATATCCAATCAACTGATGAATATGATTCTGTAGCTGAGATCTCGAGACTTAACAAACTCCTGTTTCCACTACTCGGCACCAAAAAATTAAAAAAAAAAGTTCCGTAGTTCCGTACGTCATGCGGACTGCGCCCCTCGTGTCGGTTGGGCGGGAATGGAGGGTAAAAAGCCGTTGGGATTAATTAAAAAAATGCTTTGATTCGAACTATTAAATTTATTAGAGGAGGAAAATCCCAAATAATAAAAGGCGTGCAATGAAAGAACAAATCAATTACGGTTTAGGTATTGGTGCAGTAGAAAAATTTCGGCTATCACATGCCGGGACGCGAAATGTCCCGGTTTTTGGCAAGAAAAAAAAAATAGATATCTCGTTGTATAAAACTCGTAAAATATGTATATTTTACAAATTGTATTTTGTTTGCTACTGCGATTTCCTGCAGACTGTTTGCTAACAATTTGTGGCAACGCCGTTCAATTAGCTGATAATCGTAAAAAGTTGATTGTTTTCTTTTGAAAGCAGATGTAAAGTAAATTTGTAATTGTGCCCCGGTTAAAATTAGTGAATTACACAAACAATCCAAAACTCGATTGCTTTTATAATGACGAATGGATATTAAACAAAGAACTCATGCACGAATGTAAAGTAAGTTCGATAGTCGTTTTTTTTTTAGAAACAGCCTGAAGAAAATTACCAAATCTCAACGCGACTTTTTACCAACTTCAAACTGGCACTTAGTTATACTACAATGCCAAATTGCACGCAAATTTATTGAATTTTCCTGAGTTTTGCGCAACGTAAATGTTTTTATGTTTTTTGTTGTAATATTAACTAAATTTTTATAAAAAATTCGCAGAAAATTAAAAAAAAAATCCATACATTGCACTATGGTTTAAATAACCATGTTCTCCGACCAAAAGTCAACTTTTTAGTTCCGAATTTTTGGCAAATTACATTTTCTCTGAATAGTGAATACACCTTACATTGCGAATACATACTTTTTTTTTAGATCTCTGGTAACTCTAGTATAGGAGTTAGCCCGCTGAAGTTAACCGTTTTTTGTACGTAAATTTTGTGGTTATTTTTATGTGAAAATCAGTGAAAGTAAAAATTGTGCTCAAGGGAAAGTATTAAAGATAAAATTTTCTTCTGTAATGGAAACTAATCGTGAAGGTGTGTATAATTCTATTAGCGCAAAAACCATACAAAAAACATATGTTTAAAATTTCGCAGTAGTAATGTGCTAGTCAAAATTATGTGGTTTTAAAAATGTTCTTCTGGTTTCGTTAAATAGAAGTTATGTGGTCCGACTGGGTTCGATATAAAACTTATATAGGAGAAAAGTGTTTGTTTGCGCTTTAATTTGGTGAATATATCTTATGCAAGAGTTTGCTAATCGCTGACTTATCAATCACTTTCAGAGCTTATCCAGATCACAAACGGAGACATTTTTAATGGCTGGGTAGAAAATAATAAAAAACAAAAAGCGTTTTCGATTGGTTCACGCAAAAATTTAATAGTCAACTAAACAAGGAAGAGTAATACCTCTCTTCTGTTACACGCGGCAACAATTTCGGACACGTGCGTCGAAGGAAAATGATTTAAAATATATTTTGACCTGCTTTTGTAAGAGAACATTCGAAATTTACTTGGAAAAGTACGACTGGTATCCTATGTCAGCCACGTTACACAAAATTTTGGTTCACTCTTCTCAAATTATGCAATCATCCGAATGCCGTAATAAATTCTATAAAAGAGATGCTATGGATTCATCTGATCCCCTTTTATCTAGTATGCTCTTGTCAAAGCGAATTTATGCAACAAAAAAACAAAACTTTCCACCTGAAGTAGTGGCACTTTTAAAAGCTCCTCCTAATGAGCTTAAATACGATAAGCCTGCAACATCACTTCATTTATTTATTTATTTATTGACAGTCTCTTGTCAATCTTGTCAATTACATTATTAACTTATTTAATTGATTGCTCTTCTACTAATACTATACATTAACATTTTTCATATTTTCTGTACTAATTTTTACTTATTTTCAAATACATACTTTATACTTTTATTCACATTAATTTATTGTACAATTAATTAATTGCGTACATTATAGCCTCAGGTTGGATAGCTGGCGAGGCCCAGTGTTCAGTCTATCTTTATGTTCAGCAGGCGGAAAGGCCTAGTTTCCGCTCTGCGTCAATAAAGGCGTTTACCATAGTCGGAAATGCCGAGTTTCCGATCCATGTTCTTTTCATAATTATGTTGCTTTGAAACGGGCGGAAAGCTCTAGTTTCCGCTCCGTACTGCCAACGAGCTGTTGGGCATGATCGGAAAGGCCGAGTTTCCGATCCATGCTCGTAACGTCTCTCATATGCTAGTATCTTGTTAGAATGGGGAGGCCCAATGGCAATCTTATATGTGTTTTTTGCAATGCTCGTGTAATAAACTTTTGAATTTTTGTAAGCTATTGCAGCTTCTCATTTCTACGGCAGTTCGTTAAACAGTACAAGTCTCTCTTTTGATTTTCCGTCTGGCAAAATGGAAGTTTAAAGTTATCCCTGACTCTGTTTTCATAGGTGTGAGTGTCACTGCTGTACCTAAAGTTATCACTCAGGTATTTCGGAAGGGTTCCATTCTTTTTATTATAAATAAACTTCATTGTATGGAAAAAGATTAGTTGTTTCACATTTAACCAGTTTAAATTGTTCAGCATTGATGAAATGCTGGTATCGTATCGGGCATTAAGTATGTGCCTCATAGCTCTATTTTGCATTTTTTGTAGTCTCTCTATATACGTCTCAGGTGTTATAAACAGTATAGTGGGGCAGTATATAAAATGTGGCTCAATAATTGATCTGTAAACCATAATTTTATATCTTCTACTTAGATGTTTACATGTCCTTCTCATAAATCCAACTTTTTTTCGATGCTTTGTTGACGGTATACTCAATGTTATGGAATTTTAATTTATTATCAGTTAAAACACCAAGATATTTAACTGTAGAAACCTCTGTAATTTTCTCATCCCTAACATGTAAATCGTGTCGCCCTAATCTAGTTTTATTTGCTGAAGAAATTATCATATAATTGGTCTTTTTTACGTTTAACATTAGCTTATTTTTGCATAACCAGACATATAGTAAGGGTACTCATTTAAAAGCGCAAAACTCTCGCAAACTGGGCAAACTGTGCAATTTAAAACCCTCGCAAAAGAAATGTCAAAATTTGTATGGAAAGCTATTTGCACGAAAAGGGCAAGTTTGCGCGGAAATTTTGTCGCACAAATTTGCGCACTGTGATGTGCAACCCTCAATCAACTATTTTGTTTTCTTTCATTTTTATTTGTGCTCAACGCTTTTTCCTAAGACTTAAATATTTTCTTAAATTCGAGTTTCAATTGTTCAACTTTTTAACTTAAGCATTGTCAAATAATTAAAAGTCTGAAATTGCACAGAATTAAAATTGTCCTTATGAAAGACACTGCGCAAAGTTGCCCAATTGCCCAAATATGAAACTTGCGCGAATAGATGAGTACCCTTAGTGAGTCTAAGTCATTTTGCATTTTATGAGTTGCTGTGTCCAAATCGTCTTCACTTATGGTCAACAGTGCATCATCAGCAAACAGTCTTATCTTACAATACCTGATTGATTATAAAATATCGTTGATGTAGATGTTGAAAAGAATTGGTGCTAGTACTGAACCCTGTGTAAGTCCAATATCTACCGGCAAATCCTTAGACAATACTTCTCCTATAACTACGGTGATCATATTTATGAGAGCTGAATACGGGACAAAAAATAATTTTGCAAATTTTTTCCACAACAGCTTACAGATCTTACAGCCTTCTTCAATGATCCTAGATGTATTAGATTGCGTTAAGAAATGCATCAAGCCAAAGCATCAGTCTCTTTTATTTCTAAACTATAATTGATATAAATGTCAAATATGCGCAACCACGGTTATACGCCGAATCGGAACTTACTTGCGTAAGTAAGACATTTCCATCAGTTATAGTTTAGAAATAAAAGATACTGATGCTTTGGCTTGATGCATTTCTGAACGCACCCTTAGCCCGGCAACAGTATCCTTTTACCCCGTAAAATTTGTTTAAAAAATTCGTTGAATTTTAATATAATAAAGTGCAATTTTAAGTCGGTAAGGCTTACCATTAATTTTTGAAAATTTTTTTTTTTGTTGGCGGTGTTACACATTTTTTATGCAAAGTAAGTATGTTCGACCATTTTTGAAAGAGAAGCAAATGAGCAGAACTTTCCACTCGCACTTTATTATACTCAATTTTAATGAGTTACAAAACTGCAAACAAAATTTCTTTTTAAGATTCTAATTAAAAACTTTGAAATTTTGGTGAAACGTTGCAGAATTGTCTTTTATTGTTTTTTGATTAAAGTTGGAAATTTGTTATTATATGGTTTTTGTTAGGAAAACATACTTCATAAACTTCACTTTACTTTCATAAAATAAATAATAAACATTAAATAAACTACGGAATAGCCAAACTTACTAAAATGTCGAGTCCTAATTTATATTTAGGTCACTGTATGTATTCTTCGATTCGAATCACAGGCATTCAGATTAGAAAATAACGTTCATATACCAACATCACTTAAAACTCGTTCATAGTGAGCAGTTAAGGCGTCGAAACACCGAATACGGGACAAATACAGGACATTAAAAGAAATACAGAACATTTGGCGTCCCGTATAAAATAAATAAATTACCAGGACAATGGGTCAAAAAGAGGACTGTCCCGTACAATACAGGACGGATGGTCACCGTACCTATAACTGTGTGTTGCTTTCTATTAGTTAAGAAGCTGTCAAACCACTCCAGTTCTACCTCTTTAATACCAATTTGTTTCAACTTAAAAATCATTAGTCAAGTCAATAAAAACTGTCAGTATTACTTTTTTACTTCTCATTCCTTCTTTCCATTGAGAAATAACCCAGTTAAGTGTCGTTTCACACGAATGTTTAGCTCGAAACCCTGACTGCTCTTTCATTCATATATTTTTATCTTCAATATACTCCATGAGCTGGTTTTTTACCACTGTTTCTAATATTTTCTCCAGATTTGGTAGAGTATTGATCGGTCGAAGTTCTTCAGCTTTAACTGTGTTTTTAATTTTTTTGACTGGAACCACTGTGGAAACTTTTCATTCATCAGGTACGATACCATCTGTTATACTTTTGTTGATCATAATTGAATAAAAATACCCCAAGTATATTAAAGAGTCTTTTATTACTCCTTCAGATAATAATTTTTCCCACCAATTTTATATTTAAATTTCTTGACAGTTGGCACTATGTCTTCAGTAGTTACTTCGTTGAATTTAAATGTGCTATCAATGTTACAATAGATGTTATCACTATATTCTATATTCTCAATATTATTGTTTATTTCCACTATGCTTTCAACAAAGTAGGTATTTAAGACCTCTGCTATTTCATTTTTATCTTCAGTATATTGACCACCATGATGTAATAATGTAATATCATCTTTTATGCCATCATAGCAAACCGCCTGTTTTAAATATTTCCACATTAACTTGCTATCGGACTGGTTAGTTATAATTTTATTCTCCGTATAAAGGGTGAACACACCAAAACTGCGACACTTAGAAATTACTACCAGAAACAAACTAGAAGGCTTTGAAATTATTTTTTTTTTTTGTATTATATAACTTGGAAGTTTAGATGTTATTAAAATGTTAAAATATTAGTTATTATTTGCTCCATATGCAAGTGATCGGTATTTTCATCGCACACGCGCCATCATGTTCTGCACGACTGCATCATCGACATTACGCGATGCGCACAGCTACTTTGTTTTGCACTCTTCAATAATTTTTAACTCTTTCACCTGTTTTCTTCAAGATTCCTTTGACAATTGACCAATATTCCCCAATAGGACGTGGCTCTGGGCTATTGGGTGGATTGCAGTCGTGAGGTACAAAATTGAAGTTATTTGCATTATACCACGGCAATGTGTCCTTGGCATAGTGGCAGGTTGCTATGTCCGCCTAGAACGATGTCCTACTCCTTATCTGTTGATAAATGACAGAAGACGCCTTTTGAGGCACTCATCCCGATAAACTTGATCATTCATTGTCCCGGATGGGAAAAAGGGCTGCTCTTACAGCCGCAGGAACAAATAGCTTGCCAAACCATGTGGTTTTTGGAAATTTGGACTTAATTTTCAGTTTACAACTTTCAGGGGCATCTTGACGACTTGCAGCAGTATAAAAATCTTGACCTGCAATATATTTTGAATTTTTATAGCAGTAGGTTTCGCAGTCCATAACAATGCAGTTGTAATTTTTGATTTAGAATTCATACAACTTCCGAATGCGGGATTTTGCTGTAACATTCTACTTTGCGCCTGGGCCTGGCGCTGTTTGAGCTGTAGAACATCTCAATGAAGCTTTCCGCTTTACCTTTTGTACGAAAAACTGCGATCTCCGTACGGATTTTGCAACATAACGCGACAAAATCTTCGGATCTCGCGAAAACGCACTGAGGACCTTCCAAGCACTGTTTTTATCACTTTGACCATGCTAACCCCCGCTCCCTGGTTTTCTCGTAACTGTCAGGCCTTATTTGTACCGATTAAAACCCTGCAAACTGTCGAATAGTGCACTCTTTAATTTTTTAGCAATTTTACGTGTACTTAAGGCCGGATCATTTATAAACTCGTGCAAAATGGTTTGTCTCGTTTCTAGCTCGGTTGCTATTTTTAACTGAACTAGGAATCAAATTCAAATGAAATTTCTTCTACGTTCAACTAAGGTCATGGTCAACTTATGGTATTTGAATTTCAAAATATTGAATTCGTTTTGGGTAAGTTATAAGCTTCCCAAAGTGTCGCAGTTTTCGTGTGTTCACCCTTTATTTAATTTTTTTTTCAGTTTTATCATTTTGTTGTATTCTTTTTTAATTCTGTAGTAGTCTGACCATTGGTGTGATGCTTTTGCTAAATTGAATGCCTCTCGATTTTCTTTTATTTAGTTGTGTCAGTTCGTAGTCATACCACTTATTCTTTATTTTAATGTTTATTTGTTTCACAAACGTTAATCGTTGTAGACTGTTAAGCAAGCATAGATTTATGAATTCTACCATTTCCTTTAAATTAAGTTGATCAAATATGGACAAATCGTAACATCTGAGCAGATCAATTAAGCTATCACAACTATACCGTTCCCAAAAAACTATTTCTGATACCACTCTGAGAGGGATTGGATTTCCTATATTAATTTTAAACATTATTGTTTCATGATCAGAGATTTTGTATCGATCAAGCCTCTTACATACAATATTTTTCACATTTGAGTATAGGAGATCAATCTTTGTCTCAGATTCTTCTGCCATTCGGGTATTGAAATCTACAAGTTGGTGCATGGAAATGGAATTAAACAACTCATTCAATTTCACTCTGTGTGTCGATACTTTGTTCATATTGATATTAAAATCGCCAACAATTACATTGTTAGACGTTGTATCACATATGTCCATTACTATTGAATCAAAATAGTTGATAAACTCACTATCACTAGTACTTGGGGAGTGGTATATAACTCCAATTTGCCATTTAACCTCAAGATTTTTTAATTGCACAATAATACACCATATATTTGTATTCATGGATTTATTATATTTTACCCTATTTTACCCTCCGGTGTGCCTACTATGTGAATCACACCTAATTGCTGTAAACGATGTTCAGCATCCCTAACTTGATCTGTTATGCTAGTTTCGGAACAAAGTACAAGAGGTGGGTCAAATAACTCCACTAGTCTGTCGATTTCAAGTTTATTGTGTATTAAGCTATTAACGTTTAAATATATTACTTTTAAGTCTTCTAAATTTTTACTTATAACCACGGAACGGATTTTTAGGACCTAAAAACCTATAAAAAAGGCAAAATAAAGTAACGAAATAGGCTGGAAAAGGCAAAATAAAATAGCGAAAAAGGCAGAAAACGGCACTAGGTATTGTAAAAAAGGCAAAAAAAGGCAAAATAAAATAGCGACAAAGGCAGGAAAAGGCAAAAAAAGATATTGCAAAAAAGCAAAATAAGGCAGTAAAAAAATACAGAAAATACGAAGAACAATCAAAAAATATATTTTTTTTTAGAAATGTTTATATTATAAGTAAAAAGGGAAAAACTATGAACTAGTTTCATTATATGAAAAATTTGTACTTTGAATCTTTGACTATTTTATCCTTTCGAGTTTCTAACTCATAAAACTTTAATCTGTATAGTTGTAGTAACATTGAACCACAAGATGCATTTTGAAGTTTTCTGGCTGCATTTTCATTCGATTTTCGCAAAGAAAAGCCTTGAATGTACTAAATGTGCGCTCGACGTAAGTTGATATTTACAAGTGGAGCCCAATTTAAATATGGAACGTTTAAAACGGTCATATTATCAGGAATAAGGGCGTTTTCCTCGCCCTTTACAATTTTATCCACACCCCTTATTGTCTTCAAGCCTACGTTAGCTGAGAAAACGGCTTTGAATTTTTCCAACACCAATTTGGCAAGAGGTCCCTGCGCTTCTATAAGCTGCATGGGCATGTGTATATCTTTTAATCTTAAAAAAAAAATTGTAAATGTTATAATCACTTTTTTAAAGGTAGAAAAGGACAAAAAAGGCAAATATCTTAAAAAAGGCAAAAAATAGGCAAATATCTTAAAAAAGGCAAAAAAGGCAACATCAAATGTGTATATATGGAATCAGGGAAAGCTAAATCGTGGACATTCGTAATCGAATATACTCTATCTCTTTAGCAGAAAAAAAGGCAATTTCCATAAACACTTATGCTTATAACACTTGCTAGATTTGGTACTAAAGAATGTACACGAAAAAAACTGGTCGCACAAAACCAAGCATAGCTCGGTTAATCATAACATTAAAATAAAAATCGGTAGACACTTAAAAAGCTGGAAGCATTTTCGACCTTACTGCATCATTTCTTTTTAGTAGCAAAAATCAGTGTAGAAACGAGGACCAAGAAAGAAATCGATCGCGAGTTAATATTGCGCAAAAAGCTGGAAAATCCCAGCATGTTCCATAACGACATCGCAAAAAAGCTAAAATTTCCAAAGTGCTTAAAAAATACAATGAATGTTTATCTTTAAAAAGGAACCCTGGTAGTGGCAGAAAAAAAGGATTTGCTTGCGAAATTAAGACAAAGGAAGTGTTATCTGCTTTTAATAAAAATCCTGGACTTTCGGTAAGAGATGTCGGCAAAAAATTAAACATGTCGTCTTCGTATATACAAAAAGTATGCAAAACAGCAGGACTACGTTCTTACAAAGTGAATGCAGCACCTAATCGCAACGGTAAGCAAAATTTGTTGGCGAAACAACGTGCTCGGAAATTGTACGACAGTCTCATACAAAAATTTGGCTGTATTGTTATGGATGACGAATCGTACGTAAAAGCCGATTTTAAACAAATCCGGGGCCGCGAATTTCACACTGCAAATAAAAGAGGCAATGTTGCAGATAAATATAAAAACAAAAAGTTTGACAAATTTCCCAAAAAGTTTCTCATTTGGCAGCCGCATTGGCAAGGCTTCAAAAGTGATCCTTTTGTAAGCACTGGTACAATTAACCAAGAAATTTATGTTAAGGAGTGTCTGCAAAAGCGACTTTTACCTCTTATACGGCTTCATAAAGATCCAGTGCTGTTTTGGCCTGATCTCGCGATATGTCATTACGGAAAAATGGCTTTAGGATGGTAACATAGAAACAAAGTGTATTTTGTAGCAAAAGAGGTGAATCCACCTAATTGTCCAGAGCATCGGCCGATCGAAACCTACTGGGCCGTTATGAAATCCAAACTTCTTAAGACCCACAAAGCTGTAAAAAACGCACAACAATTCAAAAATAAATGGCAGCTGGTTTCCAAGGAAATCACTGAAACTTCTGTGCAAGGGCTAATGAAGGACATAAAGTCAAAATTGCGATCGTTTGCTTATTACAAAGAGAATTAACTCTTTTTTAACGAATTTCAATAAAACTAAGTTTAGATGTAAATATATGTAAATATCGTCGAATTCCATTAATATATTTATGTTTTAGAACGTTTTAACTGTGACCAGTTTTTTTCGTGTACATTCTTTAGTAACCCACCCGATTTTTTTGTATTTTCAGTTTTCTTTGGTAGACAGGGCATTCCTTGCTGAAAATGCTATGACCTGTATCGAGCTTAAAACCAAGATCTTTATTTGCGTCCGCACGATTTCCACAGACAGGATTTGTTACCTGTGTACTACACTCATCAGATTTATGTTCACCCAAACATAGACCACATCTTAACTTCTTAGTGCATGTATTTGCGTTGTGATTGTACCCTAAGCATTTGAAACATCTTTTAACATTTAGCCCATCATAAACGCCACACTGATCCCACCCGATGTTAATCTTCTCCCGTTTTAGCACTTCCAAGTATGTCTCATGTTCGATTTCGAAGATTGCGCTAAAGGTGCACACCGAGCTATTATTTCTTCCTTGTTTAAAAACTTTCACGCATTTTTCAGAAATTCGTTTTGTGATTTTATTTTAGCAATTATTTCAACTTCATTGTATTCTTTCCTCATATTGGTGACTCTAATTTTTGGGTTAATAACTTTAGATTCTCTGATTTCGTAAAATTGAAAATTTAATCTATTTTGTAGGGTTGTTTTAATTTTTTCCTTTTCTGAATTGTCGTCTGCCCTAATAACAACTGACCCGTTGGATTTATCTATCACCTTATTAATTCTCAAGTCAGTGGCATCTATCTTGTTTAGGTCTTTTTTTGTTACGCCAATACTTTGTTTTGATTTTGGCTTAACAATAATAGGCGGGACACTTTTTAAAGCATTAGCATACGATGTAATGCTGTTACCATTGTTTGTGTTTTGTTTACCAACTTTTTTCACTTCTTTAATTATCTCCTCTCTTTGCTTAGACAAACCTTCAGCTGATTTCTCTAAGTACTCTTTATTAAAAATGCACAAGTTTCCACCCTCTTAATTAAATCATCTTTCTCCTTATTTGCTTTTTTTAAAGTCTCCATCACCCTCTTAATTTCTTTCTCATTGTTAGCTACTAATTCCTTGATTTCCCTATTATGATTGTTTATTAGGCTTTGGAATTCCGTTTCTGCTCGCATATATTTATTTTGTTGCTTTCCGCTATTGATATCATTTGTTTGAGCGCATAATCAACATTTGATATGTATGTAACACAGTCATCACACATGAATCTCAAGTAGGGGCAATTTACTAAACCTTGCAAACAGTCGTCATCCATAGATGCACACGCTTTGGTTTTGTGATAGACTCTACCACACACACCCGCACAGTGCAATCCAGCCTTATCTCTTATGACTTTTCGGCACTTGTGACACTCTTCCATTATTCACTCAGCCACCGCGCTTTTGTTTGCCGTTTGGTTTATTTTGTGCGAAAGAAGGTGGAATTAGAAAAATTATTATTTAGAGTTCAACTCTTGAATTCAATCTTTTTCTCTTGTTTATAAATATTTCATTACTGGTATAGAGTCACTATCTCGTAAAACCATCAGCCGAGTTTAAACATGAATATAAGCTTGAAATATCTCGATTTATAACAAATACACGTCTATTCACGTTGACACTCTCTCGCAGGCATTAGAAGAATTAGAAAAAATGCGTTCCGAAGATAATGAATATTTGGACGACATTACTTGCTTCTCGATTGAATTAGAGGGAGAAGAAACGTGTGACTAGATCAAGGTGGGACGCTACCTGAAATACATAGAACAACAATTTACTATGCTTTTAATGTTCATACAAAATAGAAAAACAAAAATAAACTCAACTAATACTCTGCAATATAATATTGATCATTTTTAATGAATTTGTTTTTTTTCATAAGCTAATAGTTTTTATACAACTAATTTAGCGATATCTCGAAAAATAACAGAAAAAAAATTAAAAGTGCGGGTATTTTCAGATTCATGGTAAGGTTTTAAGTAGAAATATGTAGGTCCAGTAAATTCTTAAATAATATACTAGTAAGGCCTTCATTGTTTCCAAACTCTTTTTCTTTAAAAGTTCGTAGGGTTTTGTTAAGAAGTTGTTCTGCAGAAAAAAGGCATGGCAGTGATCAAATCACTCCCAGAGCTCTATAGGGATGTCAAATACGTGTGTACAAAATTTCAAGTCTCTATCTTCCCTGGTTGATTTTTGGCCGCAGAACATGGTCATTTAAGCCATAGTGCATTGTGAAAATTCTCTGTGCCAATAACTTAGTGCGGCTCTGTGCATACATATTAGGGCGGGTCGATTTTTTTCCTATAAAATCGCATATGCGGAAAATGCTCTACGTATCATTCTGAGTAACTTTGCTTAAGAAACTGTGGTTCTAAACCCAATTTCGTGCCTGCGAGTTTTAAGGGGAACTTTCATATCAGGTAATACACATTTTTTTATATTTTCGTTTTTATATTTTTTCAGTGAAATAGAACAATCGTTCCGAGTACGCCAAGAGTTAAATTTATCAAGCTCAGACTGAAGTGTTTGAGAGTCTTCACGATTCCTTATAACCGAGTATATCTTATAGTTGGAGAGCTGGCATCGAAAATATGCAAGAGTTTTCTCAAGGCTAATATTTTCAGAAGGGGTTGCATTTTAGTGCAGAGACAGCACTTTCATCTTTAAACTGTTTTCTCAAAGCTGAAAATTTTTATAAGTCATGTAAATATATTAAAAAGACAGTGAAATATATGGACACGTGGCGTCAGCGCTATTTCATATCTGTCTAACAAATTTCGTGACCCAAAGACTTTTCTCAAGGTTGAAATTCTCCAAAATACTTTGCTACTAAATCTTTTATTTGTCATAACCAGCATGGCTTTGTTTCTGGGCGGTCTACAGTTTCAAACTTGGCAGTCTTCACCGACTACTGCGTAAAGGCGTTTTCTTTTGGATTCCAGGTGGACTGATATATACGGACTTCTCGAAAGCCTTTGATAAAGTCCCTCATAGTAAACTAGTCGAAAAACTTGCTTGCCTAGGTTTTCATTCATGCTTTTTGGAATGGATAAGATCCTACTTATCCAACAGACCCTGTGTTGTAACCATTGATGGTGTGTCTTCTGACTCTTTTGTGGCTTCCTCTGGGGTGCCGCAAGGAAGTGTCTTGTGTCCTCTACTGTTCGTCCTTTTTATAAATGACATTCGTAGCTGTTTCTCATTCGCAAATTTTTTACTCTATGCAGATGATCTTAAGGTATACACTATAATTAAAGATTCATTTGACGAGGTTAGGCTTCAATGCGATATTGACGCTCTCCATCGCTGGTGTCTGAAATCTCGTTTACCTTTATACATGAATAAATGCTTTAAGATGACGTTTGCGAAGATTTTGAATGTTCGTAATTATTTGACCCGAAACTTT
>NW_023458556.1:99108033-99112237 GCF_013731165.1 Rhagoletis pomonella | reverse complement strand
TGAAAATCGGCATTTGACTGCAAAGTTCGAAGGTCGATTAAAAAAAAATTCGAACTAACATAAACAAACGCCGCGATACGGGTCTTCTAATTTAGCCTCTATTTTCACCCCTCACTCTCAGAATCGACCTAACTTTTGCTAACCTGAATTTGTTCCACAGTGTAATTTAAACACCTACCACAATAGGGGTGTCCGATAAAAAAGGATTAAAAAGGTTTTAGTTTGAAACTATTTTAAACAGGGCTGCCACCTGTATACGATAGATTACATGAATTCCTACAATATGGATATTATCAAAATGGGCGTGAAAGAGTTTGATTTCTAAACTGCATGTATGAGCGTTACCACGCGTTTAAATAATCAAGTTCAACTTAAATTAAGGCAATTAGAAAATTGAAAAATATATCCCGATATGAGTGCCAGACGAAAGAGTTTGTGGTTTGAAAATATTTAGAAGAGGGTTGTTACCTATTTACAAAGTTAAACTCAATGTATACAAAAGGTTAAATGAATTACTACAATGTGGATGTCAATCAAAATGGCTTTGAAATGCCTTTATTTCTAAACTTCATGTATGAGCGTGGCCCCCTGTTTAAAAAATGAAGTTAAACCTAAATTCAATCAGCTAGAAAATTGAAATATGTATGTATAAGGGTGTCAGACGAAATAGGTTAAATAATTTACTTCAAGATGGATATCATTCAAAATGGCTTTGAAGAAACTTTATCCATAAAACAGATGTAGGAGGGTCGCCACCCGTTTTAAAATCTAAATGCAACTTGAATTAATGGAATTAAATAATTTAAATATGGGTGCCACCAGATAAACGTTTAGCAAGGGATTTGGGATTTGGGAGTTGCAACCTGCTTAAAAAGGTATACTCAAATAATTTAATGAGTTAAAGGAAATATCATAAGATAGGTATCAGATGAAACCGAAAAGGCTAGGAAAGTTAACTCCAAAACTACTGCATAGATTTCAGTCAAATTTTCAGAGGTTATACCTTGCATATATTGTCCTATTATAGGCTACCAGAAAACTCGGTATGTGGCGCTGGGGTTGAGTTATTTATAAAAATCGTAATTATGAACCGATTTCTTTTAAATTCAAAATGTAAGCTACCAGCATGACGGCAAACACGTTTACCAACAGTAGACCCGCTAGGTGGCGCGGCAGTCGAGTTATTTATAAAAGTCGTATTTATGAACCGATTTCTTTCAAATTCAAAAGGTATAGTTTCAGCATAATGGAAAATATTTTTACCAAAAACGGAGCCGCTAGGTGGCGCGGGAGGCGAGTTATTTATAAAAGTTGTATTTATGAACCGATTTCGTAAGCATGATGAAAAAAGTACTTGCGAAAAACGGACCGGATAGGTGGTGCTGGAGTCGGGTTATTTATAAAAGCCGTATTTATGAACCTATTTTGTTATTACACATTCGAAACGTTTATTACTTTCATGATGATTTTTTTCATTCGAAACATATTCAGCCTTCATCTTCCCGGAACCGGTTCACTTTTCGCTTTTGGTTTCCATGTACTTACTATGGCGGGAATCAAAATTTTTTTTCAAACGAAACTCAGGATAAGGAAGATTACATACATAAAATGATAGCCATTTCCGTTTTTCGGACAAAACTTAAAAACCACTCAATAGAGCCCAGTCAAATTGTCGGAGGTCCTATTATAGGCTACTAGCAACCACGCTGGTGGCGCTGGAGTAGAGTTACTTACAAAAGTCGTATTTATTAACAGATTCATTTGATAAAAATGGACCCGCTGGAGTTTAGGTATTTAGAAAATCCGTATTTTTTATAAAATCTGATTGGAATTCATAATTCGTATTCATTTGATGACAAGCATAGGTTTTGCAGAAAAGGGACCCAATGGATGACGCTGCACCCGAAATATATAGAAACCCCCACGGGGTTTGTTCTGCTTGGGCCTTATGTTTGTCTTAGACGAATTTACTTTTCAGATAGCTAAATCAAGAATGCGTTTAAGTATGCATATAAAGACCGTAACACTGTGTAAGCGTGATCTTGCATCTACCTCCGATTGACGAAAGTTGCTCGAGGTGGCCGTTATTACAGCAGTAAGACTCAGAGAAACCAATTCATAAATATTAAGACGAATTGTAAAAGTGGTGAGTTGGCAAGGAAAAAATCGACCACATCTGTCCAAGAAGGAACACAATAGGTATATCAATGGCTTCATTAACGATATTCATGAGAACATAGGACTCATTTAGCCAGTGTACGCAAAAACTTTTCATCCTGTGGGCAGCGAGGATTATTGGCCCTCCTATAATTGAAAACGCTCATCTGTGCTCCTGAGTTTCCGTATGAGGACTTTTATTGGCTTACATGGTACACCGGACCAATGCTGAAGTTGCAGGATCACAGAAGAATATTACGCACGCTTGGCAGATATCTCACAAGCAGCGTTGCCGTTTTGGTCCGATTGGACCAAAATTGGTGGGTTCATTCTCCTTTGGTAGCTTGGTTGGTTTGATGAACCTTTTGGTAGGCAAAATTTTTTTGAAAAAAAAAACAACCAAATTGAGCATTAAAATTTGTTCGCTTAATTTACGTTCACATGTTCAAAAAATTGCTTTCACTTTGCTCACACGTATAAGATTTCTTAGTTTTTTTTCCTTTATTTTATTTAGCAGACAATTTTCTGCAAACAAAAACTCACTTCCCAAAGCTATGACCGATTGACTGCTGAAATAGAACCAGAAATTACCTATTGTCTTGAAAGAAAAATTTATGATAGCCAATTTGCAAAGTGAAACGAATTTATGATTTTTTGCATAAATGTGTGATTTTGTTTTTTCACACACAAAGAAAAGATGTTTGATATGAATGGAATTAATCTCAAAGGTGTTTAAATTTTTTACAAAAGTTTTTATACAATACGTCAATTCTTTTATTTATAGGCCCTGTTAACAATAATATGTGTAGTTTTAATTTTTACTGTTAATTTTTGTAGTTAAAAACCCCGTAAATTCAAGAAGTTTAGCTTTGAAGGTTGAAGTGGCTGCTAGGCCCAGAGGGCGCCAGCACACTTAGGCCCGATCAGGGCCCATTGTGATAAGTTTAGCTTTAATGATGAACAAAATTTTGGTAGTTTGGAAACTGATTTGGTAGGCATTTTGGTACTTAAAAATATTTTCAAGTGGCAACACTGCTCACAAGTGGAAATAAGACCATAGGTAAAACGCATTACATCGAAAGGGATTAGTATTCCATATGGAATCACAGCGCTACTATTCTTGGCATATGTGTGAGGAGGATTCTGCCTTTTAGTCGTTTCAATTTAAACTAAAAATGTTGACTTTACGGACTGTCTTTGCTTTTAAACGTTATTTTTTGAATTGGCCCACGCCAAAGATCTTATTAGGCGCCGCGAATCAAGCGGACATTTGCTAGTCTTATATATATATATGCATTTCATATACTCATATTTACCTACTTTATATATTAGTCTTACTTTACATATGCAAAAATATATTTAGGCAACTGGCTGAGTCAGTGGGATCGTCGGTTCGAAGCCTACTGAAAGAAGTCTGATGAGGAAATGTGGTGATTTTCGAAATAGCTATCACTTCTACCATTTTTTCAAATTATTGTTGCTTTTCCACAATAAATTTTCATTAAAAAATGGCCTCGAGCTCAATAAAAATTGTTTAATATAATTGTTATAAGGCCAAAAATAACAAAAACAAATAACTTAAGGACGAGCACACCTAAAAGTTAAACATTCTAAAAATAGAATTATTAGCAAATACCAACAATACCAACAACCACATGATCAAGTGAATTGCAGCGGAATAGCTGCGTTTGTTTGTGTTGGCATAACAAAAATGAAAATAGTGGAAAAAAGCAAACGATAATTTACAAGGCGTACTTAGCACGGTGCATAGGCAACTGGCTGAGTCAGTGGGAACGTCGGTTCGAAGCCTACTGAAAGAAGTCTGATGAGGAAATGTTGTGATTTCCGAAATAGCTATCACTTCTACCATTTTTTTTTTAAATTATTGCTGCTTTTCCACAATAAATTTTCATTAAAAAATAGCCTCGAGCTCAATAAAAATTGTTTAATATAATTGTTATAAGGCCAAAAAATAACAAAAACAAATTACTTAAGGACGTGCACACCTAAAAGTTAAATATTCTAAAAATAGAATTATTAGCAAATA
>NW_023458556.1:99069134-99108023 GCF_013731165.1 Rhagoletis pomonella | reverse complement strand
ATCAAGTGAATTGCAGCGGAATAGCTGCGCTTGTTTGTGTTGGCATAACAAAAATGAAAATAGTGGAAAAAAGCAACGATAATTTACAAGGCGTACTTAGCACGGTGCATAGGCAACTGGCTGAGTCAAGCTCGGAACACTTTGACGACTGCAACTTCACGACGTAACGACAGCGACATCATTTTGTCGACAAATGTCGCCTTGAAGCCAGCTTCTTAAACATTTTGAAGACCTCAGCGACATAGCAAACAGCTGATTTTAAAGTTTGACATTTTGGTATATTTATTTCACAAATTGTGTATTTTTATTTAAGTAAATAAGAAAAACATGAACAATCAAGAATATGTGATTAATTTTGCGACAATTTCATTTTGCAGCACTACATCTACTCACTGTCGCCGGCAAAATTAGAAATAGATTTAATTTGGCGACGTCGACAATTGCAGTCCTGCAGCCAAGATGTCGTGCTGTCGTCAAAATAATTGTGTCCGTAAGAACGTGTGTATTTAAAATTTGACAGATGCTGCTTGTCGCTTGCTGTCGTCAAAGTGTTCCGAGCTTGAGTGGGATCGTCGGTTCGAAGCCTACTGAAAGAAGTCTGATGAGGAAATGTTGTGATTTCCGAAATAGCTATCACTACTACCATTTTTTCAAATTATTGTTGCTTTTCCACAATAAATTTTCATTAAAAAATGGCCTCGAGCTCAATAAAAATTGTTTAATATTTAGAGTAACATTTTATAAATTGGTTTGAAAATGAACCGAATAATAAAAGTGAGTCATTTGTTTAGCTGGATTTGAGAACGTTTTTAAATAACTCCAGAATTTAACAGTTGGTGACGAGGTGAATAGGAGAACCGATCATGGCGACGGTGGACCCAAATTTTCCTACTAAGTTGGTGGCCAGCCAACAGAAAGTTATGGAAACTGTGCTTACGGAGCAAAAGCAGCAGATGCAGGTTATGATAAAAGAAAACGCTGGCGGAGGGGTAGAAACTACCATTGTGCCGCCATTTCGTGCCTTCAGTAAGGAAAAGCAGCAAATGACTCAACACTTCTCAGCATATGGCGTAGACAAACCCGAAAAAATAAGGCATTATTTTTGACATGGATTGGTAGCGATACTGTTGAACTGCTGAGGTAAATATTTGGCACTAACAACGTAGACGACAAGACTTTCAAAGAGTTGACAGTTAAACTACAAGCGCATTACAAAGAACAATTGCACGTCGTAGCTGCCCGGTACAAATTCAACAATATCTCATGAAACCAGATCACTCCTACAAAGATTAGGTGGCAGGGTTTAAAGGACTGGCTCGAGAATGTAAGTTTGAATGCGGACATTCAAACTGTTCTCGATCATATGCAGACGAGATGATAAGAGATATGCTCATACTGCATACACCACATGACCTTGTGCGAACAACGTCGCTTCAAAAAGTACAGCCAATGCTTGAGGAAGTGGTAACCATAGCAGAATCTTTTATGTCGACATCTAATGCAGCACTTATCATGAAACAACAACAAGAACATAATACACCTATTGTTAACGAAGTCGAGCATAAAAAGAATCGTAAAATAAAAAATAATTTAAGATCTAAACGGAATTATAAGCTCACGGGTAAGAGTGTAATTTTAGAAAAGCGATTTGCAATAACTGCGGAAAGAGGAACCACATTGCGGTTGTTTGTTTGTAAAAAAAATTAAAGTCAAATGAAGGTGAGAAAAATAAGTTAATTGAACAGAAAAATAGAAATAAAAACGATGGGAGAAGTGCACATGCAAATAATATTGATACAGAGGAAAGCGACGATAAAAAAGATTAGAATAAAAGTTTTGTTGAAACAGAAACCGGAGATAAGAAAATTATTTTTCAATTAGATTCAGGTGCCTCGGTTTCTCTAATCACACAACATACATTTGAGAAATTGAATAAAACTCCATTAATTGCATGCGATCGTGAAATTTTTCTGTTTGGCCACAAGAGGAGTGAAACTCTTGGGGAGTTCCCAACAAAAATGAGATGTGGCGGAATAGAAAAATCGGTAAGGTTAACCGTCGCAAAAGTACAAAACACAAACAATCTCTTTGGTGTTGACTTAATCAACTTAACTTTGAAATACAACAAGTTTGTGCCGTCCAAGAATCGCTTCAAATTGTCGCTGAGAAGCTATTCGACGATTTTAAAGATTTATTCGAACCAGCACTGAGAACGATTTGCGTCATAAAGGCTAGCATTAACCTGAAGTCAAACGCTTTGCCTAAATATTTTAAATCAAGACCATTCCCATTTGCGCTTAAGCAACCATTCAAAGAAGAAGCAGAACGTTTAGTACGTTAGTTAAATAAATGGGCATCTCCTATAGTGCTTGTTCATGAGCCTGACGGCCCGACTCGAATTTGTGAAGACTTCAAAGTCTCAATCAACAGCCAAATAGGCATCGAGCGTTATCCGCCTCCAACGCGCACGCAACTTCTTCATAAAGTTCGATATGGTACGATTTCTCGAAAATTGACCTGAAGGATGCCTACCTTCAAATCGAATTAGATGAAATCGCAAAAAGGTTGCTTGTAGTAAATACACCAGCATGGCTGTTCCAGTATCAGAGATTACCTTACGGTATAGCCAGAGCACCTGCGATCTTTCAGAAGTACGTAGGGAACATTCTTCACGATATCGAAGGCTGTGGTAACTTTTTGGATGACATTATTATCTCTGCTCCTACCTTGAAAAAACATATCCTGTGTCTTGAGAAAGCTTTCAACGTATTGCGCGTATGTGTTATCCGTTCCAAAAAAGAGAAATGCGTTTTAATGCAAAACCACATTGAATACTTTGTGCCGCGTATAAGTGTGGAAGGAATATTGCCAGAAGAATCTAGTGTCAGGGTTGTTAAAAACATTCCATGTCCACGCAATTTAAAAGAAGTGGAGGCTTTCATGGGTAAGGTAAATTATTACCATAATTTCATTCCCAACTCTTCGCAAATAGCTGCTCCTATTAATCAGCTGCGTCGAAAGAATGTAAGATTTGAATGGAATCAGGAGCATAAAAAGGCGTTCGAAACTCTGTGGTAGACGCTACTCAGCTTGCCCATTTTCTGGAGTATTGACCCATACTTTTGGCTACAGATGCGGCATCGGAGCGGTGATTTCTCACGTTTATCCCGATGGATCTGAGCGGCTAATCGCATTTGCCTTGAAGGCTCTTAACAAGCATCAGCAACGGTATAGTCAAATTGAAAAGGAGGGATTGGGTATAGCTTTCGAAGTACAGCGCTTCCATCAATACTCGTATGGTAGGAAGTTTACGTTGTTAACAGACTATAAGCCCCTGGTCAGTATTTTCAATCCGGGAAAGCATTTGCCAACCATGACTCATAGACTGCAGCGATGGGCAATAACGCTCATGGCTTATCAGTTCGACGTAAGGTACAAACCGTCGGCACAACATGCCAATGCCGACGCATTGTCACGGTTACCTCTGAAAACTGATAGCAAGTTCGACGAAGAACCAAAGCATGTCTGAAGGTCGATTTGGTAGAAACTCGCGTTAATGCCGATGACATTCGTAGTCATGCAAAACGCGATCGCGTGTTGAACTTAGTTCGCAAATACATATATTTAACAAGGGAGGGCGGAATATCTTTCGTTGGAAAACAAAGAGATTATGCCTTAGTATCGATAACTTAAATTTGTGACACACAATGGCTAGAGGCGTCGCCTGAGTGCATTCTTTCATATATTTATGTATGTGCCAGTTTTACCGTTATATATTTTTTATCTACTCGTTTATTCCATGGGGTATTCATGCTTTATTTAAATTTAAAAATTTAAATTACTATACCGTTTTAAAAATCTGAAAATTCACTGCGGGAAATTTTTATATTCTCTTTTTGTCTTCGCGTTCTCGTTTTTGCGTTTATAAGTTTTGAAAAAAGGTTTTGAACGAACCATTATATCACATTCCTAGGAAGATTATTTTCGATACTAAATTTTATTAAAACAAAATGTTGAAATCAGCTTCATATAGAAACAGTGTCATCGTTAATTAAGAAAGAGATGTTCTTAAATATCATAACTTTACGACACTCACATATTGACTAGATTTGACTATTTATTTTATTATATTTTAATTTGAATTATTTGTTTATGAAAATGTAATTTATTCCTTAACAAACACTAAATGAAAATAAATTCAATCTTTGAACAACATTAAAAAAAATCGACAAACTTTCGTAAAAATTTCGAACTTTTTATTCCAATTTTATCTCTTAATATTTTGCAGTTTTTTATCTCATTCAATTTTAGTCTAATAAAGTGCAAATTTAAAGTAGCTGTGATTTACAGTTGATGTATGGCATATTTTTAACGATGTCGGTAATTTTCTTCCATATTATCTAAGTATGTTCGACGATTTTTTTAATGAAAAAAATGAGCAACGCCTTCATCAAAAAAATAATATTAAAAATCAACGATAAGTCGCAGCTATGTATTTTAAACTTGCGCTTTATTTGAATTGATCGGGCTACAAAACTGCATACTCAAAATATGTATTTATAGGAAATCTAATTAAAAAGCTTTACGAAAGTTTGTTGATTTTGTTTATGTTGCGCAAAGATTAAACCTTGGATTTATACGGGTTTTGTTAGAGTGTAAACTGCATTTTTATAAACAAATAATTAAAATTATATCATTTTAAGATAAATGGCCAATCTAGTTAACATGTATAAAGTTTTGATAAGCACTTGAAACGTCAAATTTTAGTACTGAATTCAAAGAAGATGTCTCTTTTATCCTTTCATAATAACTTAAAAAAATTTGTTTGTTAAGAAGTGTATCTTAAAATATCTGCCTTGACATTTATGTTAAAAGTGTAAAATATGTAAATGTACCTACATAAACTTTCCCGTGAATACCATCAAAGCATTGGTCTTGAAGGGAATCTATGTATGCATGCATGCATATGAGCAAATTAAAAAGTCGATACAATTTACGGTCGAAAAGTACAGTTTTTGTATAGATTATAGATTATTTCCCAACACTGTGGGGAACTAAGCAAAATGGCCTAGTCTATTTCGCAAATATTCATACATACATCAATACATAATCCACCAACCGATAATTTTATATATTCATTAAAAGATAATTTGTCATCAGTCTGAAATAAAAAAATTATAAATCGGAAGGGTAAAATAGTATTGTGTTATTAATTGAAAAATAAAAAGTTTCATTTCAATTACGAAGGGGGGATCTATCCCTCCACATCCCCCGCCCCCCTGGCTACGCCACTGCTCGCAAATACTGTTGGGGTGGCACGGGCTAGACCAAGAAATTGAGAAGATTGCAATGTCGTGTGACATCTGCCGGGCTGTGTCCGCAAATCCGACGAAGAAATTCAACAGCTGGCCGGCCGCTCAGAAACCATGGCAACGAGTTCATATTGATTTGGCGGGATGCGTTTTCAATCATATGTGGTTAATTTGTTTTGACGCATATTTACAGTGCCCTTTCATCACCAAACTCACAAGTACAACAACAAGGGACACCCTCAGAGCGCTTGCAGCTATTTTCGCCATTGAAGGTCTGCCCGAAACGGCACAATTGACGTCTTCGCAATTTAAAAAATTCTGCACTGAAAACTGAAGAAGAAGAAGAAGAAAAATGGGAAACATGTTACACATCGACATCGACAGCTGAATACAAACGTCATCAGTATCAATTAAACTTTGCAATCAAGGAAGTGGTACTCAAATCCAGTCATGCCGGCAAGTAACTGATGCCCAATTTCAATAGCAAGAGAGCGAATCCGATAGCGCCACTAATAATGAATCGCAAGACCTACCGCTAAACAGCAAGCAAGAGAGGAACGATGTACCTACCATTAGATATAGAGCAAACACGTAGAAGCGAACGGAATCGGAAACCTGTAACGCGATCTCAAGCTGATGATTTTCGAATTCAAAAGGGTGGATAACGATATGAATCAAATTACAAATTACTCTTTTTATGTATTACTTATTGCTATTTCGCAACTCTTTGTATTGCATTGAGTTACCATATTGAATTGAGCAAGTGAAAATATTTTATTTATTTTATTTAATTATTTATGTAGCTGGCTGTGCATAACACTGATGTCTTTTAAGCCCATCGTATATAATATTGTCGTTTACAACTAAGATAATTCGCATAAATAAGAATAAAAATACATTAGCTTAAAATTATATTGTATAAAGATGAAGAAGAGAGAAGTGTATGTATGTATGTATATATATATATTCTGTAACCAGTTAGCGACAACTTTCGGATCGATATCGCACTTGTTGACGTAAAAATGTTTCATATCATACGTCAACAAAACCGATACCGATACGAAAATTGTCGCTAACTGGTTATAGAATCTGCCTACAAAAATGATATCGTCCGATTCAGCTGGAACAAAAATGCTTCAAACAAGTAAGAGTTTCTCTGTATTATGGCCTCGAACCGACATATATACATCTTTCATTTGAATCAGTATTAAAAGCTCTATTGGCTCCTACATTCGGGTTTTGATAGGCGAATCTCTCCTGAACCGTTTTTTCCATATTTTTGGCCTATGTGCGCTTTTATTCGAAACCTAAATGTTTCGGTACCGAGTATCGAGAGTATTGTATACTTAAAAGTATTGACTCAGCACATCACTACTGCTGTCATCTCGACTGTGACGTCAGCAAAACAGCTGATTCTGTCAAATTCACTGAGAGCCGATTAGCGGTATTGCCATCGGTGCCACCTTCTGTATTCTCTCCGCCGTGATTTTTAACTTTGTTTGACATTGAACCGAATAATAAAAGTCAGTCATTTGTGGTGACCAACTCCGGGTTATGCTGGGGTATGCTCATCGGCTGCCGGGTTCTCAACAAAAATATTACGTGTTCGTTTTTCGGTTTATAGCAAAGCACTCGTCTGTATTGATCGTACGTTAAGAAGACGGGAGTAGAACCTTCCCGTTCCTCTCCGATTGGTGGGCGTAGCTCCGTCCCACCAAATATAATTACGGCTATAGTAAAGGAGCGGGAGTAGAACCTTTCAAGAGAAGGAGTAGAACCTGCACGTCTCTGAATACCTGGCTAACACGATTGAGAGAATACAAAGGTTGCGCCGATCTCGGACCGCTATTCCTCTCAACGAATTTGACAGAATCGTTGTTTGCATGACGTCACATTGGTGCAACTTGTTTACGTTTTCCTTGCAAAATTTTTTCTTCTTCTTCCATTGCTCACGTTTTGGCATTTCTCTCTCGCAATTGCACAAGGGTGACGTCACAAAAGTTATTCTCAAAAATCCTCTCTGATCGGCGCAATCTTGTATTCTATCATTCTTGCCTGGCTAAGATCTATAGAGTGGGAGTAGAACCTGTCCGTCTCCTGATACCTAGCATAGGGAGTAGAGTCTACCCTATGCGTGCAAAAGCTCCTAACTCTGCAGCAGTCGCCTGACGACTCCTGTCTGCTTTGATTGCTGGCCGGCTATTTATACAAATTGCCGGCCGCAGTCGCGTCGCGTATGTCCCGTTGTCCTTTGCGCTTTGTTCTTTATTGCCATCGTGCTTAAAGTATATGTACAATTGTATGTATATGATTATATCAATAATAACGGTAGATCAAATCACTTAGTGCTGTACAATATTTGGCTACAATTCCAAGTATGTATTTTCAATTGAAAGCATGTATTACTTAACAATTATATATTTTATGTACAATTCAAAAATTATCTGTATATATATGTACATGAGTGTTGTGGGGGCTCGAAGCCTTAGGATTGGGGTCCTCACATCACCCCCTCTACTTCGGAGAGGCGTTTGTTACCGTCACGTCTCCATTTCGGGAAATGCGAATGCGGTACCAACGCCCTTCTGCGTTTCTTCGGAACGACTGTTTGGTTCCTGGCCTTCGTTCTTGTTGGACGTGTCGCCGTAATCGATATTCGTTTCTTGGCCGCCTTTTTATCTAAACGCGGCGCAATTAGCTGGGTTACGTTGCTGTACATAGTTGTTGCCTTTTGGCTTGTTGGTTGCGTTAATGCACCTGATCACAGCATTTTGCCTGCTGCTCCTGTGCCCTAGTTCGTGTGTTGATGTGTTTTGTATGTGCGTTGTATGTAGGTATATATGCATGAACATATGTCGCCCCATGTTTGTTCTAATGCATTTTGCGTAGGAGGCGTGCTAATGCGTTTGCGCGCCTGATCGCACCACCTTGCTTTTGTCCACAGTGTTGAGCCCTGTGCCTTTCTTTTCGTGCTGGTGCATATAGGTATGCATGTATGTACATATGCCGACGGTATCTTGTTTGCGTTTTGCCTTTGCGCGCTTGTTTGTTCAAGTGCAGAATCACGCCACTTTGCCGTTGCCTGGATTGCTGATGCTGTGCCTTTGTTTGTGCGTTGGTGCGTATGTGTTTAGGCGCGTCTGCTAACACCAGGCGCCTAAATACATGTTATGTACTGCTGCATGTGCAAAAATTTCCTTTATGCAATTTATGAAATTTTTGCACATGCACTTCTCATCTGCCATGTAATTGAACTTTCTTAAGTTTTAATTAGATGGCACTTCAAAGTATGCTCGGCCTAGTCTGATGCATCCTCCGGACACTGCTTCCGCAGCATTTTGCGGACTCTGCATGGCTTACAACCGTGCAAAGGTGGTAAACGAACTTTACCATTGGCCACAGTGCCTACCCACCATTTTTGAACCAATAAATATTTTTTTATACATACATGCAAACATACTGGTCTCCCATCTTACTGAGTTATTCAGTTTGTATATATGTTTGTATGTATGTCGCTGTTATGTTTGGTGGGTTTTTATGCGTTCCTTTTCCACGCATGTTTGTTTACAAAGCTGGGTCACGCCACTTTGCCGTTGCCTGTATTGCATATGCTGTGTGTTTGTTGCTGTGTTGATTTGCATCTAAATTGTTAAGTATAGTGACCAAGAGTTAAAAAAAAATTTTATGCCATTATTTTTTTTTATTATTATTATTTTTTTATTACTGTTTTTTTGCTTTTTTTATTTTTTTCCGCTTGCAAATTGTTCGTAAATATTTTTTCCCCTCCGTTTTTCTTTGAAAGTTACATTTTCTTAAAAAGTTTCTCTTTATAATATTTTGAAATTTTCTAAATTTTTTTGTTAAAAATTTTCCTCCTAAAAATGTTTCTCTATATTTTTTTCAAATCAAAAGTTTATAAAAATTTCTTAAAATTTACATTTTTCTTAAAAAAAAAATTCACAACTACAGCTTTTCCTAAAATTTCCCTCAAGCATTTTCCTAAAGAGCATTTGTTTCATAAAATTTTTTATTTATTTTTTTCAAGAAAAAAATTTCCTAAGACTTAAAAAATTGTTCCCTTCTCAAATCATTTGTTTTCTTCTTATTTTCCTCGTTTCCCTTGAATTTCCTTCCTTAAAATTGATTTATTTTTATTTTTTTCAAGACTAAAATATTTTGTTTTATTTTATTTTATTTTCCCCTATAGCATTTTCTAACCAAGTTTTCCGCATACATTGTTTTCTCCTTATTTTCCTCGGCTTTCTTAAAATTCATTCCTCATAAAATTTTCTCTAAGGCTTTAAAATTTTTTTATGTTTGCTGCTTCCGGAAGGTTCGTCTCCCCTCTCGTGAAAAGCGTTGATTGCTTATGTGGGCTGTCCTCGTCTTACCGTGTCTTTCCACCTCCACTATAACTGGTGAAGGGAAGTTTCTTACCGTGTACGGCCCGCTATTTCGGGGCCAACTTTGCCGCAAAATTTTCTACTGCCTTCGATTGTGGGTGCTCTCTGAGTAACACTAAATAGCCCATAGCTGGTATCCATTGCCTCCTCCGTAGGTTGTAATGCCGTGCTTGTTCCGCCGTGCTTGCCCGCTGTTGGTTTTGGCGCACCAGACTGAATACTTCCTTTGGCCTTCTCGTTTGGCGTCGTTGAGTTCTGCCCCGTGCCGAACGTGCGCTCGTCGTAGACTGCCCTTGGGAGTCCCGGCTCGCGTCCCGGTGTCAGGAATGCCGGATTGTAGCCGGTGGATTCGCAGATGCTAGTATTCTGTGCTAGCATTATTTCGGGAAATAGGTCGTCCCAGTTCCGTTGTTGCCCGCCTGCTAACTGTGCGATAATCCGTTTTACGTTACGGTTCGTTCTCTCTGTCGGGTTTTCCTGTGGGGTATACGGAGCAGTGAATTGATGCTTCACCCCATATTGCTTGAGGAACCGCTTCAATGCTCGACTGGTGAATTGCGCTCCGTTATCCGTCACCAGGATTTTCGGAACGCCGAATCGCGCGAGGATTCGTTCCCGGAACGACTTACTCAGGCTCTCTGTCGTCGCTTTCCGGAGTGGTACAAGCTCTACCCATTTAGAGAATTTGTCATGAAATACGAGTATCATCGTGTTGCCGTGTTTTGGTCGCGGGAGCGGCCCGATGAAGTCGGCGCATAAAATGGCCCAAGGCTTGTCCGCAATTGGGTCAACATCTTCCCCGCCGCTTGCTGCTGGTTGGCCCTTACTTCCCTTATCTTTTCGTCCAGCCATTAGCAGGGTTCCTCCGTCTGGCACTCTTGGGTAATGATTCCCAGTTGTTCCCCTTGGGGCTCTTGTGAGAGAGCGTCCGCAATTACGTTCAGCTTTCCTTTCCTATACTGTACGTCGAACGAGTGTTGCTGCAGCTCGAGTGCCCACCTCGCGATTCTACCGTACGGACTCTCGATCGCGTTTAACCACTTTAGAGATAAGTGGTCCGTTATCACCGTAAACGTGTACCCATTCCAGGTACGGCCTCATTTTCTTTCTCTGTCGGAGAGTAGTTGCATTCCGCCTTGTTAAGGTGGCGGCTGGCATAGGAGATCACTCGCTCTTCTCCATCGATGTCTTGGGTGAGCACCGCCCTCAAACCATAGCCGCTGGCGTTTGTCTGCAGTATGAACTTCTTAGTTAAGTCGTGGCACGCCAGTACCGGGGCTTCGGTTAGTGCTCTTTTCAGGGCTTCGAAAGCAGCTCATGTTGCTCATGCGAGCACTGAAATCGCTTGCCTTTCTTTAGTAGCGCGGTGAGCCGGTGGACAACGCGCGAAAAATCTGGTACGAATCGCCGGTACCAGAACGCTTCGCCTAGGAAGCGACGTAGCTCATGCGTGTTCGCCGCGGCCTTCATGTTCTTCACAGCGGCGACCTTGTCTGGATCCGTATGGATGCCATCCTTGCTTACTACGTGACCTAAATACTTAAGTTCGTCCTTAAAAAATTCGCACTTTTCTGGATTGACCTTCAGGTTCGCCTCTCGTCGTCGTCAGAATACCTCGGTGAGATGTCGGATATGCTCCTCGACGGATGTGCTGGTCACGATTATATGGGCCAGGTAGGCGAATGCGTGTGGCTCTAGTTCGGGCCCGATAACGCGGTCTAACGCACGTTGGAACGTCGCTGGTGCGGAGTGGAGCCCAAACGGCATCACGCACCATTGAAACAGTCCGCGACCTGGCACGGTGAACGGCGTACACTCTTTCCTTCCCTCATCCGTAGGAATTTGCCAATGGCCGTTCTTAAGATCTAAGCTGCTGATGACCTTGGTACTGCGAAGCCGCTCTAGGATGTGATGGATCCTAGGTAGTGAGTACGCGTCGGGCACCGACCGTGCGTTCAGCTGACGGTAGTCCACGCATAGTCTCCACTTCCTTGTCAGCACAATTGGAGCACTATGCGGACTGTGCGAAGGCTCTATACATCGTTTTTCCATAAGCTCTTTGATCTCTTTGTGTATTATCTCCTGCATGCGTGGGTTCTTCGGGAAATAGCGCTGCTTAATGGGGCGGTCGCCTTTCATGGTTATTTTGTGCGTGGCTATGTTGGAGGTACCGGTCATTTGCTCGAAGGCGCTTAGTTCCCGGTCCAACAATTCTTTAACCTCGGGGCTCTCTATGTTCGACGGGGGTTTTAGGAGGTTTGGCGGTTGTGGGGCCTTCATGCAAATTTGCTCAGCCACAGTGATGCACGTCGCCTCCCCTGATGGTGTATCAGTCGTCTTTAGCGTCAACGACTCCCCTCCGCAGCGTATAGACGTACGCGCCTGGCAGAGATAGTCCATCCCCATGATCATCTCATCTGCGAGTCCTGGTAAGGCTAATAGCTCGCTGTCGTGGGTTTGGTCACCCAGACCGACTGTCGCATCTATAGCCTCGCGTATCATAGTTGGGCTGCCATCGCCCATCAGAACCCTTGTTTCCACCATCTTTACCCTCGATGGTGGAAAGCGTTCGGCGATCGCTTCGTTAATGAAGCTCCTTGTGGCTCCAGTATCTACTGTCGCCTGCACTTGCGTCTCGCCTAGTGTAGCAGTGGCGACGATTCCCCTTTCGTCCTGGCGTAAGAACGCCCTTAATGCGTGCGAGTTATCGTAATTGGGGTCTCCGCTCCTCGCTCTTGGCGGGACCCGTGCTCGTTTCCCTGCATCATTCTGCAGCAGTCTCTTGTCTGCACCCCGCGACGGCCACACTAAAAATAGGAATCAACTCTAGGGTTACGGCATCCGTATGCTACGTGGCTGCTCTCTCCGCATCGCCTACATGCGATTCTTAGATCTATCGGGCCTGCATCATTCCGCGCTGTACCACAGTCATCACCTCTATGCTGGCATGAACCCGCACTACTGTGGTCCATCGGTGTCGGCCTGAGAACGTGATACTACTTTTCCTGTCGCCTCTGAGGAATGGACGCACGCCTAAAAGTGTCGGGGTGTGTTTCGATGACTGGGTGGCTGAGTATTTCTGTCGGAAATAATATTCTCGAAATCTTCAGCAAGACTTACCAGCTCCTCCAGCGTTGCAAAGTCACGCCGCTTGATGTAGAGTTGGTACTTGCTGCGACTGTTTCGGTACACGCGGTCGACTTTTTGCTCTTCACTGCCTTCAGCATATCTCATCAGATTCTGCAGCTCGTGTACGTAGTCCTTAAAGGGTTCTTGTACTCGCTGGACCCGCTTGCGGATCTCGTCGTCTAACCTCTCAAAGTACCGCGAGGACAGGAAGAACTTTATAAAGTCCCGTCTAAATTGGTCCGATGTTGGCCATCGTTTGTTGTTGCGGAACCAGCTTAGTGCTCGATCCCGCAGCAATTCAGGCATTGCTTTCGGCAATACGTCGAGGCTGATTTCATAGCCTTCGGCTAGCTCCTCAACGCGTTCTAGGAACCCTAGGGGGTCTTTAACGCCGTCAAACTTTAGGCCCCACTTTCTCACTCGGTCCATAACCGTGGCGTAAGCCGGTTCGCAATGGGTTATGAGAGTGGGGTGTGCTGGTGGTAGTACGTGGCTGCTGGATTGGGCTGCCATATTCTCGTTTCTGCTGAGTGTCGGCACTCCGCGAAAGGGATTGGGGACGCCCGGTCGTGCTTTGCGGCAAGTTCCATCAGACGCCTTGTGTGCCGTGGATCGTCTTTTACCTCTGACAGGAACTATGATAGCCTCTTCCGCAGCTCGTCTACTGTTCCGGAATCTTCTAAGCCGAACTCCGCAGTGTACTCGGGGAGTTCCTCTTTGCGTAGGTAGTATACCCACGATAACTTCACCATCTTCACTGTTCTTAGAAAATGTTGCTAGGTTTTGCCCTGGGTCTTTTTACACCCTTTCTCTGCACTTATTGTATCACTTGGAGTCTTCTCACTTCCCTGACTTTCTGGTCTTTCTCTATAGTCTGTTCTGGCACTTTCACTTTCTACTCTCTCTCTCTGGAGTCCTTTTTTCGCATTTTCACTGTCTGCTCTCTCTTTGGAGTCTTTTCTTATAGTCTTACCACATTTAACTTTCACTGTTTAGTTTACTCCAGTCTTGCTGTCAAATCTTGTCCTAGTATTGTCAAATCAAGTCCCTGCTCGGGCGCCATTTGTGACGACCTCCGGGTTATGTTGGGGTATGCTTATCGGCTGCCGGGTTCTCAACAAAAATAATAAGGGTTCGTTTTTCGGTTTATAGCAAAGCACTCGTCTGTCTTGGTCGTACGTTAAGAGGACGGGAGTAGAACCTACCCGTTCCTCTCCGATTGGTGGGCGTAGCTCCGTCCCACCAAAGATAATTACGGCTATAGTAAAGGAGCGGGAGTGGAACCTACCCACAACCTTCCAAGGGAGGGAGTACAACCTGCCCGTCTCTGAATACCTGGCTAAGATCTATAGGAGTGGGAGTAGAACCTGCCCGTTTCCTGATATCTAGCATAGGGAGTAGACCCTACCCTATGCGTGCAAAAGCACCTAACTCTGCAGCAGTGGCCTGACGACTCCGGTCTGCTTTGATTGCTGGCCGGCTATTTATACAATTCAAAGCATGTATTACGTAACAATTATATATTTTATGTACAATTCCAAAATTATCTGTATATATACATGAGTGTTGTGGGGGCTCCAAGCCCTAGGATTGGGGTCTTCACATTGTTAAGCTCGATTAGAGATCAACATGTTTAAATAACTCCAGAATTTAACAACTTACTTCATCACTTTCATGAAATAAGTATCACAATGTCAGTAGCAAGATATTTGTTTATTTCTTATCTATATATAGGAGGGTTGCCACCTGCTTGAAAATTCGAATTAAGCTAACTTCTACGCAAGCCCTAAGATGAAGAATGCGCAGACGAACACAAACAAACACAAATACTAATACGGGGACCCAAGTTAATTTTAAAGGTAATTAAATTTCTGCAGTATGAAGCGAAATAAAAATCAATCGAAGAAGTGACGGACGGAGCTGCTCAAATATAAACTCATAGAAGATACACGTCATTATATATGGGTATTTCCAAACTGGCGTTACGTGACACTCGTACGACAAAATGTTAATAAAGAAAATATTACAAAAGTCAAAATTTTGAAAAGGTTTATATAGTTTTGCATAGCAATTAAATGTCCCTTATTCAGTAAAAAAATTACAAATGTTGGTAGTGGCGATTTAAAGATATTAGTAAACACGCGCGTATTTACAATAAACAGAACTGGATTTTGACTTCGATTACAAAATTGCAAAACTCTACGAATCGGGCAAGACTATTTGTATAAAAGTTTTTGTAGTATTTAATATTGGTAGTGCTTAAGGTTAATTTTCAAAGTTTTTAAATGTAGAAATCTTTTCTGCTTTATGTTTAATCAGCTGAACTATCTAACGGGACGTTACTGGCGTTATGTTTTTGAAATTTCCATTGATAAAGTTGTTAATATTTTTTTTGAAAGAATTTTTAACGGGAAGGAAACATGCATTTTATGTCGAGCGTACTTTTTGATTTGACATCATCGCCACCAGCGGCTTCATTTTTTGCAAATCTGAAGAAGGAAGCGAGACGTATTTACCGCGATAAGAAGAGAGAGTCCGAAATATGTGAGGGCGAAGAGCTTGAAATGCTGGCCGACAGGAAGAATGCCCGAAAATTTTACCAGTGAGTTAGGCGACTTACGGAAGGTTTCAAGACCAGGGGCCTGTAGTCTATTTCCGGAACACAACGAACACACTTCTACGGTTGTGTTATGGATTTTTCTACAATTGTCAACATAATTCTACCTATCTCTAACAGGCCAACCTAATATTCACGCACGCCGGCAGTTTACTGTCAAAAATTTCTCATTCACGTACAACTTGTATGGCAAAATAGCTCCGATTCTCAAATTAAAAAATAAAAAAATATTGGGGTCGATAGAGATGATTGAGCTGAGCATAACGGTATATTTTTTTGTGGAAACAGCAACTACAAAAGTTATTAAGGGTTATAGTTCAACTTAAACAATTCTTTAAATCAAAATTTTTTGAAAACGAGTGCATGGATTTTAAAAATTTTGATCTCATTTAATAGGAAATTTGATTCCCTTTAATTTGATGTAAATATAATCCTCCTTAAGTAGAATTCTCCTCTCTGTGTTGCCGCAGAAGAGAAGCGGAATTCCTTTCTGCGTACGTTAATCCGATTTTTGTGAAAACTAAACAAGGCATATATAAAGTATGTATATCAAATTAAAGGGAACTAAATTTCCTATCGATTGAGAATTTAAAATCCATACATTCGTTTTTAAGAAAAATTGTATAATTTGAACTTTGATAACTTTTGTAGTTGTGTTTCCGCAAGAAAAGAAATATACCGTTGTACTCACCTCAATGATCTCTATTCCATCCCCATATGTTTTTTTTTTTTAATTTGAGAATCGAAGCTGTTCTGCATTTATACTCAAATTTTGCTCAACTTCTGAAATTTTACAGAAATGAACCTCTGAAAAATCGCGCACGCAAATTTATTTCGGTTACTCAAATGTGAAAAGTTTGCGTGCGTGCGTGCGTAAAAAAATTCACGCCGGTAATATTAGGTTGGCCTGTAACGCTGAGTAGATTCAGTTTAGTGAAGTATTTTGCCGTTAGCATTTTTCTGTCGATATGTGGTCAAGTGATTCCGAAAGTAAAAACGAAAACGTCCCTACAGTGTATCGGTATCGAGAAAGAATGAATACTTTCTTTTTGAAAGACGCAGAATATGTGGAAAGGTTTAGACTGAATCGAGAACTCTGTGAAACCGTGCTTGAAGATATAGGCCCAGTTATCGTGAATAAAACAATTCGATGCTACGGCTTTTTAGAATTGCTTTATTTTCTTTAACTTTTTGTAAATAATGCAACTTTTTGCAACATTATTTGTTTTGCAGCCATATATAATTAATAATATATGTTTTATTTTTCACGGCAAGTGCTATACGTCCGCCGAAAAGAAATGGTCGTAATAGAGCTCTTGTTAATAGGGACACGAATTTCGATACGATACTATATCTATATTTTTTCCATTCGATACCGATACTTTTTAATAGAAGGTTTTTAACGATATTTTTTGGAATCGAGTAGCAGAACCCTTGTATCGTATCGAATCACAAAGGCGCATTACAAAGTTAATGTATCTGACGTCACTTTTTTGTTAATATTGTTTTTAAATTAATATGAATTTTATGTCGAATATATTTTTATTTTTACTTAATCGCACCCTAGCGGTAACATATGTATATTGCAAATCTATGTCGTACTATGACTTACCGCTGGTAAAGCCCATATATCTGTACTTTGAAATTTATATGCAAAGCAATATGGTTATATTTTGTGCTTAACAGAGTCCAATATTCAGTTATAATTTTTTGAATTTGGTGTTGATATTGGGAATATCAGGTCTTTTTATCCCGATAATTATTACAGCGATACTTTAAATGAGTACTATATCGATACATTCGGTTCGATATCGTGTCCCTACTTGTTAATCGATTAGTCCAACAGCAACAGTTTTTTCAACAGTTTCTTTTCGACTTTTTCAACTAACCGCTCACAAACAACTAGTCGGAAATCTGTTCATTTTCGATTTATCGACTAGTGGTTTTCTTTGAGTAAACACTTTTTTTTATTTTTTGAATACTTATGCTTATTGACAAAACCCAACCCAATTTTATGGTGAAAAACTGTCACTAGTTGAATAATTTCGGTTAGTCGATTTTCAGACTACTCGATAGTGAGCGGTTAGACAAAAGCGAACGGTTAGTCGAATGCGAGCGGTTAATCGAATAATTGCTATTCGACTATCAACCGACAAAGAAGTATCTAATCGACTAGTCGACTAAGCGAGTAGCCGGATAGTCGATTTTTAAAAAGAGCTCTGGCTTGTAAATATCTCAAGGCTATCAAGGCTATGCAAAATTTGTATATTAAAGTGCAAATCGAAATGCATCTACAAATGCTTGTAGAAACTACATTTACAAGTGTAGAATATTTCGCTGATAGCTACAAGTGTATAAAATAATATTGAGTTACAGAAAATTATAGAACTTGTAGCTACAAGCGAATCACTAATAACTTGTAGACTTGTTACAATTGTAAACTTTGTGTTACAGGCCCCAGGGGTCTATTTCATAAAGCGACAGTGATAATTTTGTAGTGAAAAGCATTTTCTATGTTGTCAGTGACAATTCGACAGTTTGGTGGGTGTTTTGTTTCATAAAAACAATTGTCTCCACCTCTTAAATTCCATGAGAAATTCCATTGAAAAAGTGACAAATTGTCATTGTCGGGGTTTAAAATTGTCGTTGACAAAATTGTCGCCAGTCATATGAAATTTATATGTAAATCATATGTAATAACTGCATTTGCATTATTTTAGTTTTGAGAAATATTCAAGTTATTGAAAAGTAACGAAATGCGCCCAATTACCATATAAATAAATTTACAAAACTCCTGTGAAAGCTTTCCGACGTAGCTATTTGGTTTTGTCGCCATTGTCGCGACAATTTTGCCAGAGTGACAGTTGTCAGCACAATATTCCATATTATCACTGTCGTTTTCCAAAAATTTTAACAGTTGCCTACAAACAACAAGGACAATTCTGGCATTGAAATTTTATAGAAAAATCAACAATTGTCGCACCAGTCACTTTTATGAAATAGGCCCCAGGGCGTACTCTGTAAGAACAACAATGGCGACCTAGTAACCAATGTTCTGAACGTACATAAATTATGGATGGAACACTTTTCCGCCATACTGAATGGTAGCAGCACGGAAAGTTGTGGAGAAGAAGAACCCGAGCCTGCAGTCGATGATGACGGAGTAGACGTTCTACCGCCTGACTATGACGAGGTACGAATAGTAATAACGCGGCTGAAAAACAACAAAGCTGTTGGAGCTGGCAGCCTGCCAGCTGCGCTATTCAAGTACGGCGGCGAGGAGTTGGTAAGTTGCATGCATCAACTCTTATGCAGAATATGGTCAGATGAACGTATGCCCGACGACTGGAATTTAAGTGTGCTCTGCCCAATCCACAAGAAAGGCGACCCCGCCATTCGCGCCAACTACCGCGGGATCAGCCTTCTAAGCATAGGTTAAAAGGTCTTATCGAGCGTATTGTGTGAAAGACTGAAGCCCACCGTCAATGAACTGATTGGGCCTTGTCAGTGTGGCTTTAGACCTGGAAAATCCACCAAAGGCCAGGTATTCACAATACGCCAAATCTTGGAAAAGACCAGCAAGAAAAGGATCGACACTCACCACCTATTTGTCGTCTTTAAAGCCGCTTTCGACAGCACTAAAAGGAGTTGCCTATACGCCGTTATGTCTGAATTTGGCATCCCCTCAAAACTCATAGGGCTGTGTAAAATGCCGTTGGGCAATACCACCAGTTCCGCCAGAATTGGGAAAGATCTCTCCGAGCCGTTCGCCACCAAACGGGGTTTCAGACAGGGCGACCCTTTCACGTGAGTTCGTTAATCTGATGTTGGAGAAAATAATAAGAGCTGCAGAACTGAACCGCTTAGGAACAATTTACTACAAGAGCGTGCAATTGCTGGCTTATGCCGATGACATCGACATCATCGATCAAGTTGGATAAGGAAGCAAAGCGAATGGGTCTGGTGGTAAACGAGGACAAGGCGAAGTATCTCCTGTCATCAAACAAACAGTCAGCACATTCGCACCCACGTCACTGTTGACAGTTATAATTTCGAGAAAGTAGAGAATTTCATTTTCTTGGGAACCAACATTAACACCGATAATAATGTCAGCATGGAAATCCAACGCAGAATCGCTCTAGCCAACAAGTGCTACTTTGGACTGAGTAGACAATTTAGGAGTAAAGTCCTCTCTCGACGTACGAAAACCACACTCTATAAGTCACTCATCATGTCTGTGCTGGTATATGGCGCAGAAGCATGAACAACGACAACATCCGATGAATCGGCTCTTGGAGTATTCGAGAGAAAGACTTTGCGGAAGATTTACGGGCCTTTACGCGTTGGCGACGGCGAGTACCGCAGACGATGGAACGATGAGCTGTATGGGCTCTACAACGACATGGACATAATGCAGCGAATTAAAATGCAGCGGCTTCGCTGCCTTGGCCATGTCGTTCGAATGGACACCGGCGCTCCAGGTCTGAAAGCATTTAACTCGGAACCCGCTGGTAGTAGCAGAGGAAGAGGGAGGCCCCCCAATGCAATGAAAAGATCAGGTGGAGAAGGACTTGGCTTCACTTGGGGTTTCCCATTGGCGTCAGTTGGCACCGAAGAGAATCGACTTTGCGTGCTTTGCTGAATTCGGCCAAAACCGCTTAGTCGGTTACAGCGCCAAATAAGAAGGAGAAGAAGATGTCTTATTACGTATCAACTAAACATGCCAAATGTGAAACAAATCAGAGCATAAATACGGTTTTTTAAAATATATCGACCCTGCTTACATAACCAGTATATACTATAAATAGCAGCCAAATCGGCCTATAAACAACTTAGATATTGGACTTTTAATTTTCTTTACGCGGCAGACTTCGCTGAAAACACCCATATATTTATTAGCTGATGACACATATGATTGAAGTTAATGTGGGTCCGCTTCTCTATTGCTAATTAATAACATTTTGTATTCGTGTTGATTTATTTAATTAATATCCGTGTACAGTTTTTAACTTGATTGTGATCTTAATAATATCACGTATTCTACGTTTAAGTCTAGGGACTGTGGCTCCGACGCAGCCCGCAGGTCAAGACAGAGGCGCTGAACTGTTCCTTTTTTAATTTAATTTTTAATCACAGATAATACATAAATGATACTTATTACACTATTGATTAATATTTTAATTATAGTGCAGACAAATCATACGAAAGTAAAACATAATAATAATAAAACGGTAAGATAACTTTATTATAAATATATGCACCTACATGCGCACATACGTGCTTATGTACTCGTTTATGATTTCTCGGGTGTCAACGATGCTTGCCTGTTCAGGAGCATGGTTGCCCCAATTGGTAACTTTCTACCAAAAGTGGTAAGTTTTAAACGGTTTGGTAACTTGGTAACTTTTATTTCATTTTGGTAACTTTTGCAACTAAATATCTATTTGCATGACAAGAAAGAAATGAATTATGTTTTGCATGTGCGTAATTATAAAAGCCCTTCGAGTTTCAGTGGCAGTACTACTGACACTTCTACAAAATTACTTCGATAAAATTAGAGTCATCTCATATTCGAATACTGGAAATATTTGAACTACAGTGGCAGCACCAAGGGCTGCACTTCTAAAACAACTTTCGAATTTTTGCGATAAATTTTGAATTCTACCATCTCACATTTAAATCCTGGCCATCTGGCAATTTTCGGTAAGGTCCATAAATCGTTTTGATTATTCCGGCACAAAAAAATGTCGCGTGCTTTTTACTTTTTTACCCACTGTATCCAAATCTGAGATCCGTTTGACACGTACACTAAATTATGAAAAATGCAAAAAATAGCAAACAAAATTGCTGGTTGTGCGAGATTTACGCATAGATGAATTTCTGATAATTTGGGGGTTCATTTTGTTCCCCAATAACCAATTTCGATTATGAATAAACACTATTAAAACATGTATATTTCAGTATTAAAACGTGTATATTTCTTCCTACTGAACTCGAGCGTTACAATTATTATGAGCTACTGACTGGACAAAAAATGTACGAACATAACCAAAGGCTTCTTTCTCAGTTCTTTTTAACAGAATATATAAGCAATCTATTAGTGCATATATGTGCATGTGTGTACATAAGTATATGTTTAAATAAATATAAATGTGCAGCGGTAAAACATAGAAGCAGGGTTTCCCAAGTTTGTCCATGCCGCCCCTAATGCTAGAACTAGCACGACTGTGCCTTCTCTGTGGTTTGGTAGATAGGTCACCATCAATAGCCTTTGGCTTGGTAAAGAACTCTTCTGAAACAAAAGGTTAGTGAATGCAATCAGTGTGGTTGTCTGGTAAAAGGATTTCTTCGGTGCAAGAAGTGATTGGTAAGCGGCAAAGTTTTGAAATAGAGCGTTTGCATATACCGATCTTTGTACGCAAAGTAACTACCCGAACTAGCTTGTCATTTCCGGGATGTAGCTCTATGATTCTTCCTAACATCCATTGCTGTGGCGGTAAGCGATCATCCTTTATTAAAACCAGTTCGTTGATTTTCAAGTTGGCTTCTTGTTGGCGCCACTTTGGCCGAGATTGGAGATGAGACAACCAGTCAGACGACAACCTTTTCCACAATTGCTGTGTCATACGCTGGAGTGCAAGATAATGAGTACCGATTCCTGGAGTGTTCACAGCTGAATAAGGCGGTGCCAGTAATGCGTCACCAGTCAAAAAGTGTCCAGGTGTTAACACTAATAAGTCATCTGAATCGGCGGTCAATGGGCAAAGGGGCCTCGAGTTGAGGCATGCTTCAATTCGCACAAGCACTGTGGAAAGCTCTTCGTATGTCAGTCTTGTACTGTCGACTGGTCGCTTCAAGTGGTATTTCACCGACTTGACGTTTACCTCCCAGATTCCTCCGAAGTTTGGCGAATACGGTGGGTTGAAATGCCATTTTATATCAAGCGCGGCTAAGGCTGGAACGTCATCCTGTTTAACCGCTTCTGTGAATTTCAGTTGATCCTGCCGCAGCGCCTTATGTGCACCAACGAAATTGGTTCCACAGTCGCTGTAGATGTCATGGAAAATACCACGCCTTCTTATGAAGCGCTGCAATGCGGCCATGGAGCATTCAGTTGACATGCCAGTGACAGCCTCCAAGTGTACGCCTTTGGTTGCTAGGCAAATGAAGACCGCGATATAGCCCTTGTATACGGTGTTCCCTCGATATCGCGATGCCTTCAACTCAATCGCGCCGGTATAGTCCACTCCGGTGGCATAGAAAGGTTTACTAGGTGGGTTTATGTGTTGTAAGGGCAGGTTTCCCATTAGCTGACTTGCAACAACTGGCTTGTTTTTAAAACATATAATGCACTTTCTAACATACTGCTGCACCACCTTCCTGGTGTGTATTATCCAGAATCGCTGGCGAATATACGCTGTTATCAACTGTATACCGCCGTGCAAAGTAATTTGATGAGCGTTTTCCACCACTAAACGAGTGAAATGATGAGATTTCGGCAATAGAATGGGGTGTCTTTTATCATACGATAAGTTTGCTTCTTGTAAGCGACCTCCTACTCGTAATATGTTCTCCTCGTCGAGAAATGGCGTGAAACTGTAAATTTTGCTTCTGTTTGGAAGAGAATTGCTAGATTTTAATGAACCAATATCTTCCTGAAATTCCTCAGCTTGTACGGATCGCACCAGAATAAGCGTGGGCTTAACTTCGGAGGCTGCGGCGTTAGTGTCTTCCACGTTAAAAATATAATTTGGCCATGAAGATTCGGTTTTGCGTAGCCATGTTGGTCCATTCCACCAAATATTCAGATTGCCGAGTTCGGCAACGGTCGTGCCACGTGTTGCACAATCTGCCGGGTTTTCGAGGGTACCAACGTGATGCCACTGCTTCCGTATTGTTAACGTTATGATTTTGCCAACTAGGTTTGCCACGAACGTTTTCCAACGGTCAATGTCCCCACGTATCCAACAAAGGACCACAGTTGCATCTGTCCAGAAGTGCATATGAACGGTTCCCATTCGTATGCGAAGGTTTTGCTTTACCCAAGTGGCTAGTGTTGCTGCTAACCTCGCACCGCATAGTTCCACTCTCGGCATTGTGAGAGGTTTTACTGGAGTTACCTTGCTTTTTGCGGCTAATAAATGGGTGTGAGTTGCGCCATCTGCATACTGCAGCCTTATGTAAGTTCAAGCTGCGTAAGCTGAAGATGAGCCATCGCAAAAGGTATGCAATTCGACAGATGAAATATCTTCAGGAGCGAAGTTGATGTATCTTGGAATCGTTATTCGGTGAATAGTAGCTAAATTTTGCACAATTTTCTGCCAACGGTCACTCAGAGCGGCTGGAAGTGTTTCATCCCACTGCAATCCCGTTGTGTAGCGGTTCGAGCGATCTACCTTTGTTGTCCACACCAGCTTCAATATCATTTTCGCTGATACTATTACCGGAGTGATGAATCCAAGCGAGTCGGGCAATAGTGGAAAGTATAGAACGTTTCGTTGGATTAGAGTCAATATACGATTCATTTTCAAATGGAAAGTATCTGTTGTAGGGGTCCAAAACAGACCAAGTGTCTTAACGGCTTCATTGGCATTGAGTTGAAGTGGCCTTGGATTGGATCGATGCTCTGAGGGTATGGACTGCAAGAGGGCATCATGGTTGCTTGCCCACTTTCGGAGCTCCATGCCAGCTGATAGAAGAGCACCTTTGAGATGTTCACGAATTTTCAACGCCTCTTGTAATGAGTGACTATCTGTTTGGACATCGTCCACGGCGGTAAATGGCGCAGACGCAGTGCCAAAAGTGACTGTTGTCAAACAAAATTCTTGAATGTGACCATTGTCACGTCTCCATAGAATTCGCTGGTATTGAGCATCATCAGGGTGCATACGAATGCAGCGATACATTTTCTGAATGTCTGCTGTAAACACATATTTGTGGGTTCTCCAATTTAATATGACAGCTGATAGGTCATTGAGTAATGGAGGTCCCACACAAAGTAAATCGTTTAGCGATTTGCCGTTTGATGTCTTCGATGAGGCGTCGTAAACAACGCGCAACTTCGTGGAAGAACTTTCCGCCTTTATGACTGCGTGGTGTGGTAGGGCACAAGACGTGAAGGTCGGTTTGCCTGTGGGTGAAATGACTTGATGTTGGTCTTCGGTGGAAAGTGCTGGGGTTATTTGCTGGAGGTTGAAGTAATCCTCAACGGCACTGGAATAACCGTGGCGGAATTCCGAGTTAGCAGTTAGACGACGCTCGAGCTGATAATAGCGATTTAAAGCCATTTGCCTTGATCGACCTAAAGTCTGATTTGGATCAAAAATTTATTTTAAGGGTAATCTTACCATATACGTGCCATCTTCTAGACCGGTATGAGTGCGTTGGAAGAACTCTTCACACCATTGGTCCTCATCAGAGAGTATTCGTTGAAACGGCACTTGTTCAAGCTCGTAAAAAAGCTTTACAAGCTTCTCCAATTCAAGTGTGGAATGACAGCAGCGAAATTGTGTTGATTTTGCGTATGGTTGAGCTATGCTACCGGAGAGAATCCAACCTAGTTGGGTATTTTGTGCGATCGGTTGGCAATGAGAGCCCCGCCGCACTCCTGGTAAAATGATTTGGGCGAATAGATCGGCACCAATAAGCAAATCAACTTTGCTGGATTTGTGGTATGAAGGGTCTGCCAGAGGAAGACCATGCAGATGTGGCCACGATTGAGGCACTATGTTAGTTGTTGGCAAACAGGATGTTATTGAATTTAAAACATAAGCAACCTCGACTAAAGTGCGGAATTTGCTATTCGTAAGTGAGCGCAGATTGAAGCAAACCGTGCCACGGCAATAGTTGCTTGAGTGATTACCCACGCCAAGAATTTCGGTTGCGTTTGGATTTTTCTTTAACCGTAGAGTTTGCACGGTGTTTTCGGAGATTATGGTTCCCTCGGAACCTTGGTCCAATAAAGCTCTCACCACTGTAAACTCACCGGTTTCGACGTTTTGTAACTCGACAAGTGCAGTTGCCAACAACATCTTGCGTTGAGGGCTGCGATTGGTTCGCGATTCTATCTTGGCTATGGTTGCCGAATGGGTGGCGAATACATTTTCGGAATTCGGCCGCAGTGTTGCCGGAGTTGCAGCGTGAGCTTCGTTGGCCGCTTTGTTACCGATGCGAATGCGCAGTTGTAGAAATATGCAATAGACTATGGTGGCGTTTACCACACTGCGAACAATTCCTCGAGCTTGTGCAGTGAGAAATGTTATGGGACTGACTGAGGCAGTTAAAACAAATTTGTTTGTGATTGTCTAAAAAAGATTAACTTTGGTAGGGTTATTGCTAAATTTGGTTTGTGTATGAAACGATTTGGAACGTGGAACGGATTGCTGTGGGCCAAAGGAGTCTGAGGATGCACCTAACTCAGAGCGATTTTCGATGGCGTCTAATGTATGTAGTCGAGTATACAGGAACTCTTCAAGGTCCCTCAAGGTCGGGATCGTTGTTTTATTGCCGAGGTGATGCTCCAACGCTTGATGAGTTTCTTTTGGCAACCTAGTGACAAGGTGATGTACGATCCAAAACTTGCCGTCATCTACAAATATTTGCAGGCATTTTAGATTATTTATACATACATTAGCAGCGTTGAGCATGAACTTGATATCATCTGCCCGCTCCCTTTGCAGCTTCGGTAGGCTATACAAAGCATTCATATTATGTGTGAATAAAATCCGTGGATTATCGTATCGCTGTATGAGCAAATTCCAAGCTATTTTATAATTGGTTTCTGTAAGCGACATTTGATGTAAATCAATGTCGTGATCACTGGGAAGTGCCCCCTTTAGATAATGAAATTTTTGAGTATCATTTAACTCAAGATTGGTATCTATTAACCTATTAAACGCATCGTAAAATTATGGCCAATCGGTAAATTTTCCCGAAAATTTAGGAATCGGCAAATGCGGCATTGAAATCGATGAAATGCTAGATAATCGAGGTGGATTAGGAACGGACTCTACATCATGCCGTGAAGGAAACAACTCTTCATTGCGATCGCTAATTGCGCAATATATTTCCATATATGCTTCGTCGAATGCGGAGTACACTTCATTGGTGCAATATGAATGCTCAGAATCGATGCCGTTTGCAAAAATTTGAGTATGTGTAGTTTGAAATTCTCTTTGTAGCTGTGAGAGCTTTTTTAATCGCAGTTCGAAGTACGTCTTAGTTTTTCGCACGGCTGAATCTTTCTTAAAATTAGAAAATAACCTTTTTATTTCCTCCAGACGATTAATCTGCACCCTTGCCAGGTCCTCACTTGAAATTTGAACTAATGCCATTCTATCCACAAATAAATACACAACCAACTGAAATTGCACCCACTTACCTTATTGTTCCTTGTTTCTGTCGATGCGCTCCGTATGGTTTGCTGGGATTTGGAGAGCCCGTCGATGCTGCGTAAGTTTGGCGGTCGGCAACCGATGTTGTAGTTGTTGTAGAAGTATGTAGTACAAACTGGACTGGTGTTGCTATGTGACTGCTAACTGTGCTCTCTTTATGTTAAACATTGGTCAGGAACTGGCCTGATGCTGGTGTTATGCGTGTACCGATAACTTGGGTTGACTTTCCAGTGCTGAGTTATGTACCGCACTTGTAAGCACCGTTAGAAACAATCACCGGATGATTTTACCTTTGCAAGGTTCTTGACGACTGAGCTGAGTCAGCGCAGGCAGAACTGTGGTCTTAGCGGTAGCAGCGGGCGACTGAGATTGCTCTTATTGTTTGCCCCAAGCTAGCGGTTGTGCCCTTGAACACTAGTGCTGCGGTCACTGTTGTAGGTGCAGAAGTATATACGCAATGCCTTTGACTTATATTAATAGTTTTAGCCTTTTATTTTCGTATGCACAAATGCTTTGTTTGAAGGCATTTAGTTAGTTTTTTTTTTTTATTACTAAGTTCGAATAACCACTTTGACGTTGTACGGATTGTACTCATAGTTCACAATTAATTGGGGAATTTAATCGTGCCCCACGTTGGGCGCCAAATGGTTGTGCGGGATTTACGCATAGATGAATTTCTGATAATTCGGGGGTTCATTTTGTTCCCCAATAACCAATTTCGATTATGAATAAACACTATTAAAACATGTATATTTCAGTATTAAAACGTGTATATTTCTTCCTACTGAACTCGAGCGTTACAATTATTATGAGCTACTGACTGGACAAAAAATGTACGAACATAACCAAAGGCTTCTTTCTCAGTTCTCTTTAACAGAATATATAAGCAATCTATTAGTGCATATATGTGCATGTGTGTACGTAAGTATATGTTTAAATAAATATAAATGTGCAGCGGTAAAACATAGAAGCAGTCTTTCCCAAGTTTGTCCACTTGCAATTTTCTTAATTTACTCGAAATTTTTTTACGAGTCAAACGGACGGTTAAAAGCACCCGCAACTTTTTTTTGTGTTCCGGTGCCATTATTCCGTGAGTCGCAAATATCGGCACATTCCGAACGAAAAATAACACTGAAATTGGCACAACGTCGAAACCGGTTTGTCTCCAAACCAAATTTGACAAGGGATGATGGAAAATCGTTCCACATTACATCATACTCCTACCCTGTCGGAAACACCAACAACGAAAATAAGAATAACGGCACATGCAACAATTAATTGTAAGAAAAATATTTTCTAATAAAAAAAATTAGTATAATTGCCAATAGCATTTTCAATCTTGATAATTTGTCAAGAAAATAGATTTAAACTTCTGTGCTAGAACTGGGAGTTCTTGATAAATAATAAAAAATTTACAAATTATAAAAATATTGAATTTATTTAGTCACAGAAACGGTCTTTAAGTATATACACATTTGTTATGAAATATAACAGTTTTATTCAGTATATTCTTTTCTTAGTGACTTTCTAGTTTTTACCACGGTCAATGGGAACTGCGTTGTCACCCAGTAAAAGTTCTGGACGGGCATGATTGAAATGCTAAAACCTTGCCGTCGAACATAAATGCCGACACTAATTTGCGCAAGCTGTAAAGTTTTTAACGGTACATAATACAATAGGGGTATTCACGAACTCTTGCACGTTGCACGGATTGCACGAAATACAAAAATACTCTTCAAAATCGGAAAAGTACGAGTGCTCCCTGTTGCAAAGTGGTAGCATGCACAGGTAGCAAGCAGCGAAATTTTGTATCAAATACAATAACAAGATACAGCAAAAAAAATTAAGTGAGCGAGATTAGAGGAATGAGATAAATATGTTGCAGTTCCAACAACAAAACAGCTAGCACAGAGTCGCATTTATCTTGCTATGCTCTTTTGCAAAATAAGTGCATGGGTCTAGACGTTGCATACTTTGCAGCGATAGGAAATGCTGTTTCCCATGTGGTTGTGTGTTTGCAAGTTATGCGATCAGTGCTACGTGCGTGCAAAGTTGCAGTACATACCGACGGACTTTCATTTAAGTCTGTGTGCTATCCAATTTAAATTATTGCGTTCTCCTTATATTGCTTCTATAAGAAATATTTTCTGTAGGTTTCTTTACGATAAATTTTTCCAAAAACACAAAATTTCTCTCGAAAGGAATACTCCTGGATTACTCGCTTAGGAAACATCGCTTTTTGCTCCTAAATGAGTAAGAAGGGAGTACAAAACCGACCATTTCGCTTATTGCTCCCAAATTATGCCTTAGGGAGCATTCTTTAATTGCTCGCTTAGGAGTCGGAAGCGTGCGACTATTCGAATATCAAAAGCCGATTAATAACCGGTCGAACGAATACTGTCCGAATATTTGCTTAATGACCGATTATTCGAATAAATTTAAGAGTCCTAATATATGCATATAAATAAATATAATAACATACATATGTGTAATTAAAATGAAACATTTCAGGGGTGGCAGTTACTTACGATAGACAAAGTGATATTACTGGTCGTGTTTTGGTGCTAATTTTATTCTTCGCTTTACTTATGTCAGTTGCATCCAGAATGAAAGGTGTTAGAAGTCCCATTAGTATGGACTCTTTTGTAAGTATTTTATGTAGAATTCGATGAACTTAAAAATTACTCTATTTATGAACAGTCTCAAATGGGTAGAGCAAAATTTACCCTAGTTGATCCATTTGATGGCGGAAAAGGAGTACTTTTCAAAGATGTTGCGGGACTGCAGGAGGCGAAACAGGAAGTTAAAGAATTCGTTGATTATTTGAAAGAACCCGAAAAGTACCAAAAGTTGGGAGCAAAAGTACCTAAGGGAGCACTGCTCTTGGGACCACCGGGCTGTGGAAAAACTTTGTTGGCAAAAGCTGTGGCCACAGAGGCCCAAGTACCTTTCCTAAGTATGAATGGATCGGAGTTTATAGAAATGATCGGAGGCCTTGGAGCCGCTCGAGTACGAGATCTTTTTCAAGAAGGTAACAAACGTGCTCCTTGCATAATATATATAGATGAAATTGACGCAATCGGGCGACAAAGATCGGGAACAGAAAACATAAGCCAAGGAGGTTCCGGTGAACTAGAACAAACCCTTAATCAGCTTTTAGTGGAAATGGATGGTATGGCCTCTAAACAAGGAGTTCTTATGGTTGCGAGTACTAATAGAGCTGATATATTGGATAAGGTAAGAAGATGAGAGTAAGGCACTCCCCAAATTAGGTTAGCAGTTTATTTCATCCTTTCGGGATGCTACTGTGTGAAGCTTTTGCGCCCTGACATTCTACGAGTACATATATCGTCGATGGTTTTGCAAAACCGCCTATCTTACGGCACTCAAATTTTACATGAGAGCGAAAAAACGGTTTATTCTTTGAAGGCATTGCCTTGATAGGCGGAATTTTCTCTAGCTATTATTTTACAAATCTGTTGTTTTAATAAGGATTTAACGATTTTTATGCATAAATCTCGATGTCTGGATTTAAGGGTCACCAAATCTCATTTTCGCCACCACGGCGATTTAGGCGGTTTTGCAACTGGTCGATGGGTGGTTTTGCAAAAACATCGACGATATATATTGGGGCGTATTCTTGTTTCCGTACGAACCAAAATCATGAAATTTTTCTATCATTTTCTATACAAAAATTTCAAATTTTCGATTCGTACGAAAACAAGAATACGCGTCATTATTTCAATGAAACTCTGTAAATAACGATTCACAATCATGTTTTCGCCGCATCATTAAAGCAACATAAATCGAAGCTCCCAACATTATCGGGCGCTAGGCGTTTTCAAAACATCTCTTGTTTACATTTTTGTTTTGTGAAATAAAAATTTTATGGGATTATTTGTTACTTTAATATCATGAGGTACGTGTTTATTAACTTATGCATGACGTACAGTCATATTGTATTCGTTTCGGCATGACGAAGCGATCCCTGCAGGGAAACCCCGTACTAGTGAACCAAATTTCTAGTTCCGTACTAGATCTTTATCGCCAGAAACGAACCAGTCCGGTAGTAACTAGATACTTAAAAAAAATATATTTTATTTTATTTGCTAAACTACATATCGCTAGTGAAAAGTTGCTGCTAACTACAATTTATCTAAAATATTATATTTTGATATCTTAATTGACGAATTTAGAACAAGCTCGGCACTAGAGAAAAAGGGATTCAGAACGAAATATATCTCATCTGTCGAGTTTACAACTATTTAGTTTGGAACAGTCGAAAAAGGAATGCAGCGGGGGGCTTTTTTACTTTAAATAGATATTTCTTTGGCGGTTTTTTCGTTCATATACGCTTTCCTTTTGCACTGAAAAATAGTGAAACCAGAGAACCTAAATAACTGTTATGATTTCTTTTGGAGGTGGAAAACGTTGGTCATAGGACAGTAAAAAAAATTTATGTTACTTCATATGTAAGAGTTATTCCCAAAACTAAAAGTTGTTCGTTGGTCATATCTTTTATTTTCGATTTTTTTTGCTGAAATTTTTGAAGCTGATTTACATAGTGAAGACCAATAAATTAGGGATTTAAAGTCATACCATCGTAATCCCTGATTAATTCTCTACAATAACCAAATTTTTCAACTTTGGTTCTAAAATTGCCACCCCCATTTTTAGAAAATTTTTTGATTAAAGACTCATTCTGGTAAAAGTTAGTGTATTGAATCTCTATATATAAATCTGAAAGTCTGTACGGGGTCTGAGCATCACGAATAACGCGAAAATGGATACCGTTCTATATTTTGCCCACAGAACGGTAATAGGCATAGTTTTCTTCACAACAAATTTTAAAATTGCAATACCTGTTTTACAACAACAGCCGTTTTCGTTGTTCGAACTTAACTCAAAAACTACTGGATACAGCTCAGTCAAATTGTCGGAGGTTATACCTTACATATATGGTCCTATTATAGGCTACTAGAAAACACGCTGGTGGCGCTGGAGTAGAATTACTTATAAAAGTCGTATTTATAAACCGATTTCGTTGAAATTCGCAACGTGAACTATGGAAAAATGGACCCGCTGGAGTTTAGGTATTTAGAAAATCCGTATTTTTTATAAAATCTGATTGAAATTCATATTGCGTATTCATTTCATTACAAGCAATGGTTTTGCAGAAAAGGGACCCAATGGACAGCCGGTTCTACCTACCGGAACGACTCGGGTTTTACCCGACCAAGGGCTGTTGTTTCGGCGATCTAACCCCGTTTAGGTCGGCGAAGTATCTCAGAAGTTGGGCTACATTCGCTACGTTTTCTTCTCTTCAGGGCTGGCATCGAGTCAAACCCAGGGCCAGAAACCTACACCTGCTGTGTATGCCATAGACGACTACACCACAACTCCACCTCAGTCAAGTGCAATGCTTGCGAGGGGTGGAGTCACCTCAGAGTCTGCTGAGGACTACGTACACATCGGCACTGGACCACGTCTTTTGTGGCACCCTGCTGCTCAAACAGAGCAGCCTCCACGGCTAACCCCAGTCCACCTGAATAGTCCCACACAAACACCACAGCACAACAACATAACACAATAGACCACACCACAACTGCTACAGACCACAGAACACACACAACCGCACCACCACCCATACGCCGCCGCCAACAACTCCTGGTTCCTCCTACAATCTGCACGGTATGTCAGACCAGGATATTCCGTAATGTGACATCAGTCAAGTGCAACACCTGCCTTGGCTGGTGCCACTTTAGGGCATGCTCAGGTCTGCGCACCACGCGAGATTGGTGTATCGAATGAAACAATTCATTTATGTTTTAATTGTATTGAATTTATTTTACTGAGCAACTCAATGTCGCTTTGTAGGTTCTTTTACAATTGAATTCTTAGCCTAACATATTGGGGTATTTATGGGGAATAATTGCTGCATAAGCATAAATAATATTGAGCTTAAAGTTAGTTTGTTTGACGGTTTGGCACGTGTGCCTGACAATGCGTGAGTTCTATATTCAAAATATTCAAACAACTGAAATATGAAACCCTTGTTGTTATGAATAAATTAAATAATTATAAACGTTAAGCATGGTCGACTTTCAGTTACACTACACCTCCTTTTTTAAAAGAATGCTCATACAGAGTTTATTGTATGAACATTCCTATTTAGCAAGTAATTAAATATAATAATAGTTTATAAATTTATTTAAACTTAAAAAAAATTGTTTTAATGATTATATATCTTAATTCTATTTTTATGTACAATTTGGGTTTTTCCCGTTTTCTTATCACTTATAGTTACATTATTTTTAAAATCTATATTATTAATTTTAAATGGTCCTTTGTATTGTGGGTCCAATTTGTGCCCTGATTCGTTTTTTAGCAAAACTAAGTCACCTATTTTAAAGTTATAATCTAAAACATTTTTATCAAAATAAGATTTTTGTACTATCTTAGCTTGTTCTATCATATCCCTTGCTCTTTTATGAGATATTTCTAACCTAAATCTAATTTCCTTAGCGTAATTATCTAAATTATAAAGTGGGTTTATTTTGTCAACCTGATCAAATTGTTGAAACCCATTTGGAAGTTTTCCAAAAACTAACTCGTATGGACAATAGTCATGTACAGTTGATGGTGTTGTATTAAATCAGTATGTAAAATACTTAAGCCACTCATCCCAATCACTTTTGTCTATCGATACATATGACCTTACATATTGGTTAAACGCTTTATGTGATTTCTCGACCGTCCCTAACGTCTGGTGGTGGTGGGCGGTTGATGTTAGTTTTTCTATATTTAAAAGTTTGCATATTTCTTCTAAAAGTGAATTTTTATATTCCGTGCCCATGTCCGATATGAACGTCTTCATAGGACCGTAGACGAGAATAAAATTATCAAAAATTGCCTTAGCTATAGTTTTTGCATTTTTATCTTTAGTTGGTATTGTCACTAAATATTTAGTCATGTCGCATATTATCGTGACTGCGTATGCATTTCCATTTTCTGACAATGGTAGCGGGCCGATTGTGTCAACGAATATTGTATCAAATGCCTTGTTTGGTGTTGGCGTCAAAGTCATTGGACTTTTTATATGTTTTGTGACTTTGGTTATTTGACACTTATGACAATTCTTAACATATTTCGTGATTGTTTTAGTCATGTGTTTCCAGTAATAGTATCTTTATTTTATTCAAGGTTCTTGAAATGCCACAATGACCTCCTTCTGTCGGGTCATCATGATATCTTTTTAATATACTTTCAATTGTTTTTGCATCTTTATAATTTATTTGGGTCACCCCATTCAGTAGCGCTACTTTCATTTTAATTAATTTCTTATTGCCCATTTCTTTAAATTCATTTATAGAGACAAATTCGAAAATTTTCTCACTAGGTGCCACTTGTAATTTGTCAATTGAATGCTTATCGGCCACATCATCGAGTCTAGAGAAAAATTGACCTAAGTCAAATTTCCCTTTAACAAACAAATCATTGATTTGTATATATGTTTTAATAGATTTACCCCGTTTGATATAGCATGTCTTGGGTGTAATCTTTAATTTATAGTATTTTCTCACGTCAGTGTTATTAATAGGTACATATATACTGGGCTTATCATATGTATTAGATTGATGCGTTTTAATTGTGTTTTGATTAAGAGAACTTTTGTTTGTCATAGATCTTGTTTGCATTTTGTATAAAGTGTTATTTTTAACATTTATATCTTTTAAATCGTCAATTGTAATGCGTGATAATGCATCCGCAACATAGTTGTCTTTTCCCCTAAGGTACTCTACCACAAAGTCATATTCTTCAAGATCAAGTCTCATTCTAGTTAGTTTTGAGCTAGGGTTTTTCATTGAAAATAGGTAAGATAGTGGCCTATGATCTGATCTTACCAGAAAATTTGTTCCGTAAATGTATGGTTTAAAATATGTTATTGCCCAATGTATGGCTGTTAATTCTTGTTCAATTGTTGACTTATTGCTTTCTCCTTTTGTGAAAGTTCTAGATGCATATGCCACCGGCAATTGTTTTCCCTCATATTCTTGTGTTAGTACAGCACCACATGCGTGTTTGCTTGCGTCAGTAGTTATACAAAATTGTTTGCTGAAATCTGGGTACTGTAACAATGTAGGACTTATCAATGCCTTTTTAAGGTGTTGGAAAGCATTATTACATTCTAGTGTCCACTGAAAAGGTACTCCTTTCTTTGACAATCTAGTGAGATGTCTTGAGTATTCAGAGAAATTTTTTATAAACATCCTGTAGTAGTTACAGAATGCTACAAATCTTTTCGCACTATCTGCATCTGTAGGTATAGGGTAATTTTTAATTACTGAAAATTTTTTGTCGTCGGGGAGTATGCCTTTGTCAGTGCACTTATGTCCTAAATAAGTCACCTCGCGCATAAAAAATGAACATTTTTCAGGATGTAATTTTAAGTTGTGCTTGCGACATAGTTCAAAAACATCCGATAGGTTTGATAGCATGTGTTTCTCAGAGCAACTCAGGACTACCAGGTCGTCCATATAGAGAAATGCTTGTTCTGGTTTTAAACCGCTAAACGCAATTGTCATCATTCTTTGAAATGAATTAGGGGCAATTTTTAATCCGTATGGGAGTCTAGAAAACCTGTAGGATCCATTATTTGTAGAAAAGGATGTCAGGTCTCGTGAATTTGTTTCTAGTGGTATTTGATGGAATCCTGACATAAGATCCAAACAAGAAAAATATTTAGCTCGACCTAATTGGTCTAGGATGTCATCTATTCTTGGCAGTGGGAATTTATCCGCTATTAATTTTTTGTTAATCTGCCTGTAATCTATTACTAACCTCCATCTTTTTTCAATTGAATTTGGAAGTGATTTTTTCTGAACTAATAAAATAGGACTATTATATTCGGAATATGATGGCTCTATTATTCCATCTTTTAACATTTTTGAGACTTGTCTTTCAATTTCTTCTTTGTGTGTGTGTGGTATACGGTAGTTCTTAATGTATACTGGGTCTGTATCTTTTGTCCTTAACTTTTGTGTGTAAAAATTGTTTGATGTGATTGCTTCTGTTTCTAATCCAAAAATATCGCTGTACCTAGAACATAATTCCGTTAACGTTTTTTCAAATAGTTTTGGAAAATTTTTCTTTAGTGTATCTAAAATTTTATTTTTTCTTTCTGTTTTGTTTTGATCACTTGAAATTATGTTATAGTCAGTGAGATTTTCTGATTGAATTCTGTTTAGTTTTACCGTTACTGGTCTGTCATTTGTGTTAAGAATTCGTATGAATGCATTTTCAGATTTTACCAAGGTACTTGCAATCAATATACCTGTTTGTATTTCTTGATTAGGTATCAGTACTTCTTGAAAAGGAGTAGAAAGTTTCACCCTTCTTATAACTTCTGACATAGCTGGGAGTGTTATGTCATCGTTACAAGTAGTTATAATTGGTATTTCAATGTGCATTTGGAATTTTTCTGGTCTGAGGGTTAGGAAATCTTGATTCTCATTGAATTCAAGTAGACAATTGTATTTTTTCATAAAGTCCATTCCAATAATGCCATCACACGGTATTGGGAAATCGTTTTGTACTACATGAAACTCGTCTGGTATTAAGTAATTTTTAAACTTTAAATCGAAAAATGTTGTGCCTATTGAATTGATTTTTCCTTGTCCAATGCCTTGTAGTGTTGTAATGTGTTTTTTGTTTATGTGTTTAAGTGTATCTTGGTCATGTTTAATTATGGAAATGTCTGCTCCTGTGTCAACTAGTAGTGTTATGGCGGTGTTAGTGTGAGCAATTCTGACTTGTATGTAAATGCTAAAGTTAAGGTTAAGATTGTATATTTTGTAGTCCGAGTTTATCTTAGGGGAATGTCCGGGTTTTCCGAACTATTGTTGTCTGTTTGGGTCATTCTAATATTCCTTGTATTACCTCGGTAGGTATTTCTGTTTTGACCTCTATTATTATAGTTATTTCCACTATAATTGCTGTTTTGGCCATTGTGGTTTCTTTGAACATTGGTTCTATTTTGAAACCTTCTTCCAAAATTTCTATTGTTTTGGAATCTGTTGCCAAATTGTCTTTGTCGGTAGTGCAAAATGGTATTTTGTTGGCCTGTAGCTTCTGTACAACTTCCAACAAATTTGCTTATTACTTCATTCATGTCAGTAAACTGACCTGCTTCCATAATAAGTTTGACTTTTTCTAATGTGCAATTTTTAGTTATTGCCCTTACGGCTGCTTGTGTCGCATATTTACTTGCCAAATTTAAGTTTATGCCGTCATTTATATATGCATTTTCTAATGATTTTGTTAGTGTTTCTCTTTCATTGCAGTAATTTGTAGCAGTTTTGCTACTTTGTCTTATATTCATAAGTTTTGCAGTCACTACTTCTACTGACTCACCTTTTACGGTGGTGCGTAGTTTGGTACTGATTTCCGCAATTGTATTTTCATTGTCAATTAAATTTCTCGAATTTCCTTTAAGTTTAGTCTTAATTAAGGAAATGGCTATTGCCTCATGTTCGCCTTTTATCGCATCAACCAGAGTTAGTGCGTCAAGGAATGAACGTAAATTTTCTGATTTGCCATCAAAATCAGGTATAAGCTTTGTTGCTGTATTTATAAATTCTACTACTGTCTGTGTCATTGTGGGAGTTTGTATAATTTCTTGTAGTGGTGTAAATGATATTTCCTCGTGTAGTGACGTTGGGATATCTATTGTAATTCCTTTTCTTGAGGCTACCGTTATGAGTTTTTCCCTAATGTCAAGAAAGAATGTTTCAGCTGCTACTTTATGACCTTGTGTAAGTCTATTATAGTTGACATTTAGAAAAACTCCAAGTTTTTCAAGTGTGCTGACTAGGTTATTGATATGTTTATTAAGTGTCTCTGTCTTTATTTCCCTGTCGTTGTTTAGGCACTTATGTGTTTTCAAAAATTCCTCTCTAATTTGTCTAGCTTTAATTAATATTTGGTTCCAGTCCATTACCTTTGGTTGAACCTTTTATTGTAACAGTGGGTAATAAATTTGTTAGACTTGGTCTAAATCATTGCTTCTACTGGCTGTATATATTTTTTTTAAGCACCTATTGTGCATTCTATACAATTTAAAGCAAATATTTGCTGCTAAAAGGGCTACTATTACAAATAACAAGATGGTTATAACTTCCAAGTCGGGGGCCGTTACGTCAACTTTGTTGATAACATTTGCAGTAGAGTCTACTGTTTTTACGTCTAATAGACCCATTTTAGGCCAAGTTTGTAGTATTTGTATTGGTATGTCCAGTTTTAAATTTTTCTAATTGTCTCCTATCATATAAGTTTTTTAAAAATTTTATGTAACTATAACCCTCTTTTTTTTAATTAATTCTTATTTTAGTAAATTTTTAATTAACATTTATTTATTTTTATTGATAAAATTTTGGCTTAATATTTAAAAAAAAAGTCATAAAAATTTTTTTTTTTTTTAAAAAGTAAGATTGAAAGTAACTTAAGAAATGTATTGTATATGTATATAAAAAAAAAATATTTTTTGCCACGAGCGAAAATTCGCTTACGGGCCCTATGAGTGCGGATTGACGCACATCAGTTTTTGTTTGCTTATAATATAATTTATATTTTTTATTATTTTTTTTTTTAATTTTGCTTTCTATTTACTAAATACTGCTCCATCAGGAATTCTACCTCTGAGATTCTACTCCATATTTTAGTTGCTGCATCCCATGGTGGTGGCGGCCTTGTATTAACTGTTCTTAGTAGGATTGCCTTCTCCCGTTTTAGTTTTTGCATGTAACCTCCTCTTCTTTTTGGCTTTTGTGCTTTTGGAATGGTAATTTCATCTGTTGTCTTTCTGCTGGTTCTTTTTCTATATTCCTCGAGAGTTATTGGTTGTGGTCCTTCCTTCATCACGTAGCTGACGGATCTTTGTGGCTGATCCACGTCAGGACAAATTAGTTTTAAGCTGACTGTCCGTCAGGCTTTTTTGTTTGATGATTGATTGATCTTTTTTTTTTTTTTTTTTTTTT
>NW_023458556.1:99010687-99069034 GCF_013731165.1 Rhagoletis pomonella | reverse complement strand
TTTTTTTTTTTTTTTTTTTTTTTTTTTGGCTGATCAAGTCAAAGTGCTTTTTAGTGCATAATTTTTAAGCACAAAATTTTAAAAATGTTGCAATTTAAGCAAACCAGGATTCAGGCTGATCTGTGCAGCAAAGCACTAGACTGCCACTGTGCAATTCACATCTAAGCACCGGTTGGCAGGATAGCTTTTTTGAAAATTAATTTTCGCAAAAAGCTGGCAGGATCGCCATGTATCGAATGAAACAATTCATTTATGTTTTAATTGTATTGAATTTATTTTACTGAGCAACTCAATGTCGCTTTGTAGGTTCTTTTACAATTGAATTCTTAGCCTAACATATTGGGGTATTTATGGGAAATAATTGCTGCATAAGCATAAATAATATGAAGCTTAAAGTTAGTTTGTTTGACGGTTTGGCACGTGTGCCTGACAATGCGTGAGTTCTATATTCAAAATATTCAAACAACTGAAATATGAAACCCTTGTTGTTATGAATAAATTAAATAATTATAAACGTTAAGCATGGTCGACTTTCAGTTACACTACATTGAACTGGGAACTTCGAGGGCCCGTGTTGCGCTGCTCGGTCGCAGACCTCAACTGCGACGCCTCCCGCCACCACCACAGGGCGGCAACCACCTCAGCAGCGCACACTGCCAACTGCGGCACGACCACACACCTCCCTCACACCCCGCATCAGCACACGTCTCCCGAACCACATGAAGCTCCTTTAATTTAACTGTAACGGGCTTCAGAGCAAGATCGAGGAGATAACCTTCTTCATGGGAAAGCATGGCATAGTGATAGCTGCGGTCCAAGAGACGAAGTTGCACAGCAATTCAACACTGTTGAATTGTGCCAGGTACAACGTGCACCGTCGAGATCGAGAGCGGGATAATGGTGGTGGCTTAGCGTTCATCACGCACCACACCGTGCAGTATCGTCTTATCGAATCAGACATCGACCGCAGGGATACCACCCTAGAATGTCAGGGCATTGCTATCCGGTCACGTGATGTTGAGCTCGAAATATTTAACGTTTATATACCCCCTGTCACCTGCTGCCCGGCAGGATATCACCCTGACATAGGTGCGCTCCTCAGAGGTGAAAACCGTATTGTAGTAGGCGACTTTAATGCGCACCACGATCTTTGGCATTCAAGCCTGTCAAACGATCGTAGGGGAACTGACTTGGCTGAGCAGATAGACGATTCGACATTCTGCACAATGAACGACGACGCACCCACCAGGATTATGGGCAGCTGCTGCAGCTCGCCAGACATAACAATAGTCAGCGCTGGTCTGATAAACAGCATACCATGGCGACCTCTGCTGACTTTGGCATCAGACCATCTGCCCATAGTCATCTCGATCGATAAACCAACCGACTTTGCTTCGCGGAATTTACTGAAAACACCTTCGCTGCTCTCCCCACACCAACCGACGACCATATTGGTGAACGTAAGTTCCGCAGGGCTGTCACCGCTGTTGCAGCTCGCTTCGTACCTGCAAGATGTATCACGGACCCACGTCCAAATTTCCCTGCTGAAGCGGTTGTTCTAGCCGATGAGCGTGATAGCCTTCGTCAGGCCGATCCCAGATATCCCCGTATCAGGGATCTCAACGCAAATAGTAAACGTACATAAGCGGAAGAAGTGGGAAGAGCATCTGAAGACCTGTAACTTCACCTCTGGTGTGAGTAAGCTTTGGTCAACCGTGAGGTCACTGTCTAATCCGACGAAGCACGACGACAGAGTCGAAATTTCTTTCGGCGACCATGCTTCGTCGGACCCGGAGCGATGCGCGAGCTATTTTAGCCGGCAGTTCATACTGCATCCTCCGGTGGACAAAGCCAAGCGTCGAGTGACCAGAAGGCTGCACAAACTGCCAACAACCTGTGCCCCCCTTGCTTTCACTTGCGGTGAAGTTCAGGTGGCCATCGGGAAGGCGAAAGCCTCCAAATCCATGGGTCCCGACGGAATATGCATGCTGATGCTGAAAAATTTGGGTCCTGCTTGGGTAGCGTACCTAGCGGAGGTTCTCAATTTGTCTATGGCCACTCTCACCATCCCAGACATCTGGAAGGTGGGGAGAGTGGTCCCACTGCTCAAACCGGCGAAACCTGCCAACATAGGAGATTCTTATCGTCCGATAACACTCCTTTCCCCGGTAGCGAAGACACTCGAGGCCTTGCTACTCCCATATTTCACAAGCCACTTGACCCCAGCGAAGCATCAGATAACTCGTGGCATTAACCGAAACCGTCCCTGTGAGAGAACGATTCTAGTAGCGTTGGACTTGTCAAAGGCGTTTGATAACGTCTGCCATTCCACGCTACTAGAAGATATAGAGACTTCCTCTCTCCCACAGAGGCTCAAACGGTGGTCGGCAAATTATCTGACTGGTCGACACTCGTCGGTAGTGTTTAGAGACAAATCGAGTAAACTTAGAAAAATAAAACAGGGGGTTCAACAGGGTGGTGTCCTTTCCCCGATACTGTTTAACTTTTACATTTCAAAGCTCCCTCAACCACCAGAGGGAGTCTCGATTGTCTCTTACGCCGACGATTGCTCGATCATGGCAACTGGGAATGGAATTGATGACCTGTGTTCGAAAGTAAACGGGCATCTCTCCGCACTTCCTCGCTTCTTCACTGCAAAGTGTCTAGCCCTCTCCCCTACGAAATCCTCTGCGACCCCTTTCACAACCTGGACGAAGGAGGTCAGGCTACCGCTGGGAATTCACGTCGATGACACACCAATTCCGACGGTGAATAATCCCAAAATACTCGGAGTTATATTCGACAGCCTGCTCTGCTTCTCTGCGCACCCAACCGCTATTGTCAATAAAGTACAGAGCCGCAACAAGGTCCTCAAGTCGCTAGCCGGCAGTTCTTGGGGCAAAGACAAAGAAACGTTGCTGGCAACATACAAGGCAATAGGCCGGCCGGTTTTAAACTACGCAGCACCAGTGTGGTCGCCGGGGACTAGTAGGACGCAGTGGATGAAGCTACAGACAGCACAAAACACAGCACTTAGGACAGCGACCGGATGCCTCCTGATGTCACCAGAACACCACCTCCACGATGAGGCGAAAATGCTCCCAATTAGGGAGCACAACACGATGCTCTGCAAGCAGTTTCTGGTTGGGAGCCACAGATGTGGCCACCCAAACAGACAGCTGCTTGCAGAGGAGCCCTCGCCAAGGCACGTCAGGAGGCATCTATATGAACTGACGGACGAAGTCCAGAGGTTCATTAAGCAGCCTCTGGACCCGTCAGCTTACAGACAGGCCCTGAACGGCATTCACAGTTACGCAGTCTCGGGTTATGTAGACTCTAGACCTGTGTGTGGGGCCAAATACCGCTATGTGCGTTGGCTAGTAAATAATAAGAAAAAATAGGTTGCAAAATTTTACTATTGTTTTACATATTTAATAATATATATTTCAAAAATTACAAAGTATTTAGATTGCAGAAGCTACCTTTTAACTTGTACTTATATTAATTGATTATCGGTCTGTGAAAGCCGACTTCAAGTTTTTTGCATACATTGGAAATTTTATATTCAAAATTTGTTGAAGTTAATGGTGATATGCTAACCACAAAGCCAAATGTTTTGCAAAATCCGACTAGAAATTTAAAATTAAATTTGGACCAAAATATTATAAATATGTTTTATTTGGAAAGAACATTCTTTAGAATTAGATTTTTAAATCGCAAAGATTGCATTCAAAAAATAAGAGAATGAAAAAATAACAACATAATGCTCTCGTGATTTTTATTATAAAATAAAAAGAACAATTACGATGAAGTTTCCTTTAACAGTTTACATGTTATATATTTTTAATAAAAAAAGGTGCGAACCACCTAAGTAAAAAAATTACTAAGCATGATAATGATTTTTGATTTCAAATATTATTAAATTGGTATAAATGTGGGAAAGAAAATTCTCTGATTTATTGTTTTAATATTATGAATAAGAAAAACAAAAATATGCACAAACAACTTAATTATTTGATCATTAAAATGACTTCAAAATATTAAAAATATGCTTGATATATGCCCCTAAAAATTATATAACGAAAATTTTTTCGATTAACGCATAAAAAGTTTTTGTACATACATACAAAATGTATTTATTATCTTTAATACAATTGCATACATATATGTATTGAAAATGAACACTACGTCACAAGACTTTGTTGGATAGAATTTAAAAGATGGCAATTTTCTAGGTGAAAATATTGCAACATTTTATTGAAGTGCTGCTTCACACAAAATATTTTTGTTGCTGATATTGAGCAGGTTACAATAGATGAAGAATAAAACACCCTGCTCAGTTCGCAACACACCTGGGGCTGGATTCTGTAACTGTGAGAAAAGGTAGTGTACACCGAGTGCCAAACTCGCAACCAAGAAATCACCGAATAAAATTCAGTGAGTTTTTCGGAAGAGAAGTGTACACAATTTTGACAGTTAAAACTCATTCTCATACTTGCTGGATCGCAAAATGAAGAGTGCACATAATTGTCAGTGTATACCTGAAAACTCACAGTTACAGAATCCAGCTCCTGGAAACTGTTAAACAGCTTTCGCTAAAAACGAAAAATTGTTATTGAATTTTTCAACCACGAAAACCGGTTTAGCGCGAAACTTCACTATTGGGAAAACAACAGTCGAAATATTTTTGCGAGTATATTAAAATTGTTAACTAAAAAATAACGGGACTTTCCGTTGTTTGTCAGCTTTTCTTTTTGTCAATTGAACAAACCTCGTCAGCAACCCTGGTTACCTCCGCAAAGGTATTTTCAGATGAAATTATGCGAAAATTAACTAACTTATTACCAAAATAATCATTTTTGTGCTTTTTCGCCAAAATGTTCATTTTGTGTCATTATATGCATTTGCATATGCGATATGCATTTGCATATTTTTGTCCAAGGCCGATTAGAATACTCGCAATTTATGAAACTTCAAAAAAATATTATCCGTCAAAAGTTGTTTATTGCAACTACCCTCTTTTTTCTTGTAGATTCTTTATTATTTATCAAGAATTGGGATTCTAGCACAGAAATCAAAAGCTCTTTTCTTGATAAATTATCAAGATTGAAAATGCTAATGACAAGCGTTTACAAATTGAAATTTCATGTGAAAAATGTAAATTTTGTATGTACATATATTAAAAAATTTGTTTTTATCATTAAAATACAGCATATGCCGGCATTTGAACCGGCGACAAACGGAATTATACCTAGTCATCGTACAGTTCCTTAAGTAACGTAACTCTCTTCTTACCATTTGGTAGGGTGTAGGTACGTTTTTGCTTAGTGTATTGGTGTTTTTGGTTCAGTGGGTTAGAGTATTTTGAATAAATTGTAATATAAATGGATGAAATTGTAATAGAAATAGAAGCAATTATAAAAGAGAACACCAAATGCCAAAAACAGGTGATCATCTGTTAGTGTTTTTACTTTGAAAACTCTACGATCATTATAGTCGACATCTCTACCTACCTGTTTTTTTAAATACCAACGAGTTTTACCCTCTATTCCCACCAAACCGACACGAGGGGCGCAGTCCGCATGACGTACGGAACTTGTTTTCATTTTTTTTTGTGCCGAGTCGTGGAAACAGGAGTTTTTCAGCTACAGAATCAAATTCATCAGCTGATTGGATATGCTAAAGATAGTATTTCAATTATTGAGAGTGAAAATGATAGTTTTCCTTATAGCAAAAATCGAGTCCGATATGTCAAACGCGTAAAATGAGAGTTAAAATCTTGACATAAGCCACGGAATGATTCGTTTAGTTCAAAGTTAGTTTTGCATGGCTTCAAAAATAGAGGTCGAAAATGTCTTAACACTCGATAGGGAACATTAAAATTTATCTCAGCCAGAAGGGCCGGGCTATTAATCAAGCCTGTCATAAATTTGCGATAAACATTATACCTGGTATTTCTCTACGACTTGCGAGTGTAGGCAAATTTATGAGCTTTAGACTAGTGGAAAGGGGGAGATTGTAGTCTGAATCCCAGTTAAAATCACGCAATGCAAAATGCAAGAATTGGTTTTGAATTGATTCGATCGTATCTGAATGAACTTGGTACCGGGGGTTCCAAGCAATAGATCCGTATTCTAGTATAGGTATAACTAAAGTGGTAAAAAGAGGTTTTGTAACATAAGGATCTTTGAACTCTCCTGGCCATCGCTTTACAAATGCAAAAACGCCTTTGGCTTTATTGACTGTAATATTAATATGAATGTTGAAATTGAGTTTGGAATCCATTGTGATACCAAGGTCGACAAAACTGGATACCTGCTCCAGATTATAATTTGAAATTGAACAGCTGGTTTAACTGCCCTTCGAGAGAAACACATAACTTCACATTTTTTAAGGTTAAGTGGCATATAATTTGCATTACATCAATTAACCACGTTGTTCAGATCCGCTTGTAACAAATACCGTTTTTTGTATTTATAAAGTTATTGTCGTATCAAAATATTATTAATGATTTACATCGGTGTATGGTAAAAATAGTAGTTGTGTTGTATTAACGTTTTGTATTTTTGAATACGAAAATGGAATTGAGATAGTCGTTAAAAATTTAGGAAAAACCGTATTAAGACACTTACATCTAGGTGGATACTTTAATCACTAGTTATAAAAAAAAAAATTTAAGATCGAAAATTTAAAATTGTTTGAAAAGATATTTTGCATGTGTGAAAATCAAGAAAAATTTGCCTTGGGGTATACCACCTCATTTAATTCAAATATGCATCTCGAAGTATTTATAAAAATTGTTTGATAATGAAGAAAATTATTTGAAAAACGTCACGTCACTTAAAGCTAAGTAATAAAAATGGAATTTAAAAATCCCTCAAGTCACTTAAAGCTAAATAATGAAAGTGAATTTGAAAAGTTGGGTTTAATCCCTCGAATCACTTAAAGCTACATATTGAAAATGAAGTTCAAGAAAATCACTTAAAAGTTAAATAATGAAAATAAGTTGAAAAATTGGCTTTAATGCCTTGAATCACTTAAAGTTAAATATTGAATTTGAAAAATGGCTTTAATGCCTTGGATCACTTACAGCCAGTTTCACCAAATTATTTAAGTGAAAATTACTTTAATTTTCGAATTTTCGGTTTCACCAATCAATTTTAATTTTGATTTAAGTGACCTATGCTCTGCACTTAAATAAAAGTTAAATCAGAACAACCACACTCAGAGGTGTTACACGTTTAATCACCTGATCATTGTGTATCTGCTGCTTACTTGTATACCAGCCCTGCTTTTACAACACAGCGTGCCAAAGCTTTCAAAAGCTCTCAGTACAAATGAAAGCGAAAGCTAGTCCTAGTCTGATTTACAACCACTTTTTACACACTTAAATAAATAGTTTATTGAAACTGAAAATTATTTAAATGAGAATTAAATACAAAATTAAATTAAAGTTAATTTCCACTTAAATAGTTTGGTGAAACTGGCTGTTAAAGATAAGTAATGAAAATGGATTTGAAAAATGTAAGTAAAGGAATAAAAATTTTCACAAGTGTGTGTGTGTTGGTCTAATGTAACATAGTATTATAAAAATTCTATAAAAAAATATGCATTAGTACATCCATATATATGTGAAATTAAACTAACCACCCGCTGCTTGGCTCCCTCGCTGCCGTCTCATCCCCCGCTTCCGTCTCATTCATCGCCATAATAGCAATGGGACAGGGAAAAACATACGTCTGAAAAACCATACAAAGTGATCCTCTAACGAGACATTTGCAAACCTTTGAGAACGGTACTTTGCCTGCCACAAACAGAGTAACGCGTTGCGATTATCGTTTTCATTTGTTTCATCCGCACAGCGTCCGCAAAACATCTGCTTACGATATTTTGCGGATATTTGGTCGGCTGGGATGGAATGGCAAAACGACATGCTCAGTTGATTGATTTTTATTCGTAATCTTGGCACACGCTTGCCACATTTTTTGTATGAACTTTAAAAAAAATACCCAAAGCCAAAAGTAGCGTGTTTTTAATACACTTTGCTTTTAGATTTTTATTTGCATGCATTTGCTACAAACCAAACACAAAATGTATGACCCTGAATGAGAACTTCAATTTGAGTTAATAAATGATGGTAATATATATGTACATGACTTAAAAATTGCTTTAGGATTTTTATAAAAGGAACACAAATGACACGCTTTATTCCAGAATAATTTGATTCTAGTTATATATAAATATATAAGAAATTTTAATGCTGGTTTATACCCAAAAATAGTGGATAATATTTATTACATAATCTATTTTTATAAGCTTTTATTTAACTTGGTCATCCCGCGCAAATCGCGGAAATTTCCAATCGATTTTAAACTGACTTCCCGACAAGTTAGAGACTTGAAATTTTCAGCATAGTTCCAATCACGATGACAATGCAATTTAAAATATAAATGAATTCCCCATATGGTCCAGGGGTCTTGATTCAAAGGCGGTCAAAAAATAGTAAGATTTATGGCTAACAGAGCGTAATTTGCCAAAGAACGTAAAACCACTATAAAATTGTTAAAGCTGTCGGCGATAGTGTAGCAAAGCTACTTGTGGCAAATTCTGATATCAACCTAGTCTAGATATGAACCTCGTTGTAAGAATTAGAAGACTCCAGATGTCGCCCCGACAGAAGAAGTTAAATATTGCGCCTAAATATATGCCATGCTGCAACGGAAATGGACGACACGCCATTTCTTTAAATAAAATTAACTGCTGCTATATGTATGTACATATGTATGATTATACAAACCGTAAGCAAACAACATTTTGCTTGCCAAGTCTTCTGTTCTCTTTCATTGCAAGTTGAATTATTTTAATATCTATTGCAAAATTTTGTACATAAAATGAAATAACACTTTTTAATATACAACGCTTTTATAAATGGACTAAAAATTATAAAATAAAATAATGTAAAAAAAATATTTTTTAAAAACAAGCTTTTATTTAACATGTACAATCAAAGGAATAAAATAAAGTAGTGTAACAAAAGATTTTTTAGCAAGAAAATTTTGTCAAAACTGCACTAAAATGAATAAAATAAAATAAGTTAAGGTCTCGTTAAAGTTACTAAAAGCCATTTAGTGAAAGGAGTTATTCAAACTCTAATGAAAATTACTAACAATTTGTACTAATTTACTTCGTTTTTAAAAAAGCTTGTCGCGCGAATAGCAAACCGACATTTAAATATATGCATACATACAGTGCCGGTAAAAAAAATAGCACTACCGCTATGAACTTTCCATTCCTATTTGAAAAATCTGAGAGCATCACAATTTTCAGGCTTCTTCTGTTTTAACAGTTAGGTAATAAAATTCTCTTTTCAAGAGTGCTTCGTTTTGCTTGAAATAATAACGGTTCTCTCAACTTCAAGTAATTTGTTCGGTGGTACTCGATTTGACGCGGTAAAAATAATAGCACTGGCTGTGCATTTCGTTTGGAAAATATCTTTCCTTTATATTTATTAACAATTTTTCCGTGAATAAAGGTAAATATAATTTGTTTAATACCTCTGTTGTGTAAAAAGTTGAATTTTGTAAATTGTTTGAATAGCTATGGGACGTGGAAAACATTGCAGCGCCGAAAAACGTGAAATTATAAAAAAACTTATTTCTCAAGGCAAAACTTATGCGGAAGTGGGCCGTACAGTTGGCTGTTCCAACAAAATGATCCGAAATGCATTAAAATTTGTTCCAAAACCAGAAACACGTGGACGCAAGCGGGTAATGTCACCCTTACTGGTCAGACGGCTTATTCGGCAAAGCCAAAAAGACCCTTTTAAGCCAGCAACTGTACTTAGAAAGGAGCTTAATATCACGGCATGTGTAGAGACAGTTCGCTCCCGGCTTAGAGAGAATGGTTTAAAGTCGTGCACTCCCAGGAAGGTTCCTTTATTAACGAGTAAGCATTTGAAACAGCGTCTGAAGTTTGCAGAAGATCATTTGGACTGGCCGGTAGGGAAATGGAGGAACATTCTTTGGACGGATGAAAGCAAAATTGTGCTCTATGGTGGCAAAGGTGGTCGAGACTACGTTAGGAGGCCCCAGAAAACTGAATTTGATCCCAAGTTCACTACAAAAACACTTAAACACGGAGGTACTAGTATAATGGTGTGGGCTTGTTTTTCCTACAATGGTGTAGGCCCTATATATTGGATCAAAGAAATCATGGATCAATATGTATACGTAAGAATATTAGAGGAAGTGATGTACCCTTACGCCGAAGAGGAAATGCCATTAAGGTGGGTCTTTCAGCAGGACAATGACCCCAAACACACTAGTCGGAGGGCAAAAAAGTGATTTGGGGATCATTTGATCAATGTTATGGAGTGGCCTGCACAGTCGCCTGATCTCAATCCAATTGAGAACCTCTGGACTGAGGTCAAGAAGGCAGTTCATGACGCCAGACCAACCAGTAAAGAAGCACTTTGGGAGGCAGTGAAAGATTCCTGGAGCAAGATTCCAAAAAAGAAATGTCAGGACCTTGTTGACTCCATGCCAAGACGTTGTGCGGCCGTTCTTAAGAATAAAGGACATGCTACTAAGTATTAATATGGAGCCTAATATTTATGTACATTCACTTCTAAATGAAAAATTAAGGGTTTATATTTTATTTTAGTTTTTAAGGGCATAACGAATTCTCAGTGCTATTTTTTTTACCGCCATATTTTGGATACTTCCATATAAATACTTTAAAAAAATTGGCGATGCATTAAATTAAGTTAAATATTTTTTTTATTTAGTGTGGAATAATATGATAAGTTTGTTAGAGAAATAAAAAGATACCAGAAGTAAAATTATTTGGAGTTTTCCTTTGATAGACCTCATAGTACCTCACAGTGCTATTATTTTTACCGGCACTGTACATATATATATATATATCTAACCAATTATGCATGTACGCTGAATTCGCCGACAAGCTTTTTTAAAAACGAAGTAAATTAGTAAAAATTTTTAGTGATTTTCATTAGAGTTTGAATAACTCCTTTCACTAAATGGCTTTTAGTAACTTTAACGAGACCTTAACTTATTTTATTTTATTAATTTTAGTGCAGTTTTGACAAAATTTTCTTGCTAAAAAATCTTTTGTTACACTACTTTATTTTATTCCTTTGATTGTACATGTTAAATAAAAGCTTGTTTTAAAAAAATATTTTTTTTACATTATTTTATTAGAATTATATACCTATTTATGTGAAAGCACATTTTTATTATTATGAAAATAATAGAACCTAAACGTTGAAAGATTTTATACCAATAAAATGGTAACCAAGTATAAAACAAATGAATTATACCAGTAAGTGTAAGTGTAAGTAAGTGTATATGTAAAATTTACCCTAAACTAATAGTTATGCACAGTGTTGCCGTTTTGGTTACTTTTAACCAATTTTGGTTATTTTTTTCTTGCCTGTGATGTTGTTAAGATCCTTCCCATTTTGGCTATTTTTAAACATTTACTGCAGTTTTTAATTTTTTTATACATACAATAATTAAATCTTTGAAAAATAGTATAACCAAATACATTTATTCTGCTCAATATGGTTATTTAAATTAAGTTATTACTACTAAAATGCAAAAGAACATGTAAAAGTTCGAGAGTGCAACTATCGGTTCGTGTCTTTAATAAATCGTGGTGAATTAATCGCCAAGTTTTTGAAACGGCCCGGCAGTTACACCATTTCTATGTTCTTTGCACACACCTACATAGTAGGGGTCTTCATCTAAAATGGTAAAGGGATAAATTGTTTATCCGCATTCTTTCATGAACGCACTTTCGTAAATAATTGCCCAAAATTGTTTATTACTTAACTTATCTGGCTAGTTACGTTTCATTCTTACCTCGTCCATTTTGCTAATTTGCTTTTTATGCGTTCGTAGCAAAATCAACCACCTGGCGGTCTGTCAAGGTTGAATTCTGCTGAAATTTATACGTTTATCCATTAAAATCGTTTGATAAAGTTATAAACTTTGGTTAAATAGATGTCCATACAAAGTTTGACTGTGCATTTATCAAAATGATAATTTTATCAAGTTTATCAACAGTTTATCACTTTTGATAAATACCCCTAGTATGTACCTGAAATGACATTTGAATAATACGAGAGTCATTAAGAAGCCGGGAAAAATTATTAGAATTCCGCGCAAGTTAATTTATACGGGCTCATGCTATGGATAAGTGAACAAAAAATGCACAATTTTGGTTGTATTTTGCATAATATGTATCTTCAAAAAACTTTTAAATTAGGCTCGTTATAAGACATAGGCCAGCTACACCTGTTGAGGTTGAGGAGAGAAGCCGCAACAGTGGAACCCTCATCAGTGAAACCAAGTGAGAATATTTGGAATGAATGTATTAATATTACTTATATATGTATGTATTTGATTTATAATATACAGAATAATTAACATACATGGTCGGCTAAAGACTACTTTAAATGAATACATACTCAGATAGTACATATATAAATACCTCGTAATACGGGAAGCCTGATTTTTTTAAATATAAATATATTACAGCCTTAAAAGGATTTACTTTTCAAAAATGCAAATAAAAATTGATTTTCTATGGTTTGTGAACTTTTTCTGTACGTACTATATAAAAGAATTTGTGATGACCTGAACTGTTAATCTAATAAAAAAATTGGTTATTTTTCCTTACATTTGGTAACTTTTTCGCCTAACCTTGGTTAGAAAGTTCTTTGAGCGGCGGCAACACTGGTTATGCATGCACGAAAAATTTTCACTGTTACTACATTTATAAAATGTGGCAACCATGAGCGTGACGCACTAATACCACGTCAAAATGGCACTGACAGCATCAGTGTTACCAGTTGAGCTATTTTGTAGCTATTATTTTCGACGTTAAGCTATAGAAATTTGCGCTTAGCTATTAGCTATTTTCTTAGCTTTTTTAAATCGAGTTAGCTATTTTAGTTACAAGTCTTTTTATAAATTCCCCACTTTACATAGAGTTTTATCATTTTTATGAATATCAAACAGTACAAAAAAACTGGTATAACTGGTAGCAATTAATATATGTACTTACGAAACTATAGTAAAACTTCGTTTGCAGATTTTCTCTCTTATGTCAAGGACCTTGTAATTTTAAAGATATGATTGCTTCCAAAAACTATTTAAAAATTTTAATGCAATGTAGAATAACGAATGAAAGAGGAAGTTCTGTGGATTAAAACAAATAAAGTTTTTTGGTTTACGAGGACGAATGGGTATTGAGAATTAATTAATTAAATCTATTTTGTTATTTCTCACTCCTACTTTCTGCTATCGTTTCTGCCAAATTGAAATATGTTTAATTTCTATGACTTTATGAATTAATTTATGCTGAAGTAATTAAAAAAAGAAGTGTTAGTTAATAACGTACTCGTACGATACTAACATAATCGTGCAGGCCACTGATATGTAGTCATTAGGTATTAGAGCTGTAGCAAACCGTATATATTCGTTACTAAGTAACGAATACAACCCCTGACTCGAAGTACCGAATCGTTACTCACATAATCTCGTTACTCGCATGTTCCGTATATGCACCCTTATCGTGAATCAATACAACACAACATATTGTGCGGTAACGAAACTGTTTTTCGTATCGATACTGAAGTGTGTTGTGTGTGTATGTACGTACATGCATGCATGATTCGTGTGAGGTACAATCAGTGATGGAATTTCAAAATTTCGAAATGTGCCTAATGGTCTTCAAAAATTGTGCCGAAAAGAATCTGAAAGTGCCACTAGGGTTGCCAGATTTTGAAACGGAGAAAGGAGTACATTTATATTTTCGATAGAAAAAAAGCAGTACAAGACTTAAAAAAGGAGTACATATTTTTTGTGCAATTTATTGTTACAAATTACCATTAATTAGGTACAAATAAACAAAGATATTTTAGAAATCTTTTTCAAAGCAACAATAAATGTTAAAAATAAATAACTAAATGAGCTGGCTTTCCAATAAGGGTGGGCGTTAAAGAGACGGTGATCAAAGGGGGAGTGGGCGTGGCACCCAATTGTGATATTTAGCGATTTTCTAAGGCGTCCCTAGGGACCTATAGGGGGCCTAGGTGGTCGGGGTGCCACGCCCACTCCCCTTCGCTCACCACCTCTTCAATGACCGCCCTTATAGGAAAATTTCCCCAACTAAATTCTACAAAAGAATTCCAAACTCTTTCTGAATATATGGCCAGTTTTTTAATTTAAGCCTTATAATTAATTTAATATTTTTATGATTTTTATACCTGAGCGCTCTGCACCTACCTTGCTACGACCATGCCTACACCTTTTCACTATCACACTTAACTTTGCTTACTAAGTAGTGTTTGCCACAATATGAATGGCAAAGTACAGCTCGTAAGATAATAACTGTCGCACAGGTTTTTTGAAAAATAAAAGAGTCCTTTATAGATTTTGCGAAAAAGAGTATTTTTTTGTTAACTTTGTAAATACTTTACACTAATTTTATTAATTAGTTTTAAAATTGTAATCCTTATTTGCATTTGCCAGCTTTGGGAGATAAGTTCATGCGGCACTCACGTCTTTTATAGGTGTACATTTTTTTAGACTTTGTATAAAAAAATTAGAAAAAAACTGTATAGGGTTGGTCGTATGAATGCCCTCCTAGTCACCGGTTCGGAGTCTTTTCGTTTGCTGAGTATGAGGCCTTATGTTGGGCAAAAGACGGAGTATAAAGGACCCAAATGGGAGAAATTAGCCTATATTTACAGAAGATATGTAATAAAGTAACCGACGAAGACTTGCGTGCCGCTTGCGCTTTTCTCCCAAACCCGCTGGTAAACCCAAATGAAGGTTAAAATTTAAAAACGAATTAATAAAATTTTCGCCAAATCTATAAAGGTCCCTTTTATTAACAAAAAAAACTGTGCGACAGTTATTATTTTACACCCTGTATATGATAAAATATTAATAGCTGGAAAAGGGAGAACAAAAGAAGTACAAAACAAATAAAGGAGTACATTTCCATATATTTTTTTTGGTAGTACAAGGGAGTACATTGCAATAAAAAGGAGTACGTGTACTCCCAAAAGCAGTACGTCTGGCAACCCTAAGTGCCACAAAATTAAATTTCTTTTATAATAATTATTTCTTAATATAAAAATTAATAATTAACTAAATTATTACAGTAAATCACTTTTATGCGGTTTTCTTTATAGGCGGCATACACGGTGCGTCTGAATCGCGAGTCGGTTTGGATGCGTTAAGTAAAAATTAATATGTGTTAGTTACACCGACATGACTCTGGGGAACACATCAAGATAACCAACCGTTCAGCTATGGGAAAACCAAAAACCGATAGTACTTTTTACGCTGATTTCAACTAAATAAATATTATTTCCCGCAATTGAAAAGTAAAGAAGATATAAAAGGTTAAAGAAAATTTTTGTGATATTTTAAAATATTAATATTTTCTAAACTACGTAACCGATTAAAAAAGTAATGATATCAAAATAAAGACAATGAATCTATCTTTAAGTTGATATATAAAATGTGTTTGCTTGCTTATATATTTAAGCCAAAAATATTAAAAAACAAATAAAATGTTATAATCTTTTCATATAATAAACTTTTTTAGAAAAAAGAGCATAATCAATGCTAAAAACATATATATTACTTAGAAAGTGCAAGTTCTTACCTTTAATTTGATATACATATTTTATTATGATCTACTTTTGAGGTTTAAGAATTCAGTGATAAAAAAAATTAAAAGCATTTACAAGCAAGTGACAAGTGTGGGTGATATCATAGTTTCTTTTGCCCAGAACTTCTTTCTTTCATAACCTTTACAAAGTAGAATTCTCTTTTCTGTATTGCCGAAGAAGCGGAGCTGAACACCCCTTGCAGAGAACACCTTTCTGTGTAGGCGGCCTTCGGCCGCACTTAGGGATTATAACCCTTACCAAATAGAATTCTCCTTTTGGTGTGCACCAACTGGGGCTACCGCCCCAGTGATGTAGCCTTGGGAAAGGATGAGGTAACTAGAATTCCCTTTCTGTGTGGTAAACCTGGGGCTGCCGCCCCAGTGATGTCTATTATGGTTACTGGGTGTTTTATAAAAATGCCTTGTATGTAAAAATGTGTACAGCGTGGCGACGAATAACTGTTACCCAGATTTTTTTGAGAAATAAAAGGGTCCTTTATAGATTTTGCCAAAAAAGTATTTTGTTGTTAATTTTCCACAGATTTTACTTTAGTTGTATTAATTAGTTTTCAAATTTTAATCCTTGTTTACATTTGCCAGCAGTGTAAACTTTGAGAGTAAAGTTCATTTGGCACGCAGGTTTTCGTCAGTTAATTTATTCCATATCTTCTGTAACCATAGGCAAATTTTGTCCATTTTGTGTCCTTTATACTCCCGCTTTTGTTCGACATAAGGGCTCATACTCAAAAATCGAATAGACTCGGAACTGGTGACTAGGACGGCCATTCATTCGACCAACCTTATACAGGTTTTTTCTTTTTTGTATTTTTTATACAAAGCCTAAGAAAAAATACACCTGAAAAAGACTTGCGTGCCAAATGAACTTTTCTCTCAAAGTTTAAACTGCTGGCAAATGTAAATAGGGATTAAAATTTAATAACTAATTAATACAACTAAAGTAAAATCTGTGGAAAATTGACAATAAAATACTTTTTTCGCAAAATCTATAAAGGACCCTTTTATTTCTCAAAAAAACCGGGGTAATAGTTATTCGTCGCCACGCTGTATATAAAAATGTCTTGTGCAAATGAATGTTTAACATTTTTCAAGCGAAAAAACGCAAATGAAAATTGTGATTTTTAGCCATTTTTCTAAGAGGTCCCTAAGGAACCATAGGGGACCTAGGTGGTCGGGGGTTGCATTTTTGTCAATGGCGGTTCATTCCCTCTCCAAAAAGGTGCCACGCCCACCTACTTTTCGTCCACCGCCCCTTTAACGAACAGCCATAATGGAAAGCCAACCCGTTTAATTAACTGGAATATGGATTTGCACATACATGCATTTATATTTTTTATTATCACTGGATTCTGAAAACTCAAAAGCAAATCATTATATAATATGTATATCAAATTAGAGCTAAAAACTTGCACTTTCTAAATAATATAAATTTTTTTAGCATTGATTATGGACTTTTTCTAAAAAAAGGTTATTTTATCAAAAATTTATGAATTTTTTTTTGTTTTATAATATTTTTGGCTTAAGTATGTAAAAAAGCATACACATTTATATATCAGCTCGAAGAGTAATTAATTGTCTTTATTTTGACAACATTACCTTTTGAATCGGTTGCGCAGGTTAGAAAATATTAATATTTTAAAATATCAAAATTTTTTTGTTTTACCTTTTATATCTACTTTACTTTTTAATTGCGGTAAATAATATTTATATAGTTAAAATCAGCGTAAAAAGTACTAGCAATCTAGTTTTTCCAAGAATGATAGAATACAAGATTGCGCCGATCAGAGAGGATTTTTGAGAATAACTTTTGTGTGACGTCACACTGGTGCAATTGCGAGAGAGAAATGCCAAAACGTGAGCAAGAATGGAAGAAGAAGAAAAAATTTTGCAAGGAAAAACGTAAACAAGTTGCACCAGTGTGACGTCATGCAAACAACGATTCTGTCAAATTCGTTAAGAGAGGAATAGCGGTCCGAGATCGGCGCAACCTTTGTATTCTCTCAATCGTGTAGTTTTTCTATAGCTGAACGGTTGGTTATCTTCATGATGCCGACTCTGGTATGACTCTGAATGACTCAACTGTGTTTAGTCGAAAGGCGAGTGAACACGTACACAGTTGACTCGCGAGTCAGGCGTACCGTCTATGTTGCCTATTAGACATATACATAAATTCATAGTAAAATTACACAGAATTCCAATTACGGAAGGGAAATACACTAAAGTACAGCTATTCTGGCATTCTTTCACTCATATGTATGTACCTTTATGCGAAATAATGGCAGTAAGACATTTTGACCAGTTTCGCCTATTATTTTCATTGATTATTTTTTAATTGATTTTAAATAAAACTAATTCATAATTTAATAAACACAATAAATGTACACAAATCGGTATTTCAAACTTTGTACAAAAATTATAAAAACTCAGCAGGTTTTCGCAACAAAATACTTTGAATTCAGAATTTTTAGGGAGATTCCAAGTTTTCGATGTTATGCATTTTTTCCATATAAAGTGTGTTCGAAATTTTTTTAAATGGATCAAAATGTATGACAAAAAATATCAAAAATCAGCGGGATATTGCAGAAACTTGCACTTTCATTTAATGAACTATAAAACTGCGAACTTAGAATGTTTCCAAAAATTCTGAATTAAAAGCTTGTTGTGGCGAAAACTTACTTTTCGGACTGCATATTCACAACAGAATTCAGCGGTTTGCAAATAATTCTCACAGCCCTTATTTTATTATTTAATTTACACTTTTTATAATTTTTTAATCTATAATGTAGTATGTAATTTTTTGTTATATTTTGGCATTTTATGATAAACTTCTATATTTTATGATTGTGCCAAAACAGGATGAATTCTACCAAAAGTGCCTCTGAGAATGAAAGGGCCAAAAATGGCACTATTGGCTACTTTTCCATCACTGGGTACAAGTGCTTGATTGTATCAAATTGTTCGAATCGACACAAAAATATGTTGCGTGTATACATATGTATACAAGAATGATAGAATACAAGATTGCGCCGATCAGAGAGATTTTTGAGAATAACTTTTGTGTGACGTCACTCTGGTGCAATTGCGAGAGAGAAATGCCAAAACGTGAGCAAGAATGGAAGAAGAAGAAAAAATGTTGCAAGAAAAACGTAAACAAGTTGCACAAGTGTGACGTCATGCAAACAACGATTCTGTCAAATTCGTTAAGAGGGGAATAGCGGTCCGAGATCGGCGCAACCTGTGCATTCTCTCAATCGTGATATGTATATATGTACATATATGCATATGTACGAACCAAGAATGATAGAATACAAGATTGCGCCGATCAGAGAGGATTTTTGAGAATAACTTTTGAGTGACGTCACACTGGTGCAATTGCGAGAGAGAAATGCCAAAACGTGAGCAAGAATGGAAGAAGAAGAAATAATGTTGCAAGGAAAACGTAAACAAGTTGCACCAGTGTGACGTCATGCAAACAACGATTCTGTCAAATTCGTTAAGAGAGGAATAGCGGTCCGAGATCGGCGCAACCTTTGTATTCTCTCAATCGTGTGTACGAACCAACATTTCCTTACGCTGCAAGATTCGTTTCGTTACTCACATAATAGTCTCGTTACTCGCATGTTCCGTATATGCACCATCAACTTGAATCAATACAACACAACATATTGTGCGGTAACGAAACTGTTTTTCGTATCGATACTAAAGTGTGTTGCCCGTATATGTATGTACGTACAGTAGACTGCATCACCAAAAAAAGTTGCGGTTTTTCCACCGGGATTACAAAATTTATTATATTTTAAGACGTCCACCAAAATATTTCGGAAAAATATTAAGATTTAAGCGAGCTGGACCTCCAAAAATGAAGTTTTTTATGAATAAAAATTGTTTCTTAAAGAACTTTTTAAAAAAAGCCCCCTCAGATCACAAATTAGATTAAGCTTAAAAAATCTGCATAAAAATATTTAAAAATCTTTTCAACGGAATCGTAAGAATGAGATTTTTGATGCTGTTTTTTTTACTTTTTCAAGGATTGGTTTACGAAAAACTTGAATAACTGGGCTAAAAATGTTTTGATTTAGACTTATTGGATCTCAGTAGAAAGGTATTTTAACACTGTTTTTATTTCTGGCCAAAAAAAACGTCATTCGTGTCCCATCCTTTCTTTTTTCGAATACCAACACATCTTAATTCAACTTTGAATGACGTTCGTTCATCCTACCTTTCTCTTTCATCCTTTGAGAGTTTATTAGCAAAGAAGTAAAAAGGGTGAGAAAATACCTTTCCAATGACACTTCTTAGGTCTAAATCGGAGGAGTTTAGGTTCAGTTATTCAAATTTTTCCTATACCAATCTTTGAAAAAAGTTAAAAAACAGCATCAAAAAGCTCTCTATTACGATTCCGTTCAAAAATTTTTTTTTTATTTTTTTTAAATATTTTTATGCAAATATTTTAAGCTTAAACCGTTTTATCATTTGATTGGATTTTTAAAAAAAAAAAAATCTTTAAGAAACTATTTTTATTCATAAAAAACACGATTTTTGTAGGTATTTTCAAATCGGTCCAGCTCACTTAAATCTTAATATTTTTTCCAATTCCAATGGAAAAATAGTACCGATTTTTTTTTTTGTATGGGGAGTGATGCAGTCTAACGTACATGCATGCATGATTTCTGTGAGGTACAAGTGGCTGATTGTATCAAATTGTTCGAATCGATACAAAAAATATGTTGCGTGTATACATATGCATATAAGATATAAGATTTGTTGCGATGATTCTTGTGAGGTACAAGTGCTTGTATCAGAAGTAACGAGTAAAGTAACGATACCAAAGATACGGGTGTTGATTGGATTAGTAACGAATACATACGGGTATCCGAATTTTCGTTACTTTTACAGCTCTATTAGGTATCAGATAATGCCCTTTAAATATTATACGCCTACTAGACGTACCGTTATGAATTAAGGGGTAAGAAATAACGTTATGAAGGCAGGGTTAACAACGCAGAATATAACACACTTATTTAGTTTTCTAAATAGTTAAAATAAATAAATTATTTTTGTTTTATTGTAGGCTTTACTTCGTCCCGGTAGATTTGATCGTCATATTTTGATTGATTTACCTACTTTACATGAACGCAAAGAAATTTTTGAGAAACATTTGTCAAGTATTAAACTAGACTCTGAGCCCTACAAGTTTTCAGAAAAGCTTGCTCGATTAACTCCTGGATTTTCAGGAGCCGATATAGCAAATGTTTGCAACGAAGCTGCACTACATGCTGCTCGAAATTGCCAGGAAAAGGTGTCGGCTGCAAACTTGGAGTATGCTGTTGAACGACTAGTGGGTAAGTAAGGAAATAAATCATAATTGCATTCGCTTGTAAATACTACAAAAGAACTTAATTCAGATAGTTAAGTCTCTATATATAAAAATTAATTGCTGTGCGAGTATGACCGCGTAACTCACAAACGGATGCGCGGATTTGCTTCACTTTTATTTTATGTTATTTCTTTCTGTGGAAGGTTTGTAAAGAAAACAATTTAAAAACCTACCAGATATGTAAAATAACAAAATTTAAATGAGCTGCAATAAGGCCATTTTACTGAGAATGCACAAAAAATTTAATATAGAAAAAAAAATAATAGGGTTGCCACCTTTCGAAAAAAGTTACAAAAGGGTTATTTAAATATAATATCTACAGTCCATGCTTTCACCCGCGGGTCTTACACCACGTCAGAAGGAATTAGAGGGGTCATGTGATTCGTTGTTCCGAAGTTATGGCTGATAAAAAATTCCAAGCCTATGTTAAGTGCTACGCCTCCTTTTACAAACTTATTTATATATAACTTACTATAAGCACCTACCATAGATATGTCTGCATACCAAATGTTATGTTTATGTGACTCATGGTTCCAAAGTTATGACCAGGGAACGGATTTTATGGAAATTGCCTTTTTTTCTGCTAAAGAGATAGAGTATATTCGATTAAGAATGTCCACGATCTAGCTTTCCCTGATTCCATATATACACATTTGATGTTTTTTTGCTTTTTATAAGATATTTGCCTTTTCTACCTTTAAAAAAGTGATTATAGCATTTACAATTTTTTTTAAGATTAAAAAATATACACATGCCCATGCGGCTTATAAAAGCGCAGGGACCTCTTGCCAAATTGGTGTTGGAAAATTTCAAAGCCGTTTTCTCAGCTCACGTAGGCTTGGAGATAATAAGGGGTGTGGATAAAATTGTAAAGGGCGAGGAAAACGCCCTTATTCCTGATAATATGAACGTTTTAAACGTTCCATATTTAAATTGGGCTCCACTTGTATCAACTTACGTCGAGCGCACATTTAGTACATTCAGGGCTTTTCTTCGCGAAAATCGAATGAAAATGCTGCCAGAAAACATCAAAATGCATCTTGTGGTTCAATGTTACTACAACTATTCAGATTAAAGTTTTATGAGTTAGAAATTCGAAAGGATAAAATAGTCAATGATTCAAAGTACAAATTTTTCATATAATGAAACTAGTTCATAGTTTTTCTCTGTTTACTTGTAATATAAACATTTCTAAAATAAATGTATTTTTTGATTGTTCTTCGTATTTTCTGTCTTTTTTACAAGCTTTTATTTAACTTCATTTGTATGTATGTATGTATGTATGCATCTTTGTATGTCCTGGAACTTTGCAGTCAATATTTAACAAACTTCCCGATAAGCTACAGACCTGGAACTTCAAACTTAGCTCAGAACTCGAGGACAATGCAATATAAAAGATGACTTAATCCGCTAGGTGACGCAGGAGTCGAGATATTTGTAAAACCCGCATTTAAAGTCTGATTTGATGAGATATTTGTAAAACCCCCATTTATAGTCTGATGTGGTTCATATTTAGAACATATATTACAGTATATTTTGCTTAGCTGCACATCCTTCTTTGCCCGAAAAATTTGTGCACGTAAGCGAAAAAGGCACTTAAGCGAATTTTCTTTACACCTTCAATGAGGAAGGTATCCGAATCCCTATGAAACCAAATATTGGCGGAGCGCTTACCATGTAGAAATTACTGCAAGCGAAATTTTTACCGAATGTTATCTAATTATCTATATAACTACATAAATTGATAGCCATTTTCGTTGTTCTGCGAGATGAGCGAAATAAATAAAAGGTTGTAAAATTAGGTAATTGTAGGGCCAGTGCAGGTAAACGTAATACTTTCATTGACAATTGATACTAGTCGCACAATTTTTAAGGCAGGTATCGCCAATGTGCAGGTATGTTGAATGCATCTATCGGAGCAGTTTCCTAATAAATGTTAAAAATAATGCTTTTGATGCGCATTTTGGGGTAGGTTTCTTAAATGTGCACTTAAGCATAGAGGCAGCAAAGCAAAATACTTGTATGAAAAGAAATACATCCACAAAAAATTTTGCCGATAGGAATCACTATATCTAAATATTATTATATACTTTTTAGTCTTGTTGTAATAGAAGCATGTTTTTAGTTTTTTAACTATAATTTTATTTATTGCCTTATTTTGCTTTTTTTGCAATACCTATTGCCTTTTCCTGCCTTTTTCGCTATTTTGTTTTGCCTTTTTTGCAATACCTAGTGCCTTTTCCTGCCTTTTTCGCTTTTTTATTTTGCCTTTTCCAGCCTATTTCGTTATTTTATTTTGCCTTTTTTTATAGGTTTTTAGGTCCTAAAAATCCGTTCCCTGGTTATGACTGACTAAAAATTCCACGCCTGTGGTATTTGCCCCCTTTTACAAACTCATTTATATTTACCTTAAGACAGGGGCGCACCCAGGAATATATTTTAGGGGGGCGGGGGGGGGGGGGGTTATTTTTCTGAAGATATATCACCGGAAAATACTGAAAATTTTCTTCAGATAATACCCTCTTTAAAATACATTTATGCAAGTTTTATGTACAGTATGTAATAAATAAATAAACGTTTTAAAATTCATAAACTGCACTTTATTTACAGATTAATAGAACTCAAACGCTTTTAACCGACTTCAAAAAAAGGGAGGTTATCATCTCGCCGGAATACATAACTTTGGACCACGTGAACCGTTTTCAATAATCCTTTTTTATTAGAAAGATAGTACCTCAAGATCCCGTAATTTGTTTTAGAGATCCGATTATTGGATCATGAAGAAATTAACGGTACCCCTAAATTTGAATATGAGAATTGAAGTCGGTTGTGTCCTTTCCTTAAAAACTACTTGCTTAATAAAAAGTTCTAAAAACTCAAGATGCGCTCAACTTTCAAAGGTACCTAATAAAAAATTTAAAAAAAGAGTCAGTAAAAATAAATTTATTGATTCCATGAATTTTTGCACTTCTATGTTAATTTTTTCGATTTCTGGTTTTCGATAGAGATGGTGATTTTTCACGATTGCTAAATTTTTTTAATGTTTCAAATACCGAAAAAATTAACTGAACTCTCAAGAAAAACGAAAAATTCATATAAAACGACGGACGAGAAATGGAAAAGAAGTTTTCTTCTACCGAAATTTCTTAAATCAGTTTGCAGCTCTCAAGAAAAAAAATGCTCGTATATTTATTCCCTCATGAAAATTTACAGCAAAAGCAAAGCGCGTTTTCATGCAACATAAATTATAATAAATATTTCTTATAATTTCCTTGAGAGCTGGATTCTTAGCTTTAAGATACAGATTGTATTTGAGGTTATTAGCTTTAGGGGGGGGGGGTTTGAACCCCAAAACCCACCCCTTGTGTGCGCTAATGCCTTAAGATATATACCTTAAGATAGATATGTTTGTATACCAAATTTCAAGTTCATGTAACTTCCGGTTCCGAAGTTAGAGTTGATTAAATAATTCACGCCTATGGGAGGTGCCACGCCCTCTTTTCCAATACTGCCCATATTTTCCCATGAGTACGTAATTAGTTCTATTTATCTCGGCAGCAAGGTCCAATGCTCTAGCACAAGTATTTCAAGAGATATACAAAATGAAAATTTTAGTTAGTATAGGAGGTGTCACGCCCTCTTTTCCAGTACTGCCCATTTTTCTCTATGCCTATAACCTTCCCGGGGTAAAAGCAAATAAGTGTGCAAAGTTTCGTGCGATTCCGTGCCACCGTTCAGAAGCTATAAGGTAATGAACAAAGATACATTCACATTTATATATATATAGATAGATAGCAGTACTGATATCAAACAAAACGTGTTTGAAAGAGCTCTATAAAATATTTTATAATACTTTTAATCACCACTTTATTTTAAAATTAAATTGTTGGATGATTTATATGTTTTTCGCTATTGTTTGTGGAAGAAATTTGGTGAAAATTGTGTGTTATCGCATAACTCAACGGCTCAACGGATTTGCTTCGTATTTATTTCATTTTGTTTCTTTCTATCTGTAAAAGGTTTTCAAAAAAAAAATTGGAAAAATTGGGTAGTCAGATATCTGAAACTTAAAGAACACTTAACAACTTAAATGAGTCTCAATAATTCTATTTCAAAGAGAACGTAGAAAACCTTTTAATATAGAAACCAATTTGGATAGGGTTGCCGGCTTTCGAAAAAATTACAAAAAAAAGATATTTAAATAAAAAATTTACTTATACAATATAACAGTACGCATATCAAACGAAACGTGTTTGAAAGAGCTCTGAACAGTGCTGCCAGTAACGAGTTAAGAAAACCCCATCCGAATATAACGTAAATCCCGTTTTATACTAAAGTGATACCAAAAATTCGGCGCTGTATGTATCTATTATTCATACGGTGAACATATATATAGGATCCAAATACGGGCAAAAAATAATTTTGCAATTTTTTTCCAAAAAAACTTACAGATCTTAAAGCCTTCTTCAATGATCCTAGATGTATTTGCCCTGAAACAGCATCCTTACAGTAAAAAAATCACCAATTTGTAGGACATTTTTCTCGAGATTTTTACCCCGCACAATTAAAAAACACAAAATTCGCTAAATTTTAGTATAATAAGGTGCAATTTTGAAGTCGCAATTTTTTTGTTTCGCTGTTCGACAATTTTTTTTTAAGAGAAGCAAATGAGCATCACTTTCCACTTGCACTTTATTATACTAAATTTTAATGAGCTACAAAACTGCAAACCAAATTTTTTCTAAAGATTCTAATTACAAAGTTAGAAATTTTGATGAAAGATTGCAAAATTAATATTTATAGTGAGGTTGTTCACACTTGCCTGGTTATTTATCTGGTTAAAAATTATTGTGTAGTGTAATTTATTGTTGTAAACTGAATAAAAAATATAACCAGAGTTGGGCATTAGTCGAATAAATTGTTATTTAGATAATTATTCCAATACAATTTTATTCGTAATATAATTATTCGCAAATAATTCATTCCCGCTTGTTTCGTGGCCCCTGATAAGACCTCTTGCGTTGACTAATGCAAGAATAGCGTTGAAAAGCAAATATTCTTATTTTAGGTTGAAACAACTAAAGAGCAGAACCCTTCTCATACATATTTCTGCCAAAAATAGTAGCGCTCTGATGCTTTATGAAAAAAAAATCCCTTTCGATATCATGAGCTTCACCGATGGTGTTATTTCCACCTATGAGATCTTTTTAAAGCGTGCGTAATCTTATTCTATGATCTTGCAGCTACAACATTGGTCCGATGCGTCAAACTCTAGTCTTATGTCATGTAAGCCAACAAAAGTCCTTATGAGGAAGCTGAAGAGCACAGATGTATGTTTTCTATTATAGGAGAGCCAAAAATCCTCGATGTTTCACAGGACGAAAAGTTTTCCCGCACGTTCAAATTTGGCCATTGATATACCAACCGTGGTCTTTCTTGGAAGGACGTGGTCGAAACTTTTCTTGCTAATTCGCCACTTTTAAAATATCCAAGAGCTGGTTTCCTTGAGTCTTACTGCTGCAGCAATGGCCGCCCGAGCAATTTCATCAAGCGGAGGTATATACAAGGTCGCATTTAGGGTGTATAGGTAAGCGTACACGGTAGAGAAATCTCTCTAGAGTTTTACTGAAATAAAATTCTCCTCTCTCAGTTAAGTTTACACGGTAGAGCAACTCTAGGAGATATTCACTCTAGCTAGAGACAAAATAGAGAAATCGCAGCTTTTCTCTACCACGTACTCTACAAGCTGTGTACACGGTAGACAATAGTTACCTCTCGCCTAGATTTAGTCTTCTATCTCGAATTGTTGTTAACGCTTGTTTTGTGTAAATATAGTTGGCGTCATCAGCGGAACGCTAACCCTTCGTCGATTTGACAGCATCCACCTATTTGCTGACGTTATAAAATACATTTTCGCAGTATGGACAATAATTGAATTTTCAAATTGTAGGGCTTGTTCGAGTTGCAAACACAACCGCAGTGTTGCGCGAATTATTAAAGTATCACGTTCTGTGTGAATTTCTAGCAATGTATTATCAGTTGGGCAGTTGCAACAATGTTGCCATTTTTCATCAGTACGGCAGTAATGCCGCTTTTATTACGTGCCTCGAACAGGCCCGTACTTATTTGCCGAACATTTTTATTTTTTTTTGAGGGGATGCCAAATTCAGACATAGCGGTGTATAGGCAACTCCTTTTAATAATAATAATATGAGAAATGTGGTTCCACTGCTCGCATATGTCGGTTTGTTGAAGAGTGCTCCCTGAGAGCAGCTGTGAGAGTCGAGTAGGGAAAGCACTGACTGTCTGTTGTGATTCCAGCTTTTCCTACGTTAAGCTTTCCTTGCATATTTGGGCGCACATTTTTTGCTGCACAGAGGCGGGTGCGTATCTTGGCTGCAACAAGATAGTGGTCCGAGTCGATGTTTGGGCGTCGGAGTGTGCGTACGTCTAAAACAATGGAAGCGTGCCTTCCGCCTAACACAACATGATCGATTTGGTTTCTCGGTTTCTCGTTTTTCGATCCGGAGACAGCCACGTAGCTTGATGAATCTTTTTATGCTTGAACCTAGTAATGCATACTATCATGTTTCGGGCCCCGGCGAAGTCGATCAGCCTCAATCCGATGTCGGAAGTTTCGTCGTGGAGGCTGAATTGGTTTCAAAGATCCCTTCCTTGCCCACCCTGGCATTGAAGTCGCCAAGCACGATTTTGATATCATGACGGGGGCAGCGCTCGTACGTGCGCTCCAAGCGCCCATAGAAGAGATCCTCGGATGGCTCATCCTTCTCTTCTATCGGGGCATGGGCGCAGATGAGCGAGATGTTGAAGAATCTCGCTTTGATGCGGATTGTGGCTAGACGCTCGTCCAACGGAGTGAACGACAGCCGGTTCTACGTACCGGAATGACTCGGGTTTTACTCGACCAAGGGCTGTTGTTTCGGCGATCTAACCCCGTTTAGGTCAGCGAAGTATCTCAGAAGTTCCTCGTCCATAGGGCTACATTCGCTACGTATTCTTCTACCCAGGGCTGGCATCGAGTCAAACCCAGGGCCAGACACCTACACCTGCTGTGTATGCCAGAGACGACTACACCACAACTCCACCTCAGTCAAGTGTAATGCCTGCGAGGGGTGGAGTCACCTTTGAGTCTGCTCAGGATTACGGACACATCGGCAGTGGACCACGTCGTATGTGGCCCCCTGCTGCTCAAACAGAGCCGCCTCCACGGCTAATCCCAGTCCACCTGAGCAGCCCCACACAATCACCACAGCACAACAACATAACAATACAATAGACCATATCACAGCCAGACAGAACACACACAACCGCACCACTACCCACACGCCGCCGCCAACAACACCTGGTTCCTCCTACAGTCTGCACGGTATGTCAGACCAGGATATTCCGTAATGTGACATCAGTCAAGTGCAACACCTGCTTTGGCCCGTGTTGCGCTGCTCGGTCGCAGATCTCAACTGCGGCGCCTCCCGCCAACACCACAGGGCGGCAACCACCTCAGCAGCGCACACAGCCAACGGCGTCACGACCACAGACATCCCTCATACCCCGCATCACCACACGTCTCCCGAACCACATGAAGCTCCTACAATTTAACTGTAACGGGCTAGAGCAAGATCGAGGAGATAACCGTCTTCATGGGAAGGCATGGCATATTGATAGCTGTGGTCCAAGAGACGAAGTTGCACAGCAATTCAACACTGTGGAATTGTGCCGGGTACAACGTGCACCGTCGAGATCTATAGCGAGATAATGGTGGTGGCTTAGCGTTCACCACGCACCACACCGTGGAGTATCGTGTCATCGAAGCAGGCATCGACCACAGGGATACCACCCTAGAATGTCAGGGCATTGCTATCCGGTCAGGCGATGTTGAGCTCGAAATATTTAACGTATATATACCCCTTGTCACCTGCTGCCCGGCAGGATATCGCCCTGACATAGCTGCGCTCCTCAGAGGCGAAAACCATATGGTAGTAGGTGACTTTAATGTGCACCACGATCTTTGGCACTCAAGCCTGTCAAACGATCGTAGCGGAACTGACTTGGCTGAGCAGATAGACGATTCGACATTCTGCACAATGAACGACGACGCACCCACCAGGATTATGGGCAGCTGCTGCAGCTCGTCAGATCTAACAATTGTCAGCGCTGATCTTATAAACAGGGTAACATGGCGACCTATGCTAACTCTAGCATCAGACCATCTGCCCATAGTCATCTCGATCGATAAACCAACCGACTTTGCTTCCGCGGAACACCGGACGTATATCAACTTCTCTAAAGCTGATTGGAAAGGCTTCGCGGAATTTACTGAAAAAACCTTCGCTGCTCTCCCCACACCAACCGACGTCCACCTTGGTGAACGTAAGTTCCGCAGGGCTGTCACCGCTGCTGCAGCTCGCTTCGTACCGGCAGGATGTATTACGGACCCACGTCTAAAATTCCCGGCTGAAGCGGCTGTTCTAGCCGATGAGCGTGATAGCCTTCGTCATGCCGATCACGGAGATCCCCGTATCAGGGAACTCAACGCGGAGATTCCGCAACTAGTGAACGTACATAAGCGGAAGAAGTGGGAAGAGCATCTGAAGACCTGCAACTTCACCTCTGGCGTGAGTAAGCTTTGGTCAACCGTGAGGTCACTATTGATTTGCTTGACCTTGGTTTGTCGGTCCAAACAGGAATCTTTATTTACGGTTGATGGATAGCTCGTTTCCAATGGATGGTGGCAAGAAAGTGGCTGACTTACGTGTAATGATTTTGTATTACCGGCTTATGGTGACTCAATTGCTGTTAAATGAATAGTCCAGATTTGATGCTCACAACTTCTTTATTCTACGCAACAAATTGGCTGGGGATTTGCCGGAAAGAATGTGACGGCACCTTTTGCCTCTACTAATTTCCACTGTGGGGTGAGTATCGACTCCCCGAATGTCGCCAGCTTTTAATACAAGCTTTTAATACACTTTAATTTCTTGGTTGTAACTCCGTTCTTGCGAGGGCTGATGAGTGTGGTTCGATCCGTGTCCAATTCCAAAAAGAAATATATTTTTCTAGCCTCGTGGTATGTGACCACCGATTCTTTTATCGTATGTTAGTGTGGGCGCTTTCATAGTGGCCATGTCAATTCGTGTCTATACCGATATGATGGTTCGTGTCTTGAATAACTATTGGTTACGTACATTCATCTGGCAATCCCCCCCCATTTTAAAGTTTAGCTTTGACAGTTTTGTTATATTATATCCTCAGTACATTGCTAGTAAATCGAGCAAAACAAACAAGAAAAGATTCATAACCAAATCATTTACCAATGCCTTTCATCTACCGTAGCTTATGTAATGCGTACTGAAACTAAATACGAAAGACGGAACATTTGTACATACATATGCGCTTAAAGGCGAACTGAACGACTACTATACGCTCCACATTTTTTTTTGTTAACGTGTCGCTGAAGATGAGAGGGGGATAATGATCTATTATTTTTTATCGCACAAATAATAGACATAAGAACGATTATAAGAAATGTAAACATCTTTTGGAAACGAGTTATCCATCAACCGTAAATAAAGATTCCTGTTTGGACCGACAAACCAAGGTCAAGCAAATCATTGGCGCCCAACTAAACGGGTGAATAAAAATAAGTTTTTGTTGAACATAACCACACTTAAGCCCGGCATAAAATAACCGCGTGTTCAGCTGAGGGAATATAGCAATTTCATCATCGAATCAATTTAATACATCATAAAATTAGATTTAAGGAAAAATTAAAATCTTTTAGTCGTTTTTCTCATTTTGTTGGTCACAAAATTGTACGTCGGTGAACCAAACATATTCGAGTTTAATACATTTCTGATAAATTTTTTCTTTTAGAAATTTCGCTATTATAAATCATCATTGAGATTGAATCAAATAATTATCTTTTGAATTCATAATCACTGTAAATCAATATCGTCCTCAGTCTTCACACGGCATGATTTAATTGATTTTTATTGGAGCTCGTTTTCAATCAAAATTTTTGTGGATATTTTAATTATTTATTTCCGCGGGGGTGAATGGTGATCGATCTGCGATGCGAACACCATTGATCAGCAGTCATAACCATTCTCGTTCAGTTCAGTTCGCCAATTCTGAAAAGCAAGTTAATTGAATTTTTTTAATCAAGTAACACCACACATCGACGGTCAAGATTTTTGAACCGATAATTTTTCATTTGGTCTTTCGGTATAAGTTTAAGCAACGTAACCGATAACACGGTCAATATTAATTGAACCAAACTATTAATTTTTCTTTATTTTTTTTTTGTAATTTCTTTGGGTATTCATTCCCAATAAAACTTGAAACTCGTATCAAAGTAATCTCGTTTAACATTCTCAAACTGGTTGAATATTGTCAGTCTGATTTGGTCTTCCGGTAAATTCGGGGGGTGGATAGTCTTGATCTTTGTTGCGTACCTTGTTGGCGACAGAAGGGACCGAAGGAGATACAGGTAATACTCCCAAGTATTCAAGGCCTTATCTGCATCCCGGGAGCAAACAACTTGGTCAATAAAAAGATTCGAGCTAGTGCGTTAAACGCCATTCTCAGCCCACGTTCGGTATAATATTAAACAAAATTTTGGACCGAAAATCACATGAGATATACAACCAATTGAGCGTGACTTTTTTGTTAAACTAATTAGATTTAAAGCAATATTCAAATAGTGATCGATTTATGCGGTATTATTTTTGAAAGTGGATATTCAAAATGACATACTCATAGAATAAAATAATAATAATAATAAATAATAAACTGAAGTAAAAACTGTACTGATTTTAAATCGAGTACCATCATCTTATATCATAGACTTTAATAGTACGGACTTTACGTCTACCGTTGGCAGAATTTTTTTAATAATCGGAATTTACAACTTGGTATTTGAGTCTTTGAACATGGAATTGTTTCCCATTCTCGATGCAACTTATTTGACAGACGAACAGCGACAGATCGAAGGGGAGATATATATCCAGCGCCGGTTCAATGGACCGACACCGAAATAGCCGCTCTCAATGGTAAAATATCTGCTTACGTTGGCCAACCATGGTTGATAAAATCCCATGCCATACACCAAATGAATGAGTTGGAAATATGTGAGAGAGCATATCGGGAACTGAAGGCGAATGAGGTGTTAACACCTCAGGGTCGTCTTCATCAAATGATACATTATTGTTATCGAACCGCTCGGTTGAAGTTAAAACCGAAGATTCGTGAGCTTCTGATGTTTTCACCGAATACGGGAATCCCGACGTGCGATCCCCAATTAAGTTTGAACTCGACCTTCCATGGTTTTGAGAATGAACCGGGAACGATGAGTTCAACTCAAAATACTGTTCCATCACAATATTTACCCTTAACCATACCAGATCCGATTCCAAACCAGAATATACCGACTTCGGTTCAGGCAACTGAACCACGGTATACCCTGACCACCAGTACGGTTAATTCAAATACTCAACCAGCCGTTCTCAATTCAGTGTCAGGCGGAACGGAACCAACACCCTCATTACACCAAATGTCTGTAATGGTGTCTGAGGTGCTCCGTGATCGGATTCAGTTGCAGACGCAAATTCCTGACGTTCGTGATATGAACCAAACCATGCCAACGACCTAGAATCATACCTGGATACCACCTTCGGTGGATCCTCCGCATGGTTCTTTGTGTGGTACTTCAACCTTACAAACTCAAACGCTCAATACCAACCGTGGTCTTAGAACGTCACATATCCAAGAACCAATTAATCAACCATCTCATTTATATCCGAATTATTCGCTATCCGGTCCATCACAATCACGACCAAATCAAGCCACTATATTCGACGAATCTGCCCAAGCGGATGCAATGGATAGGAAATTCAGAGGCTTACCATCATGGATGGGACGTGCTCAATTCGATGGCGTTCATGTGAACGAAAAATTTCTATCGGTTGAAGATTATTTGGCTATTGTTGGCTCATTTCGATGTAAGATTGGAGTACCCGACCATGAATTGGTTACGCGTTTGGTGCCCACACTCATGGCGGCCGCTCGACAATGGTACTTCACCGAACTGAGGAACTTCAGAGATTATCAAGATTTTTGCACGAAACTTCGAGCTCGTTTCCTCAACAAACATACCAAGTAATAATGTCATATACACAGATTAAATTCGACCCACGTTCGCAAACACTGCTGAAACATATCGATGACTTGACATTCCAATTGCAGGGTAATTCCTGTGGTCTGGATGAACGGGACCACCTCGATATCATCATTGGTACCTTATCCGATCATCTGCGTGAACTCGTCCACACTCGACAAGTCCACACGTTGGAGCAATTGCGTGAGTTCGCTCAGCGATTTGCACCACATTCGTTCATTGTTGCCACACCCCGTCCGGAAAGAACCCGTTCGGATAGACAGCGATCAGTGCCACGGGAAATTTCGGCAATACATGTTCCACCGGATGATTCTTCACATTCGGAATATACCGCTTCGTTTCCTGGGTCCGACTCCGATGACAGGGAATGTGCATACTTGAGCAAGCAAAAGAAACCAATTAAAGCATCTCAGAAACATAGGTATTCGAAACCAGTCGAGGATTATAAAAATTACAAAAATCCAAAGGAGAATGATACGAAGGTAGGAACTATCGTTGACCCATTTTTCGTTGTTCAGGGCGACGAAAATGTACGATGTGCGAAATGTCTCGTGTGGGGCCATCACTTCAAAAAGTGTCAAACCCAACCGAATAGGGTGATCTGCTACAAATGTACACGACCAGGGGTTACGTCCGATCAATGCTCGTGTCCAAAAAACGCGTAAGGGAGTCGATTGGGAATAGTGGTCCATCGTACTCAGAGTCCACAACTTTATCTAAATCCACTGTCTCTAACAATCCGCACTCTACCGAAGTCCCTCTACAAATCGACAAATCTTCAGTCCCGAATTCCAATAATAATTCTACTCTGATTCTTAATGAATCTAATCAAACTCAAAGGGATGGCAAAGACCCATCAACTAAATGTTCTGAACGAACACTACCAATTACCAAACCTACTTCAGCTCCAGTCCCTACTAACCAGCAAGACGCAGTAAATCCAGTTAACCAACCACGACTCCGCGATGTTTTCTTTATCTCAGAGAAATATTTGACATATAACATTCCGAACGATTGTCGCGATTATCTCACGGTTATGGTTAACAACCATTCTCATACGGTTTTACTCGATGGTGGAGCCGAAGGCAGTTGCAACCTACCAAAACCTCCATTGGTCTTGCCGATAATTCGATTTCTTTGAAGGCCATTGGTAAAGTGGATGTATTATATACGGTCGGTAGTCTTACCCGACTGGTGCCAACTCTTGTCGTACCTATCTCACTGAAACACCCAATTATGGGACGGACATTCCTTGAGGCTTTCTTTTTCGAACTGGTGCAGAACCAAGAGAAAGTTCAACGATTTTTAAAACATACAGCCAAAGGTGATACTGAAGAAGTTGCATCCGCTAAAGTCGAAATGGTTACGGCGGATAAATTTATTAATTTTTGTAACCAGCCACCAGGGAGCGGGAAAGAACAAGCTCAGGTATCTTCTATGAGTAATGATCTGGAGCCAATTGACGCTTCCACACTCGGTTTAGAGGGTGAACTAGATACCCCAAAAATAACGAGTGTCAGCCTTCCACATAATCTCACCCCAGATCAAAGACAAATGTTTGACGCCGTTCTCACACTTTTTAATCCAACTCCTGAGTGTGGTCCTTTAAATGTCACTAATCAGATCGAACACGTAATTGATACGGGTGATGCAAAACCCGTCATGAAACGCCAGTATCCAGTATCACCATGTGTGGCTCATCTTCAGCGACACGTTAACAAAAAAAATGTGGAGCGTTTAGTAGGGATATGAGAATGGTGGTTCGAATGCGATTCACGGGCTGTGGTTTGATCGACGTTAGACCTTACATCGACATCGTTCTACATGATCTTCATCAACCCCATCCTGACTCGCTCAGTTCGCCTTTCAGCGCATATGTATGTACAAATGTTTCGTCTTTCGTATTTAGTTTCAGTACGCATTACATAAGCTACGGTAGATGAAAGGCATTGGTAAATGATTTGGTTATGAATCTTTTCTTGTTTGCTTTGATCGATTTACTAGCAATGTACTGAGGATATAATATAACAAAACTATGGGTATAACAAAACTAAACTTAATTAATTTATTCCAGCCGGGTACCCTGTAATAAGGCAGAATCAATGGAGTATGGAGGCCCGCCATACATTCATCGAAATTCTTGAGAAGGCGAATGTATTGAATGAGTCAACGTGTTGTGATTAAATCGGCGGAATAATTGCCAAGCACTCGGTGTTTAGCATCGATCAGTTCATATGAATTCGAACCAAGTTTCCGTGAAACATAGGCTCTAATTTTTGGTGGGGCTAGTTTTTGTGCATAGCCCTCTCCGGCCACGGACTGTTTAGGATTGGGAATGTACACTTCCGAGCCTATCTCGAAATTGCGTTCTCTTTTGCGGGTAAATGACCGTTGTGCGGTTTGTTGATATTGTTCGAACTGTTTGTCTCGAATTTCATCAGCCAGAACTTTACGCTGTTCCACATCCTGTGTATGGTATGGATTTACATCCAATAATAATTTATATTCGTTTCCATCTTTCACATATTCACGACCAGTGTGCAGGAAATATGGCGTGTAGCCCGTGGCTGAATGCACTGAAGTGTTAATATCATGAATAACACGAGACAGATGGTTTTCCCAGGGGGAATGTTCAAGAAGGTCAGCCATGTGAGCACGTAATCCAAGTTTAATGGTTTTGTTTGTCTCCTCGACCTGATTGGCTTGTGGATGGTACAAAGGCGTTTTCACGTGTTTGATGTTATAATCGGCGCAAAGCTGTGCGAAAGTTTGACTGATGAATTGAGTACCATTATCTGATATAATGAGTTCGGGGCAGCCATTCACCGTGAATATATGTCGAAGATAATTGACTCCGGATATGGCGTTTGCATTTTTCATGGGCTGCGCCCAGACATATCGCGAGTAACAGTCGATGGCTACGAAGATCCATTGGATAAGATTTTTAGACATGGGCAGCTTACCGACGAAGTCAATCGATAATTGCCTACCCGGTCGTTTTGGTTCTCTATATTCGCCGTGAGGTGTTTTGGTGCTCTCATTACTTGGTTTAATGCGGTGGCATAGTTCACACTGCCGAACGTACTGGTAAACGGACTCATACATGTTTGGCCAGTAATAGCGTTGTGAGATACGTCTATAAGTTTTCCAGACACCCTGATACGAATGTTGGTTATGATTTTCATCGAGGACTTTTGCTCTGTCAGAAGATGGTACACAAAGTGTTCACAGTATTTCCGCACTTTGGAAAATTTCAATCGATGATATGGAAGGTTGTTCTCGATTTTATATCTATCTAATGGCTGTTTTGAAGCCATGGCATGCATTTTGTTGTACCATTTATCGCACGTGTTTGGGTCAATGTTGATCACGGATGTGATTGGGATACAATTAACGTGAAAATTACTCGGAAAGGTCAATTGGATTTCTACGAACGATGTTGAGAAGAGCAAAAGAACGAGATAAGGCGTCAGGAAGTTCTAAATGTTTTCCTGGTTTATGAATAATTTTGAGATCGTATGGTGATAATCGGATCGCCCAACGGCATAATCGGCCAGTTGGTTCTTTGAGAGTTTGTAGCCAGCGCAAAGCTGCATGGTCCGTTACCACAACCAATTCACGACCCTCAAAATATGGACGGAACTTTTCGACCGTTAAGAGAACGGCTAGGCATTCCCGTTCGGATGCTGTGTAATTTTGTTCGGCTTTCGAGAATTTCTTAGAAAAATACTGAACCACGCGTTCATTCCCATCATGTTCTTGTACTAGAACAGCACCCGCTGCGATAAGCGAGGCATCGGTATAAACCTTGAATGGTTTTGAATAATCGGCCATAGTCAGAACGGGAGTGGTAGTTAAACACTCTTTGAGTTTGAGAAAGGCTTGTTCAGCAGCGGTATTCCATTCAATGGGTCCTTTTCGGTTTCCTTTATACAATTCACAAAGGGGAGCTGTGATCTCCGAAAAAATTGGAATAAATTTACGTTACCAGCCTGCTGCACCAACGTACCGTCTGACTTCTTTTGCCGTGTTGGGCCGTGCAAATTCAACAATCGCTCGAATACGAGATGGATTCGCAGATAAACCCTCTTGAGACAGAACGTAGCCCAGGAATTCCAATCGTTTACAACAAAAATTCGATTTGGATGTTGAGATGGTTAAGCTGTCCCATTGCACTCCACAAAAGATTAATTTAAATAATATCTTTAGCCCGCGCAATTGATTCAAAGGTTATGAATTTGGAAAATATAACTTTGGTTGGTAATATCTAGGGAATACCGTAATTGTTATACACTAGACGATATATCAAGTGAAACGTTGTTAAATTTAGTATCTCACGTTCATACATTATTTTTCAATAAGACTGCAAGTTTTCGAGATATTTAGAAAAACTTACAAAAGCAATGACTTTCCCGTATGAGTTTTCAATTCTTCATTACTTTAGTAAACAAGTGAAAATGAAAAAATTAGACGAGATTTATTTCAAAGATTTTTATGTTTTCGGATGATTATATAATATTTAAAGGACCATAGACTTGGTCACGCCAATTTGGTCAGTTTTCAAAATAGTGGTAAGTGAAATTAATTACGGATGCCCAATATTAGGAATCATTTGATTAGTACATATGTTACCTAAATAAAATTTAGGAGGGCAACGCCCATTTTAAGTCCATTTATGTGTTCTTAAAAACTGGATCGGAATGGTTTCATTAGTCACCAAAGAAGCAAATTTTTCGCGGTTTCTAAATTTATCGTTATACGAAAGTAGGGGCGTGCGATAAGTATTAAGATATATGTAGATATTTTAGTTAATTCCATTATGTCAAACAGTGACCGTGGGTAAATGCACTATCCTCTTGGGACTCTCCTATTGGAGATATAGCTTTGTATTCAACTTAACGAAACAAGTCAATCCATGGCACACTTTTCCGTAATCGTTTGCTTATATTTCTAAGTTATTTATGTATACAATTTAAGAGAATTTTTTGTCTGAACTGAAGCCGAGACTTGCTGCTACTATTTTATGATAATAATATGATAAAAATCACTCATATTAAAACAAAATTATCTATTAGGCCCCTATTATGAGTTGCATTCGATTTTCGATCTTCGCTGGCTGTCAAAATATATTCGAAAGACTACACTTAAACTCTCACGTTTTCTGCTCCTGGCCAGTTTTTTAAGCCCTCATCCTCTGACGAATCGTTCAACCAGAACTCCGTTGTGCTAATTAAATTTTTTTTTACCACGCTTTTATAAACTCACTTTCTTTTTTATTTCATTTTAATTTGCACAAATTTACATATGTACATATGTATAAGCACTCTATTTAGTTTGCTCGATCTGTAAACAAAGCTTCTCAGCAGTGAAAAATATAGATACTATTGTGAACAACCTAAACGAGCGAAATTCACAATAGCGCTATTCTTCATCGAATGAGCGCCATAATACCAAATGAAAATTCGTTCGATCAGCACTTTCGACCACAGTCGAAGATCGAATGCAACTCATAATAGCGGCCTTAAAAAGAATAAAAATGCTAAACAAAAAGTCCTGTGAACTTAAAGGTTTTCTTATTATAGTTCCCCAAATTGTTCCATATTTGCGAAAATTCGCAAAGTATAGCTAATATGAAAAACTGATTAGTATATTTTGAACGAAATACACCCCAGAAATATGAAGGCTGTTCTTTACATCTTCTGACTAAAGACCAGTGCAATTATCAACACAACTATTACAATTTGGTGGAAAAACAGATAAGTTTGCGAGTAAGCATAAATTAAAGGACTGCCAGAGATGATATTTGACTTTGTCGCTTGCCTTAACAGATTCATTATCTAATACACATCCACCAAAACTTTTTGCTGAACCCTGAATTTTCAACAAGAATCCGTCTTATTCGACCAGCGTACTTTGTGTCACTTGGGTGTCGATGCGCGGGCTCTTGCAATCAAAATAAACGATTAATATTTTACAGGCTTGTTGTTGACCTCATGATACAATATAATTTCACCATTACCAAAGGATTTGAGAAACATTAAATTTTCGATCCGCCCTATTGAATACACTATTTAATGTCGTATCCATTTCAAAATTAAAAATCTGTAATGAATTTCATTGTCAAGACTTTACCATACGTCTCCGTAGAGCAAAAAGTGTATCTAGCTTGCTAAATAGAGCGTAGAGTTGTCGTAGAGTTTTCGATCTAGCTACGTTGCACATAGGGGTATTTGGCCGATTTATGCGGCCAAAATTATTTTTATGAATATTTCAACTCGAAATGTTTAGAAAAGACGTGTTTTGACATATAGAATTGTACATGTTTAAAATCAAATAAATATAAGGGGAGGACGTCCAATTCTTCCATCAAAACAAAGAAAATAAAGTTGCTTAACGTTTGACATCGATAGACTTCATGTTGCCGTGGTCCGATTGTCTCGGCGAGGAGAAGGTTTATATCTAGATTAAAACATCAACAGAGTTGCCACCTGCTAATCATTTTTGTTCAATTGGTTAAATGAATTGCTGCAATATTGGTATCAATGGAAATAGGTTTGAAAAGGCTTTATCTCTAAGAAACCTCCCAGGGTTGCCACCGCTTTAAGAAGCCAAGTTCAATTTTAATTTAGAGAATTAGATAAATCAAATATGTACTATCACAGTATAGGTAAGAAAGTGTAATATATGTAGCTACATTTTTGTAATAATAACAGTAATATAACAGTCTTATTTATTGTTACGAGAATGTTGTAAATATTAACTTGGAGTAAATTAGCGTCCTCAATTACTGAAATCTTTTCAACGTATTGCTTTTCCATACCAAGGTTATTAAGTGTACCGAATTTGGTAAAAATTGGTAAATCCAAAAGATTATAATAATCTAATTTAATGACAAGGGGTTATTCCAAGAATCGATTTTGAGTGAATTAGCTTCAGTAGTTACTGATTTAGCGCAGTTTTCGCGTTTCTGTAAATTACCGTTATTTGAAAAGTGGGCGTGGTTATCGCCCGATTTCAAGGATTTTTAGCAGATATGTTAGGTATTTTACAGAGATAATAGCCTAAACAAGGCTCATACCGAGTTTGGTACGGATTGGTGAAGCGGATACTGAGATACAGTGTTTCATCATAAGTGGGCGGGGCCATTCCCATTTTCCAAAAATTTCATAATAATCCTAATTTGTTTCAAGATTTTACTTCGCATACCTTTTTCAACAATGTGGATACAACATTTGCTTAAATATCGTACACTCTAAAAAGTGCATGTAAAACTACTACTGAAAAGTGTTTATTTTTCAACCAGAATCTGTTCAAGTATACGCACAAGATGTTCAAAATTTGATTTTGAACACGACTTGTTTAAAATATACACATGAAATGTTTAAAATTACAAACATTTTGAAATTAAAAATCTATTTTTTATAAATAATAAATACTAAGTGCCAGGGGCGCACGCAGGAATATATTTTTGGGCGGAAAGGGTTTATACTTCTAGATATATATCATCAGCAAAGATTTATTTACAGTAAGAAATAAATAAATAAATAAACTTTTTAAAGTATCATCAATTGCATTTTATTTACATAAAATTTACAAAGAACTCAGACATTTTTAACCGGCTTCAAAAAAGGGGAGGTTATCAATTCTTCGGAGTATTTTTACTTCTTTTATTTATTCCACCGCATAACTTTGCACCGCGTGAAGCGATTCCAATAATTATTTTTTTTTCGGAAAGATGGTACCTTAAGGGTCGTCTCGTAATTTGGTCTAGATCCGATCATTAAATCATGAAAAAATTAACGGTTAAAGATGCACTCAACTTTCAAAAGTAATACAAAATTTTACAAAAGAATTTTAATATAAATAAATTAAATAATTTCACGAAATTTTTACACTTTATTATTAATTTTCGTCGATTTCTGGTTTCTCATTTTTTAATAATTCGAATAACGAAAATTTAACTGAACTTGTATTTTTATCATGTAGCTCATTTTGGTGGAACGAATTCGAAGTTAGCAAATTAAATCTTCGAATGCTTATTAAGTACATATCAGTGGTAAACTTTTTTAGGCTGTAAAGTGTAAAAAGCAACAGTAAGTGAGTATGCATTACATATTTTTAGGACAATGTTTTCATTCGCAGTGAAACTTTAAAGAGCTCTCAAGAAAACAAGAAAAATTCTTACAAAATTACACACAAGAAATGGAAAAGAAAATTTTATCTTTAAAAATTTCGTATATCATAATAAATTTAGCCCCAAAACCCACCCCTTGTGTGCGCTACGTGACAAATTTGATATGTAAAAGTAAACAGACATTGTTTAATTTTGCACACACTAGGAGAGGAAACTGGTTACCTCTCTTTATATGCGTAAATTTAAACGAAATTTTTTTAGAGGAAATTTAAAACATTTTATGTGTAAACTGTGAAAATGTGAACAATAGATGTTTAAAACTCAAAAAACAAATTTGAAATCTGTTCTACGCCACACATATGATAAGTAAAAGTAAGCAAGTAGTGTTTAAATTTGCATTTATTAAGAGAGGAAACTGGTTACCTATCTTAATATGCGCAAATTTAAACAAAAATTTTTTAGAGTGTAGATTTATCTAAATTGACATTTATCTAAATTTAAACGCTTGTATACCCAAAACTATTTCTTTAATCATCACTTATATAACACCAATGTAAAGGAAAACAAATGTTTATTCCGATAACATAGTTGGGTAAGCCTTACATTCCCGCAGATTTCCAGCAACAGGACCGAAAGGTCCTAGAAAACGCGACTTTTGCTCATATCTCGAAAACAATTTTTTTTTTTAAATTAATTGGGTTCATATTCTGGTTCAGCCACCTCAAATTCATCTAAAAGTTTAATTTTATTGTTAAAATAGATCTAAAGTAGTGTAACTATATACTAGGTGCGTTTTTAGACTTTTCTTTAATACATTTTCTAAGTAAATAAATTCCACTTATCTGCCATTTTCTGCGGGCAATCTTTTCGCACTACATTAGCCAAATTTCCAAGCTTTCAATTGAACAAAGAATATTAACGCGATCTCTCCCGGGGATACAACAAATTCCTTAATATTGAACAAAAATTTAAAAAAAAAATACTCGTTGAAAACCGTTATTTTCGTTACATTTATTTTGAACTTTTGCTTAATAATGATAATGAATAATGATAAAAAAAAAATGGAACCCTTAAATGCATTATTACTTCTGTATGCGGATCCATCACTACTTTTTAAGAATACAATGCAGAAATTAAAATATTAACTTAAGACCGTCACGATCTTTTTAGAGAGCGAAAATTTATTTATATGCAGCGTTAGAATATTCTGTTTCCGGTCGACGGTGGGCGTTCGCTGTGCAATTTAAAAAAGTGAGGGGGACAGGGAAATGTTATTTGGAATATTCTCTATCGAATGTGACTAATTTTTTAAGTTTCCTTCAAAATTTTCTCAAATTGGTTTTTGGGTGCCTAAATCGTTCAAATACCCCTATGTGCGTTGGACTGTGTACACGGCAAAAAAGTCTTGCTAAATAACTTCCGTGTACTTTGTAGGTGAGTCTCTCGTAGAGCTCTATTGAGTGTTTACACGTCTCTAGCGAGTTTTCTGTGTAAGTCTCGCCTTTTTTCTATACCGTGTACGCTTAGCTTATGACGACGCGAGACATCGTAAATTCGTATAATATAAACATAGGAACAAAGTAGTTCAGACATATGGGGTTTCTAAATATTTCGACTGCAGCACCATTATGAATTGCAACCTGATTGTACAATAAATACGGATTTTCTAAATAACTCAACTTCTGTGCCACCTAGAGGGTCAATTTTTCGTATAAGTATTTTCCATCATGCAGGTAGAACACATTTTGAATTTGGACGAAATCGGTTCATAAATACGGCTTTTATAAATAACTCGGCTCCATCGTCACCAAAAAGTTTTCTAGTAGCCTTTAATAGGACTTTATGCGCAGGGAATAACCTCCGAAAACTTGACTTAAATCTATCCAGGGGTTTGACTTAATTCCGAACAACGAAAACTTCTATCATTTTATACATAATTTTGCGGGATAACCGGATTCCGGATACCATGTAAAAAATAAGAGCCGGATTCGGATATCCGATCGACTGCTGCCCCTTATAAATTTCACAATTTTATTATTTTTTTGTTTAGCCATATACTTATGACCAGATTATCTGCTTTATCGAGCTGAACTGACCAATACGTAATTAAGAATACAAAATTTCTCCCCTGCAGAAAGATGACTTTTCCATTCCCAACCCTAATTTATCCATTGTTTTTGGTAAAACCAAACCATGAACGCCGCTAAGTAAAAACGTGTGGTTGATAAATTTTTATTAAAAAATGTGATATAAATCGGAGTATTATGCTATGACCCACGCTTCAAAACTTGTTTTTTTCTGACATCAGTTCGCACTAGGGATGTCAGTGGCAAAAATAAATCGATGTAATTCTTTGATTCGATGCTTCGAAATGTACATCGATATTTTTCGATATATCGAAGAGCATACATCGATGCATCGATTTGCAATGGTTTGTCTCTACGGGAAGCCATTGGTGTTATTGAAAATATTAAAAACAATTTATCTCAATAGAAGAATAACGAATATAAAAAAATTATTTAATTGATTTAAAGTTTTTGTACCCAAGCAGAAATGGAATTGGAAGTTACGGGTTAATAAAAACCAGATCTGTTTTTATGTTATTATTTGTAAAAAACGCCAAACGAATTGTCAAGAAAAATTTATTGAGCCAAACTTTCTTAAGCAGTACGAAGTTCTTAAGAAATTTGCTACGCTTTCTACTATGGTTTGCTAAAGTATGTTTGTGAAGAGGACAAGGTGTTCTTGTTTTCAACAGAAATATATGCCCGTTCCATATTTTCGGAAGGAAAAAGTGAGACAGCAGGCAGTCAAATATCAGATGTCAAAACTCCTTGGACACTACTATTCACACACACGAAATAATAGCAATTTATTTCTTGACCGTTTTCTTAAAAGGTTCGTTCTTAGAGCTTTATACATTGAAATAAGCAAAATAAGCATGATCGTTAAAATTAAGCTTGGAAACCCTGAATAAGAAAAATAAGAAATTCCAAGCAAAAGCTTAAGGCTTTTGGTCCTGGTTATTACCAAAGTATACAAGCTTTCAAATTAATTACTGTAATTCAGCTAATTATGTTTCTAACGGAATTTTTTGGAGACAGTTTAATTTTTTGTTCAAACTCATTTCTCTTTCTTGCACAATTGAAAAACTGAAATGGCTGTTCGATGTGCCAGAGACTTCAGTTTTCAAAAAACATTGATGCATTGATGCATCTATACATCGAGTGGAAAATATTTGATGCATCGAAGCTAAATATCGATATTTTCGATGCAGCGATTCTTTTCCTACATCCCTAGTTCGCATGGAGAAACCAGTTGAATCATACGAAAAAGGCGGAACTGTAGTGAAAGTTTCTCTTGAAAAGGGAGCTCACCAGGATATTTTGCAATGCTTTGAGGAAATTGCCAATAGCTGTGATGCTGATTCCAGTTTTTGTACTGAGTGGATAGGCAAACGATGGATAGACAAGGCAACGACCTTACAAGAAAGAAATCAGCGATTTAGGAATAGAGAAATATTTACAACTACCCCTTATACACAGACAAGAAAATCCTTTAATTTGATGGAAGCATAGTCGCTAAGAATTTCTAAATTTGTTTATATTGGCAATGAAGTATCCCTACGCACTACCTTGCTCAGTGAACTCGGAAAGAGTGTTTAGTGTACGGTTGCCAGACGTACTGATTTGATCAGTACAGTACTGATTTTTCAACTCTTGTACTGATTTTATTCATTTCTTCAATCATCATGCTAATGTCCTGATTTTTCAAAATTTGTACTGATTTGTACTGAATTTTTAATTCAAACAAAATACTTTAGGATTTTCTTAAGGTTTTTACATAACGTTGGAACTTCCTTAAACTTTACTGCAAAAAGTAAGAAGAAAATAATTTAATTATAGTTGACATGTTTCAGATAATCAACAAAAAACAAAAATATCAATCGTATTATGGGCATATCGCCGGGTCGTTACATCCAAGTTGCGATAATATAATATATTATTTAAAAAGAAGGCTGACTTTTTTTTACCGAGTGTTAGTTATCTCGAAAATAACTTTCAGTTTAAGAACAACAAATATGAATATTCGAATGGCTTTTGCCTATAACTTACAATTCTTTTTTCACAATTTACTGATATTGTAAAAGAGTTTTGCATACAAGACATAGAGTTAGTTAAATACTTTTTTCAGCGAATTCTTGGTCTTTAAAAGTTTTTCGTATTTGAAGAAATTAATTTCAGCAACGAAATATGGATGAAGTCCTTAAATAGCGGTACTTTTTCATAGTTTGGCGAAGGGGGGGATTAAAAAAAAATTTGCAAAAAAAAACTAAGCAAAATGTTGAGATTCCATTCGCTACGCGAAAAAAGGCACCGTTTTCGATCAACATGGAGAAAATATTTAAATTTTATAAATTTTGTATCTTTCGCGTAACCAAAACTGACACCATAAATTCATCAATAAATGCCCGTACTTAGTACTATTTTTTCCCAAATTCACACTGGTAGTTTATTATACTAAAATTTAATAGGCCATAGGTGAGATCTTATTTTATAGTTTTTCACTACTGTGTGCTCTGATTAAATTAATGAGCTTGCACCTAGTATTTTCAGACCGTCTGAATTCGGATTTTTATGGACGGGAGAGAGAAGGGAGAAGAGTTTTAGCGCATCAGTCTCAAACCGGGAAAATTACGGTATTATTTCGGTCTGATATTTTATTGCTACCAGAACCAATGTGTACACATAGCTCGAATCCAGTTGTATCACTTGAAAAGCCCAGTGTGTTTCGCAAAAGGTCTGAACTTACTAGTCTTATGTATAGGCTCAATATTAAATAAAATAAAAAAATTTTAAATCAGAAGGATAAAATAGTATTGTGTTATTAATTCAAAAGTAAATAATTGTAGTTCAAAGACGAAGGGGGGATCTATCCCCCCAATCCCCTCCCCCCTGGCTACGCCACTGGTTTGAAATAATCATACCTATCACAGTATCCGACGGATGCCGTCCGCTCGGATCTAATCCGATTCTTGCGAAAGACATCTGTGGGATACATGCCTATTCCGGTCCGCAGGATGTCATTCGCCTGAATCTAATCCTTCAAACTCGCTTGTTATGATAGTGCGAATCGGACTAGATGCGTGCGGATGACACACTTAAACGAACCAACTGAGAGTATTAAGTTTGCTTCCTGGGGCAAAGAGAGAAACCTGCTTCTAATTAAAATTTTTTAAAGTGAGCTTCAAATTAAAAGTAATTTTAAATGAAATGTATAGAATTCGTTGACTATTTAAACACTGAAGATGGAAATGATCGCATTATTCAAGGCGAATTAATATAAGGTGATAGCAGGAGTACAAAAACAAAAAATTACATGTATTTTGTTTTTGCTTTGGCGGCATAAACTGCCAAAATCTGTAAGAGTGTGTGTAGAAATTCAAACAAAATTTTTCAATTTGATATCAGAAGCCGTGCGGCAAAACACATACACAAAATCAGCGGAGCTAGTAACACCACCTTGTATAAATTCGCCTTGGCATTATTGCTATTCAAAAATGTCAATTTCACGACAGCAATTTAAGTGAAAAATGATTTTAGTTTTTTTAATTTTATATGGAAATTGACAAAAAATAAAAAATAATTTTCCATTTAATTTGTTGGTGAAGCCGGCTGTTACATTTATAATTTTGCTTTGAATAAAAATGTACTCAAAAGTACTGATTTTTTTAGCATGAAAAAGTCTAACGTACTGATTTCGCGCATAAAAAATCTGGCAGCCCTACTTTAGTGCATCGGATAGCATTTATGTTGCAAATAGAAATAGGTTGCTGCCCGGTTATGCGAAAATGATTCTTTTTTTAATGAAAAATATAAAATATTGTAACTTAATGTTCGGATAGCAGAAAAGCGGCCGGATAAGCCAGATTCCAGATATCTGCCGCGTACCCGGCACATCTCTACATAAATATATGTACATATCTATATACATATATTGCTTATTTATTATTATTTTATTCGTTATTCGAATAATTAATTAAAAAAATATATAATAATAATAATAATAATTAATAAAATAATTTATCCGTCATTCGAATAATTTTTCTTTGAATAAACAAAGTTATTTATTATTTACGAATAACGAGAAAAACAATTTATTCATTTCTTCACTCTGAATATAACCACATAACCTGATAACCAGGCAAGTGTGAACAACCTCAGTTTTTTTTTGCACAGAGTCGGAAATTTGGTTTTATATGGGTTAGGAAAATAATGAACATTAAATAAACTAAAGGAAAATAGCCAAACCTTGATAAAATGTCGAGTCCTAATTTATATTTTGGTCACTGTATATATTCCTCGATTCGAATCACAGGCGTTCAGATTAGAAAATAACTGTTAGACTGTCCCAAAAAACCAAAGTTGTATTTTTTTTTAACGCATATCCTTTTATTTTATTGGTTTTGTATTAAAAACTATCCGAATAAAATTTTATGCAATTCGGATCACAGCAACCCGTACCGACTTGCAGTCAAAGTTATCAGAATAAGCTTTGTGCAGTGCGTGTGTTTTGTTAATTTGCTCATTTTTCTTCTATATAATACGGTATTACTATACTCCCTACAGTATAAAGACATAATATTTAGTAAATCTGCGTTTTTGGTTTTTTTTTACCAGGTAGTCAGGATTTTATCCAAAAACTTATAATATTTTTCCAAAAGCTTACACAAAATATGGGTATAAATTGAAAAAATAATTCGAAACAAGATTAATTATAACTTTTGTTTCCAATTATCCTTTTGGAACAATGCCAAAAATATCCTTTAAATTATTATCCTTTAAGATTTTTAATTCTTAATGCATTTTGAAGAATCTTAGTTTAATTTCAATCCTATGAATATATATGAGGATACAAAACGATAAAAATTTCAAAGGATATTTTTAAAATGTTTTGTTCAATACTTCCACATTTGTTCCTTAATAAACCCGAGAATAAACACTTTCTTTTGTTTATTTAGTGTTATGAAAGACTGTATTTGTAAAGGAGGAAAATACTTTAATAACTTAATGTTCATCATACGCCCGTCAGACCAATTAAAAAATGTTTTAATTAATTAATTAATTAATCCCAACGGCTTTTTACCCTCCATTCCCGCCCAACCGACACGGGGGGCGCAGTCCGCATGACGTACGGAACCTTTTTTTTTTAGTTTTTTGGTGCCGAGTAGTGGAAACAGGAGTTTGTTAAGTGTCGAGATCTAAAACTATTCAGCTACAGAATCAAATTCATCAGCTGATTGGATATGCTAAAGATAGTATTTCAATTATTGAGAGTGGAAATAATAGTAAAAATCGAGTCCGATACGTCAAACGTGCTGGAATGACAGTTAAAATCTTGACATAAAACACGGAATGATTCGTTTAGTTCAAAATTAGTTTTGCATGGCTTTAAAAATAGAGGTCGAAAAGTGTCTTGACACTCGAGAAGAAACATTAAAATTTACCTCAGCCAGGAGGGCCGGACTATTAATCAAGCCTGTCATTAATTTTACGATAAATATTATACCCAGCATTTCTCTACGACTTGCGAGTGTAGGCAAATTTATGAGCTTTAGACGACTTGTGTAGGGGGGAGATCTGAATCCCAGTTAAAATTACGCAATGCAAAAAGCAAGAATTGTTTTTGAATTGATTCAATCCTTTCTGAATGAACTTAGTAGCGGGGATTCCAAACAATAGATCCGTATTCTAGTATAGGTCTAACTAAACTGGTAAAAAGAGCTTTTGTAACATAAGGATCTTTGAACTCTTTTGACCATCGCCTTACAAATGCAAAAACGCCTTTGGCTTTATTGACTGTAACATTAATATGATGGTTGAAATTGAGTTTGGAATCCATTGTGATACCAAGATCGACAAAATTGGATACCTGCTCCAGATTATAATTTGATATTGAATAAACAGCTGGTTGAACAGCCCTCCGAGAGAAACGCATAACTTTACATTTTTGAAGGTTTAGTGGCATATAGTTTGTATTACTCCAACTAACCACGTTGTTCAGATCCGCTTGTAACAAAGACCTTTCTTCGATAGAGGACAATGTTTTAAAAAGTTTCACATCATCGGCATACATTAAAATTTTTGAATGTTTTATTAAAGAAGAAATATCATTAATGAATATCAGGAACAGAATCGGACCAAGGTGGCTTCCCTGAGGAACTCCTGAAGAAACTTTAATGATGTTGGAAGAACAATTATTAACAATAACTCTTTGTGTTCTATCAGAGAGGTAAGATGAGATCCATTGAAGAAGACTGGGCTGAAAGCCGATTAGGTCGAGTTTCCGGATGAGTAACGAGTGACATACTTTGTCAAAAGCTTTACTGAAATCGGTGTATATTACGTCGGTATGAGCATTTTCTCTAAAACCGTTTGAGACATGAGTTGTAAACTCCAATAAATTAGTCATAGTAGATTTTCCTTTAGAAAACCCGTGTTGAGATTGTGTAATTGAAGAAGATATAGAATGTATCAGCTGGTTAACAATAATTGCTTCGAATAATTTGGGGATAGCGGAGAGTTTCGCTATGCCTCGATAGTTTTCAGTCATAGTCATAGTTAGTTTAGTAAAGTTCAGCCATTTCCTCCAGAAATGCATTGTAACTATCTCTAGATGAAACTGGTACAACATCGGTGTCAATGATGCTCCATGAAATATGTGGCAGATTTAAATAGCCCAAAACAATCATAGAATCGGATGCCGTAAGCATTGCATTTACGGTCTCAAGTAAAGAAACTAGCTGCATATATACTGATACGGCAGAATTAGGAGGGATGTAGCAAAGAGCTAAATAAATATAAGTATTTCCAGCATGTACACGTATAAATTTAAATTCGGTATATTCAATGACAGGAAGACTAACTTCCTCGGATGGTATCGATGAATGCACCGCAAAAAGAACACCACCGCCGATTCTGCCCACGCGGTCACTCCTGTATATTTGATATTCATTTGGAAGAATTTCGGAGTTAAAAATATGAGGTTTGAGCCATGTTTCGGTCAAGGAAATAATATTATGATTGCAGTCAAAACCTTTTAAATATAAGTCAGTTAATTTGGTATTCAAACTTCTAACGTTTTGATAGTAAATACTTAAATTAGACTTGCGAGTTAGTTTTTTGAATCCGAATTAAGATTAGAAATTTTAGCTACGTTATTATTACTTTTAAAGGCCTATTCTGCTTGTAACCGAACATTTTGTAACAAGCTAATTTTGTTACCAACAATTGTCACCACTTCTTGTAACCGCAATTCTATTTACCTTGGTAACGTTTTAATTTATTCAGCAATTCAGCTATGGAGTTTTGTGTAAATTCTGGTGTTGCATATTTCAAGGGGCAATATTTTGTTACCTGCTCATGAGATGGTAACAAAATTCACCGGTTACAAGAGTGTGGAGAATACGAAAAGGGTTTAAAAATTGACAGTAACTTTACTAACCGGTAACAAAATTTTTGTTACCAACGCAGAATAGGCCTGTTATTAGGTTTATACTCAAACTCGCGAACAAACGCCCCGGTCGGCCAAAATGAACTATTTAGTAGTGAATCAAAATCTTCGGAAGCTACATCAATTTTAAAAGATGAAATATCGCGATCGTATTTAAAATTAAATTTACGAATAAATACATCTTTAGTTCTAATTTTAGTCGATATGTATGACTTTATATCATCCGAAGAAGTATCTTTAGCAAATCTAGAGACAAAGATTGATCTTCTCGGAGGAATTACAACCAACTTTTTGGTAATGATGTCTGATGTGCGGGGCTCCGAATTATTCTGAGGAACTAAGTTAGACAGTGGAGCTTGAGATGTTGATGGCAACACTGTTAAATCAACGGTTTGACTATTTTTAGAAGTAGACCTAGTGGATATGGCTTTATATATCGGAGGCTCCAATGCCTGAGGGCATGGAGAAGATAAATTAATCAGTTCCAAGGACTGGGATGGAGGATTTTTTTTGCTAGAATCCGTGGCTGTCTTTTTAGGTGGACTAGTAACATGCCCACCTTTATTTTCTCGGCTCTCCTCAGAGTGTGGAGGGTTGTCGAGACAAGTGAAAGACCTAAACATTTTTTCGTAATGCTTAAATTTCTCAACAAGCGCCGACAGATCCTTCCCGATCTCAGAAAAACCATTTCTGGACTGCCTGAAGAATTTAAATAAATCAACTTCGGTTGATCTACATTTTTGACAAGACCAACGAAGACCCTTACCCTCGTTAATAGCGTCTAATACTCTACCGCTCAAACCAGCACATTTTATATGGGCAATCCCATCGCAGAGCCAGCATGACACATAGGAGTCGCTTTTAACGTGGCAATTGGTGTAAATACACGACATGTTTAAAATTTATTTTTAGGTTTTAGAAGCAAAAAAGCAAAAACGGTTTTGAAAACGATGTATTAATCAGTGAACCAATCAGCTGGTAAATATCAGTTGGAAAGCTATGTAGCGAACAGTTTTAAATGCACTGTATATTTGACACCTAATAAACACAACGCAAACAGCTGTGACAAAGATGAAACAGCAGAAATGACAAAAAGAGCAAAATCAATGTGCACAAACAAAAACAATTGTACAACAACAATATATTATATGAAACAAAATACTCGGCACATGCAATTAAGAATATCAAGTTAAATTAATCAAATTTACGGAAATTTTTATGTTTTACTTATCTTTAAATTGTGCACCAGAAGTTTATTAACAATTTTTTTTAATTTTTTACTTTAATAAAATTTAAACAGATCACAGAAAAACACAGCTTCACAGCTTGACGTTTGCGTTATTGACATTGCAAGTTTTCAGGACACACAAATTATTCTACTAGAAAACATATCGTTTTGCACCCTTGTAATACACCCTTTTTTTCGATGTCGTTGAGAGAAATCCTGCCGTCCTATTAAAAATTTAAAGATACACATTTCTGTGGTCACAAAGATATATCTCTATAAAATTCTCTTCAGATAATACACTCTTTAAAAGACATTTATACAATTTTTATGTACAGTATTTAATAAATAATTAAACTTTTTAAAGTTTCATAAATTGCACTTTATTTACATGAAATTACCAAAGAACTCAAACATTTTTAACCGACTTCAAAAAAAGGGAGAGGTTATCAATTCTTCGGAATATTTATTTTGTTTTATGTATGCTACCGCATAACTTTGGACCACGTGAACCGATTTCAAAATTTTTTTTTTTATCGGAAAGTACCAAGAGTCGAGAATTGAAGTCGGTTGTGTTATTTGCCTAAACATTACTTGTTTAATAAAAAGTTCTATAAACACAAGATGCGCTCGACTTTCAAAAGTAATAAAAAATGTTAACAAAGACTTTCGATGCTCATTTTCCCCGATTTCCTGTTTCTGGTTTTCGATGCGGATGGCGATTTTTCATTGCCTAATTTTTTAATATTTCGAATAACGAAAAAACTAACCGATTGCCTAATGTTTTAATATTTCGATTAACGAAAAATTAACCGAACTTGTATTTGTAGCTCATTTCGGTGGAACGAATTCAAAGTTGGCAAATTAAATCTTCGAATCCTTGTTAAGTACAAATCAGTGGTAAACTCTTTTAGTCTGTAAGGTGTTAAAAACAACAGCAAGTGAGTATGCATTGCATATTTTTAGGACAATCAGACATGTTCTGCAAATCGTACGATTTCAAATCGGTGCGATTTGCAAAGTATTGTTGTGTATTTGTAATCAAAGTATTAAATTTTTCAAATGGAAACTGCTAGAAACACATCATTTACGTTATATCCATCGATTTCATGCCAAATTTTTACCTCTTTGTTATAAATCTTCCGAAATAGATTTTATAAATCGCACCGATTTGAAATCGTACGATTTGCAGAACACGCCCGAATGTTTTCATTCGCAGTTAAACTTTTAAGAGCTCTCAAACAAAAACGAAAAATTCATATAAGATGACGCACAAGAAAAGGAAAAGAAATTTTCTTCTATCAAAATTTCTTAAATCAGTTTACAGCTCTCAAGAAAAAAATGCTCGTATATTTATTTCTGCAAGAAAATTTTCAGCAAAGTGCTTTTTCAAGCAACAGAAATTACAAAAAAATATTTCTTGTGATTTTTCTTGAGTGCTGGATTCTAAGCTTTAAGATACAGTTTGTATTTGAGGTTATTAGCAGGGTTCGGAAATATTCATATGCATACGGCAAACGGTGTAATCATTATAACTTTTTGACAGAAGGCAACCCTATTCAAAAATAAAAGCCTTGGTGCACTTCTAAAGGCCATTTGATACCTCATTTTGGAAAATCATGCGAAGGATGTAAATATTATAATTTTGTAGACAGACTCTGTTCAAAAAATTAATTCTTATTGTACGTCTTCAGGCCCAGCCCTTTCATTTGACACCTTATTTTTGTTTTTAATCAAACGAACCGTGCAGATTTTATAATATTTAAAAAGGTGACAATCCTATTCAAAAAAATGAAGCCTTACCCCACATCTTGAGGCCAAGCCCTTTCATTTGACACCTCATTTTTGAAAATCGGGAGAACGGTGTAAATATCAAAATTTTAAACGCAGGTGGCAACCCTATTAAAAAAATATAACCTTACTGCGCTCTAGAGGCCAAGCCCTTTCATTTGACACCTCATTTTTGAGAATCGGGAGAAGGGTGTGAATATCATAATATTAAACGCAGGTGGCAACCCTATCAAAAAAATATATCCTTACTGCTAACCACAGTATATACGTTTCGCGTTTTCGTTTTGCGCGCACGGCAACACTAACTGTGGGGAATTTCGCCTCATGGTTAGAAAAAGTTCTTTTCGAGGATAAAATATATCTTACTAGATCGCCCTCACCCGCTTGGCTGAGTGTATGAAATTTCTAAAGAGATAGAAACCTCTTACATGTACTTTTGAAATGGAGCCCTTTAAAAATCATTTCGATTGAGACCCATGTTGTTGTAATCCATTTAAATTATTGAATAGTTTGAATTTAACCTTTCAAACAGTTGGCAACCTTTTTAAACCTCTTTCGTCTGACACTTATATTGTGATACATATTCAAAATCATTTCGATTCATACCAATCTTCTATAACAATGTATATTTTGAAATACGTTTTTTATGTGTTCGCAAAGCTCGAGAACGGCCGAACCGATTATTTTGAAATCTCAGATACCTGCTTCAGATGTCCCAAGGATGGTTAAAGGCTAAAAAAAAATTCGATATATAAAGGGGGCGTGGCACATCCCATAAAAATCTATTTTTAACCGACTTCCAAGAAAGGAGGAGGTTATCAGTTCGTCGGAATATTTTTTTTTTTTATGTATGTTACCGCATAACTTTGGACCACGTCAACCGATTTCGATAATTCTTTTTACAACGGAGGTGGTCCCATACTAATTTGGTTTAGATCCGACCATTGAATCATGAAATATATTGATATATATATATATTTTTTAAGACGGTTTTTTTTTGCTAAAAATTACTTGTTTCTTACTACATATCTCTGGAAGTGTTCATGGTAGAATACCGCTACTTGGTACGGCAATATATGAAATCAATCTTATACTCATGGAGAAAAATGGGCTATTTGAAAAGAGGGTGTGGTAAAAATGCATAAATGTTATTCTTCTGTATGTGTGTTTGTGAGTGAAATCCTCCGTATTATTATGCGTTAAAGCTTCATTCGGAGACACCAGGATTTTGCATGGGTAAATCTCAAATCACCACCGATAAATCAGCCACCAGAACCATTTCGTGTCTTTTACTGTAATATTTAATTTAAAATAATTGAATGTAATTTTTAAAAAGCTGGCAACCATTGTGAAAGACTTAAATATTATTCAAAACTTTTAAACTAAAGGTTTCTTTCGTTAGACAACCATATTTTAATTCTTGAGATAGCTTGCGTATAATTAATTTAAATTTGACTGTTCAAACAGGTGGCAACCCTTTTCAAAATATATTCGAACTACAGCTCTTTTAAGCCTCTTATCCATTTTCTAATATAATTTTCAAATAAATAACTCCCTTAATTGCAGTTGAATTTTATTTTTTTAAAAGGTGGCAGCCCTCATCATATATATTTCCATACCAAGTTCCAGTAATCTATCAAAAATATTTCCTGAGAAATGTAGTATGAAAAATTCCGTTTGTATGGGAAGTGCCACGTCCCCTTGTCTAGTCGAGATTAAATTTATCCTATATTTTAAGTTGGGCTAAATGACAGTAGTGTACAAAATTTCATAATGATTGGTTGAGTAGTTAAAGCGTGAAAGCGTAGCAAACAAACAAACTCACTTTCGGATTTATAATATTAGTAAGGATTATGTATTATTTATGAACAAAATGTAGGTTACGTATAATATCAGTGCTTAATTGAGAATAATATCAATAGTTAAGCACAAAATTAAAGCTTGTGTTTCTTTAAACTGGAAAACTCAAATCGTAATTATAGCACTGAATGGAGTTTTCTTAAATGTAAGTTTAAAAGTTGAAAAAATGTCCATTGTAAGATTATATTTTTATGAAAAACGTGAATTTTGTGTTATTTTCTGAACTAATCAAGTAAAATTCTAATTTTCCGAATATATTTAAGTCTTTATTCCGAAGAAACAAGTTTTGTATAGTCATAGAGACTCCAAGTTTGAGCGACCATTACCCGGAGCATCTCAAAAATACTTAACATCAAATTATAGAATGTAACAAAAATGAATCATACACACATAAAATAGTAATTGCTATGAACTAATAATAATAATAGATTGGCGCTTACACATACGTTAGTGTTTGGCCGAGCTTCTCCTCCGATCTGTGGCGTGCGCCTTGATGTTGTCACACAAAGAGGAGGGGCCTACAGTTTTACGCCGACTCCGAACGGCGATTGTATTTTTATGAGAAGCTGTTTTTCATGGCAGAAATACACTCGGAGGTTTGCCATTGCCTGTTGAGGGACGACCGCTGTTAAGAAAAAACCTTTTTTCTATATTTTTTTTTTGCGATGTTGCTTTGACCAGGGCTTGAACCCAGGTGCTGTGGAGTGGAAGCGCGCACTGCTTACCACTACACCACAGCGGGCGACATTTGCTTTGAATTGCTACCGTATAAATTCAGTACATGCATTTGCTTGGGGACTCTAACAACACGCAACATCTAGTTGCATGCCCGCCACACTGCCAGATTTCGTTGATTACGCATCGCATGTGTTACTCTTCCATGTTGTATACTTTTAGGACCTAATGCTTTTCATTTAGAGAATTTTAGCGAAGAAAATTTAGCGTAGCGGTTGTCGGAATTCCACTGCAGTACATTCAATGGTCCATTACCCGGAGCTAATCAAACTTGATGAGTAGATTTTAGTGAACCTCACGTGCCACTGCATCTGGCTACAAGCCGGATATCTGAATATTAGAAAATAAATAGAAATTATGTATTAAAATTATAAAAAAAAGTGTTTGTTTACAAAATTATCTGCTCTTCTCGCTCTGCTCTCTAATGAACATAGAAATTCACTACTCGGAGAAACGCGAAAGAATGTGCATTTTTCCGAAAATTTGGTTTAAGTGCTACCGTTTTCAGCTTTTAACAGTTTATTTTCATTTACGGTGTAATATAACAAGTTAAACACTGAACTGTGATAATCTGTATTAGTATCTAAAATAATAGAGAATAATTTGCAATTTTTTACACTTTTGTAATTAATTTCGGTAACTATTACACAATCACCACAATCACCAATTGTGCCACTCTGCTATAGTACGGTTGTTGCTCCCTTTCATACCACAGTAATTTTGTATACAACTCTGACTCAACAAAATTCATGCTCCTTCTCATTATCAACACTGATAAGATTTTACCCCCGAGGAATACTCAAAAAGGTTTAGTACTGTATATACTGTGCTGCTAACGACCGTTCTATGCAGAGCGGCTACACTGCACTTCAAAGCAAAGCGAAAACCACTTGCTCTTCACGACATAGGCATCGATACAGATGGGCAAATTTTCATACACGAATGCCTAGCTAAAATCGCGAATTAATGCAGCATGCGATCGATCTGAAAAAGCAGATGCGGCTTCTGCCAGTATTCTCACTCCATGGAGTAGTGCACGTAAGAGTTCGTCCGGAAAGCGATGCAGTCAAGAGTGCACTCTAGAGACGAAGTTAACCAAATTGCAGCGCTCAACAACAGTAAGAAAAATGTGATACAATGGAATGAGATTAGTTCATAAGTATACATGGCTTAGTGTAAGTTTAAGATATTCCACTCTCTCTCTCTCTCTCTTCCCTTTTTATTACCATTACATTCTATTTGCACACAACCGATACTTGTAGATACATTAGGTGTATACTTTTCTAGCCGATACCGTTGTAATTCGCCTTTTGAAATGCAATATCATTCTCTTTAAAAATAGTGTATAACAACATAAATAGAAAAGACTGTGCCAAAGACAATACATTTAATATGATCCGAATTTTGAGTAAGCAAAGGCATGGACTGAAAATCTGTCACATCAATGCTCAAAGTGTACCTAAAAAGATTGATGAGTTTAGGTACTTCTCTGAATCGTCTAATGTTGATGTAGTATGCGTCTCTAAAACATGGTTCACTCCTCTTCACAGCTATAACTTGTTTTATGTTAGTGACTACAAACTATTTCATCAAGACAGAATCGGGCATGGTGGTGGTGTAGCTATGTGCGTAAAAAACTGGATTTCGTGCAGGCTGAAATGCGTATCCTCAAACACCAGCTCTATAGAATAAATTTTTGTGGAAATTATAACAAAGTTAGATAAGATATTACTTGGATGTGTTTATAGACCAAACAAACATATTGAATATTCTAATTTCATTGACTTTCT
>NW_023458556.1:99003101-99010587 GCF_013731165.1 Rhagoletis pomonella | reverse complement strand
TCGCAGAATCTTTCTCTCGAAAACTCCAAGAGCCGCCTCATCAGATGCTTTCATTGTCCATGCTTCCGCGCCATACACCAGCACAGGCATGATGAGTGACTTATAGAGTGTGATCTTTGTACGACGAGAGAGGACTTTACTTCTCAATTGCCTACTCAGCCCAAAGTAGCACTTGTTGGCAAGAGTGATTCTCCGTTGGATTTCAAGGCTGACATTATTATTGGTGTTAATGCTGGTTCCCAAATAAACGAAGTCGTCTACTTTTTCAAACTTGTAACTGTCAACAGTGACGTGGGTGCCAAGACGCGTATGCTCTGACTGTTTGTGTGATGACAGGAGATACTTCGTTTTGTCCTCGTTTACCACCAGACCCATTCGTTTTGCTTCTCTATCCAATCCCGAGAAGGCAGAACGGACGTATCCCTTGTTTTTACCGATAATATCGATGTCGTCGGCATACGCCAGCAATTGTACGCTCTTGTAAAGTATTGGACCTGAGCGGTTCAGTTCTGCGGCTCTTATTATCTTCTCCAACATCAGATTAAAGAAATCACACGAAATGGAGTCCCCTTGTCTGAAACCTCGTTTGGTATCAAACGTCTCGGAGAGGTCCTTCCCTATTCTGACGGAGCTGGTGGTATTGCTCAACATCATTTTATACAGCCGTATTAGTTTCGCGGGGATACCAAATTCAGACATCGCGGCATGAAGGCAACTTCTCTTCGTGCTGTCGGAAGTGGCTTCGAAATCGACAAATAGATGGTGTGTGTCGATCCTATTCTCGCGGGTGTTTTCCAAGGTTTGGCGTATTGTGAATACTTGATCTATGGTGGATTTTCCAGGCTTAAAGCCACACTGATAAGGTCCAATCAGGCTCGTTGACGGTGGGCTTCAGTCTTTCGCACAATACACTCGATAAGACCTTATAACCTATGCTTAGAAGGCGGGGTCGCCTTTCTTGTGGATTGGGCAGAGCACACTTAAATTCCAGTCGTCGGGCATGCGTTCATCTGACCATATTCTGCATACGAGCTGATGCATGCACCTCATCAGCTCCTCGCCGCTGTACTTGAATAGCTCGGCTGGCAGGCCGTCAGCTCCAGCAGCTTTGTTGTTTTTCGGCCGCGTAATCGCTATTCGTACCTCGTCATAGTCAGGCGGTGGGACAGCTACTCCATCATCATCGACTGGGGACACGGGTTCGTCTTCTTCACTACTTTCAGCGCTGCTACCATTCAGTAGGTTGTAAAAGTGTTCCCTCCACAATTTAAGTATATTCTGGACATCGGTCACTAGGTCGCCATTGTTGTTCTTACAGGAGTTCGCCCCGGTCATGAAACCTTCCGTAAGTCGCCTAACCCTCTGGTAGAATTTTCGGGCGTTCTTCCTGTCGGTCAGTATCTCAAGCTCTTCGTACTCACGTATTTCGGCCTCTCTCTTCTTATTGCGGCAAATACGTCTCGCTTCCTTCTTCAGTTCCCTATAACGGTCCCACATGGCTCGCGTTGCGCCCGATTACAGCGTGGCCCTGTAGGCGGCATCTTTTTTCTCTGCGGCTTCTTGACATACCTCATCGTACCAGTTGTTCTTTCGGGCTCGCTGAAATCCAACTACTTCTTCGGCGGCGGTACTTAATGATCGGGAAATGTGGTTCCAATGCTCGCTTTTCGACGTTAAGCTTTCCTTGCATTGTTGGGCGCACATTTTTTGCTCCACAGAGGCGGGTGCGTACCCTGGCTACAACAAGATAGTGGTCCGAGTCGATGTTTGGCCCTCGGAGTGTACGTACGTCCAAAACGCTTGAAGCATGCCTTCCGTCTATCACAACATGATCGATTTGCTTTCTCGTTTTTCGATCTGGAGACAGCCATGTAGCGTGGTGGATGTTCTTATGCTGGAACCTAGTACTACATATTACCCTGTTTCGGGCCCCGGCGAAGTCGATCAGCCTCAGTCCGTTATCGGACGTTTCGTCGTGGAGGCTGAATTTTCCGATAGTGGCGCCAAAGATCCCTTCCTTGCCCACCTTGGCATTAAAATCGCCAAGCACGATTTTGACATCGTGTCGGGGGCAGCGCTCATATGTACGTTCCAAGCGCTCATAGAAGAGATCCTTGGACGCCTCATCCTTCTCTTCCGTCGGGGCATGGGCGCAGATGAGCGAGATGTTGAAGAATCTAGCTTTGATGCGGATTGTGGCTAGACGTTCGTCCACCGGGGTGAACGCCAGTACTCGGCGACGGAGTCTCTCTCCTACCACGAATCCAACACCGAATTTGCGCTCCTTTACGTGGCAACTGTAGTAGACGTCGCAAGGCTTCACGCTTACTTTACCTTGCCCCGTCCATCGCATTTCTTGGATGGCGGTGATGTCAGCCTTTGTCTTCCCGAGGACATCAACCAGCCGGGCAGAGGCACCTTCCCCATTAAGGGTCCGGATATTCCAGGTGCATACCCTTAAATCATAGTCCTTTATACGTTTGCCGTGGTCGTCATCAGAAAAAGGGGGTCTCATCCGGGGTTGTTTTTTTTCTTTTCATTGGGCGGGGTTTTAACGTGGCGGGACCCAAACCCAGCGCACGCGAAGTTTTATGCCTTCTCACTTTAGCTCGCTCCCAAACGGGTGTTTGGTTGCTACCCAGAGGATACGTGGATATAAATATCCGGACGTTGTGAGCTGCGATTTGAACCGTACGCACAAGAATCGCTTCTGGCCACTCCCAGGTGAATGGCAGTCAAAAGTTTTCCACTTCTGCGCACGGAACCATCCTCCAGTTTTCCACTTCTGCGAACGGAACCATCCTCCTCCCCGATCACTACGTACCTCTTGTAAAAAGTCTAAATCCTCTTCAAACCGTCCATGGTTTAATAAAGAGATACAAAAATTGATTAGAGAAAGGAATTGTGTGTACAATATATGGAAGATCTTTCGAACAGATGCGCTCTATTCTGACTAAAAGAAACTGAGGAAAGACGTGAACAGAGCAATAAGGGCTCAGAAAGTTAAATACAATGAGCACAGTTTCAGCGTAGCAATCGGTTCTAAGCAAACGTGGAAACGTATCCTGGAAATAGGAATAATCAGCAAAAATAAACTGTACTCCGAGTCGATAGACGTTAATGAGGTAAATAACAAGTTTTTAAATGTACCCACAAGCAAAATATGCTATGATGCCTACAACGCGCGCTCGGAGAGTATTTCTTGGAATATGGAGGGTTTCCGTTTTGATTGCGTGGACGATTGTGACGTGGTCCATTCAATTCTTGCGATCAAATCTAATGCCGTTGGTTTATTTATATAATATTAGTCAAATGAACAATATATTCGTACTGACTACTGAACAATTTTACTTAAAGGCTAGTTAAAGTAGCTATATAAGAGGATAGGGACTGTTGCATGGGGTACTGCCAGATCAAGATTTGGAACATTATTTAACTCTTAAGGTAAGCGTACACGGTAGAGAAATCTCTCGAGAGTTTCACTGAAATAAAAATCTCTTCTCTCAATTAAGTTTACACGGTAGAGCAACTAGCTCTAGCTCTAGTCTAGCTAGAGACAAAATAGAGAAATCTCAACTTTTATCAATCACGTATTCTACAAGCTGTGTACACGGTAGACAATAGTTACCTCTCGCCTAGAGTTAGTTTTCTATCTCGAATTGTTGTCAACGCTTTTTGTGTGAATATACATATGAGTAGTCCACTTGCAAAGTGCGCTATGTAAATTTTTTTTCGATTTTTAGTTTTTGGTGGTTAACGTACCAATATTTAAAGTAGTTTCATGTCCACTAACAATACAGTGCAAAATCCTTATAAATTCTGAAAAAATAGCATCAAGCTATAGCTACTCTAGCAGAAGTCGCTATAATACTTACTGTATGTATATATACACTTTCAGAAGTCGCTATAATATTTATTGTACGTATTTATACAAGTTCAAAAGTCTCCATCTTCTGATTAACTTAGAAAACTGCAAAAAAAACGTGGTAGTTTCGGTGCCTAGTGGAAGACGTCTTAAAAAAGAAGCAGACCAACCTTCATGGAAAAGAGAACGCGAAAAGCTTAAAAAATCTGGCTATATAAAACTTACTGTTTCAAAACTCGCTATATTTAATTTCTATATATAAAATGAGCAAAAACTACCACATTGCGATTTTGATTTTTAATGTTATTAGGCTCTTATTTATCCAAATTTTCAGATAATAAAAAAAAATATACAGTTTGGATGTTACTTGTTGTTGTAGACGTTTTTTTTAAATTTATGGCTTACCATTATAAAATCACATAACGCTGTTTGCAAGTGGACTACTCATATGTATTTATATCAAAGCCACGATGCACAGTGGCCAATTTTTCGAAAAAGCTGGCCAAAAGTCGAAGCGTGGTACAATTGTAATCAAACCTTGTGTATTCGTCTTTATTTTAGTTGCTGGTTTTAAATTTTACCACATAATTTCGAAATTCAAAATGGCGGATCCATTATGGCTGCTGTGTACGCTTAAAACAATAAAATTTTTAGCAAAACTAAGGTAGTTAAGTATAAAAGGTCATGTTTTCTGCTTTTTTGTTATATAATGTGATGTAGCGGTTAGCAATATACGCTATCATTCCGCAGGGCCTGGGTTCAAGCCCAGTTTCCGACCAACATCAAAAAATAAGAAACAAGCAAGTTGTTTGTAATAAAGTCGCCCTTTGGCAGGCAATGGCAAACCCCCGAGTGTGTTCAGCTTCTCATAAAAATAAAATCCTCGTTCGGATTCAGCGTAAAACTGTTGGTCCCTCCCCTTTGTACGCCAACATCAAGGTGCACGCCACAAATCGGAAGAGAAGCTCGGACAAATACTAAGGAGGTCTTAATGATTGTTTCTAAAAATCTTGATGTTCAAATTTACACGGGAACTGCGGGATTTTGAATGAATCAATAAACAAGACATACATATTTGTTGGTACAGGAATATATTTTTTAAGATAACAATTTTATACACCGTCAGACTCGCAGTCATCTGAAGAATCCAAGCTCATATCCATATTTTCTGATGGCAATTCCGCATCCACATTTACAACAGTTGATAATAATTTAATGGCATTTGACGACAGTTTATGATTTTGTTTTGGTGGGTTTAAACGTAAACTTGAAATGACAGGGTACGAGGATACAAGCAGCCGATATTTTTTAATATCCTTATTCCTTGACTCTTGGGCTTCTTCGGAAAGTTGCCCAATTGGCAGGGGTGCCCATTCAATAATGAGAGGCCCATGGATGACCACTCTAATATAGTAGTACTTTCTGACATCATTTAAATTCTAAAAACATTCGATCTTTAAAACATCAAAATCTTGACAGAAATAATTTTTTACATAATTTAAATCTTTTAGACATAAAAAAATTAAGAATCGCGTATAAAAACTGATGTCCAAACTACAGTGGCGGCTTGTGGCAGGTGGTTTTAACCAAGGTGGATGGGAAAAATTTCAGTCTATATGAAAAAGAAAATTAGACCGCCCATCCCGACCACTCTCGTAACTATTTTCCTAATCAATGAGTAAACAAAAAAAATCAATCCGTGAATATCTACGTCTTAAGTCAGTTTTTAGATGGCGTGACAATGAAAAAAAAATGTTTTACATACTCTAAATTACAATGTCCATGAGCTTGAAAACTGTTATTTTTTTTTAAGGATAATACCACGATTTTAACAACGACGAAAACTCTAATTTACGAAAAGTTTAGAGCGAATTGCTAGCAACAGTCACTTCGATATCCTGAAACACTAAATGCCTTAAGGGAATCGACTTGTTGTCTCATAACGATACGCAGTAGAGCCCACCTAACAATATAAGATGGTTATGCATACGAATGCACCAATTTTTTTTTGGAATTTTGGCCAGGGTTTTCCAAAAATTGGCCACTGTGCGATGTAGAAAATATAGTTGGCGCCATCACCGGAGCGCTAACCCTTCGTCGATTTGACAGCATTCACCTATTTTCTGACGTCATAAAATACACTTTCGCAATATGGACAAGAATTAAATTTTCAAATTGTATTTATTTGCCGAAAAATATGTTACCTAAAAGTAGACAAATGTACCTAAAAATTAAACATGGCAACCTCTCTTCGGTACTATGTGTACTTTTGGACTCACATCAAACAACCTTTAATATTTAAAATTCCCTTGAAAGGAGTTTCTCCGAGCAGTTCCAGCCAAACTACTATATATATGTATGTAGGTATTCACTAAGTTGAGCAAGTGGCCTGGCACTCTGACAAAACAGCAGATAACTCAAGCAACGACTGTTGCCAGAGTGCCAGACCACCTGCTCAATTTGTGAATACCCCTTATGTTTTAACCAATAATTATGCCTCTTTGCAAAGGACTCCGTTATTGGAAGAGACATTGAAATACCAATGAAAATAAGAGGATGATTCCCGGTACATTATTTGGCTAAGTTCTAAATGCACTTAAAATAGTGTGCTTGTGTCGAATATACGATTTAATGTCGTAGCCATTTCAAAATTTAACAATCTGTAATGAAGTTCATTGTCAAGACTTTACTATACGTCTCCGTTTTCTATCTAGCTTCGTTGGACTGTGTACACTGTGAAAAAGTCTCGCTAAATAACTCTCACATAGACTTTGTGGGTGAGTCTCTCGTAGAGCTCTCTTGAGTGTTTACACATCTCTAGCGAGATTTTTGTCTAAATCTCGCGTTTTTTTCTCTACCGTGTACACTTAGCTTAAGAGGGCTCTTGAGAGTGGAGCCAATTTAGCGTAATTATACATAGAAAACACGAAAAGGGACATTGAACGCTATTTTTTTCTAACAGGGTCGGGCAGTCAACGGAGCAGTTCATAACATTTGCAACAAAAGAGCAAGCGAGAAAAACAAACCTGTGATATAAGGGCTTTAAGGCCAAAAGTTGACAACGAGATTCGTAAGGTGGATAGGTTCACTGAAATTCAGTGAGCGAAGAGCCGATTTGATGAAAACCATTTGAAAACCCAAGTCCTTAACCTCGGCAACATTACAAGTTAAGACGATAGCGAGCGCACCAAGACACAAGATTATCGAGTTCCGACTGAAGAACAAAGGCGTCTTGAAAGTTTTTGATTCTTGAGTAGGTTTTAAGGTCGTCTGCATATAGCAGAAATTTAGAAGTTGCGCAACAAGAGCCGATGTCGTTTATAAATAATGTAAATAACAAAGGTCCTAAGATGCTGCCCTGGGGTACACCTGAAGATGCAACAAAAGGTTGGGAGGAGACATTATCTAAGGTAACCACACAAAGTCTATTACTCAGATAGGACTTAATCCACTCAAGAAAAGTGGAATGGAATCCTAAAGCCGAAAGTTTGGATGCTAACACCCTATGTGAAACTCTGTCGAAGGCTTTCGAAAAATCAGTGTAAACACACTCGACTTGATTCCCTTCACGAAAGGCAGCGAAACAGTCTTCAGTAGAAACAGCAAGGTTTGTTACTGTTG
>NW_023458556.1:98993422-99003001 GCF_013731165.1 Rhagoletis pomonella | reverse complement strand
GGCAGCGAAACAGTCTTCAGTAGAAACAGCAAGGTTTGTTACTGTTGACCTACCTTTAAAAAACCCGTGTTGGTTGCAGCAGATAAGACCACTAATTGCGAATAAGAGTTTGTCTTTATCAACAATCTCGAAAATTTTAGAGACCGGGGATAATTTCGAGATAGGTCTATAATTACTTACGTCGTTCTTGTTACCGCTTTTATAAATTGGGATTATAGATGCTCTTTTCCAGTCATCTATAAAAACGCCGAAAACGCTATAAAAATCGAAAGCTCAGCATAGGACACAAAATTGGCAAAAAAAACTCAGCAAAAAGATTAGCCGCATCAAGAAGCATGCGACCGCTTATCGCTATAGAAGACGGAGGAAGGAATGCCAGAACTTGATTTTTTAGATTTTATATATAACTACAAAAAGCTTTTGTGTTATTTTTGATGTTGGATTCATAATTTTTAATGTACCTATCATATAGACGCTTATTGAGGGCGGTGAAACTCTTACGGTAATGGTGATAACGTTCAAGGTACAAAGTGTGCCCGGATTTTTTGATTTTTTTGAAGAATTTGCTCTTAGATTTTTCAGACGTTTCAGCCCTTTTGTGTACCATGGTAATTTATAGGGTTTCCTAGAGAGGATGAGATCCACGCAAAGATCAAATACACGAGATTTAAATGTGGTGAAGGCGTTGGTGGTATCCATTTTAGTGAAGAGCGCGTTCCAATCGATTCTTAGCAATAGTGAATTAAGCTTATTAAAGTTGCATAAATTATAGTTGAAAATAGGTTGCAAAGTACTAGGCGATGGAGTAAAGAATTCGTAAAATTTGAGTATAATTTCTAAAGGAATATGGTGGGCATTCCGCGGAGAAATTGGTGAATCACATACCCCCAGCTAATAATTTAAGTTATCACTTAAATTCAACCATTTTTATCACTTAAATAAATTAGGTCTAAAGTCGATTAAAATCATTAAAATAATGGTTCATTTGGGATAGGCCAATACTTAAGAGACTATCAGTAACATAAAGTTCATTGGCATTACACACATTGACTGGCATTAACACTGATGAACTACTTAAGTTACTTGTCCTAGGACAAACATATGGTGATTCTTAACTTCAGAGCTTAGATAAACTAATATTACGTTCAAATTGGCCCCATTTAAATTGTTAAATGAAAAAGAGCTTTTTGGAAAACACAAACGTCCACATTGAACATTTGGAGTTAACTTTGATGGTTGTTTGATTACCAATAAAAATTCAAAAAAAAATATTCAAAATCAAGATTTTGTGTGGTTCAATTTGTTTTAAGCGAATGTCTGCTTCATGATATTACCGCATACGGATAACTTAGAGGCTTCAAAATGTTTAGTTCGTATGCACTATTTATCTCTGCGTTCGATGAGACCTCTTGGAAAATAACTAATTACCGCCTTGGCCTCTTTTTTTGGCGGGCAGACATGCATACAATTTTGATATTTTTTGATAATTTTTAATATTTTTCAGAATATAAATTTTTTGAACGTTGGCGTGTCAAATGAAAGCTTTTGCGTCTTTCTGATTGGTCGGAGCCGAAAGCTTTCTGATACAACTCTGCGCTGAACTGGTTTTCAAACGAGTTAAGTGATTTAACTGGTTCAATTTTCCAACAACAATTGCATGCCATTTAACATGTTTATGAACATGTTTTGTTCATTTAACTGGTTCAAGCCCATTTAACATGTTTAGCTCGTCAATTTGAACGTAGTATAAATTATCAATGTGACATTTATAAATCTCATCGTTACTGTTGGGCGGGATGTACGACGCACACACGAACAGTTTTCCGAAAGAGCCCCGCACAGTGACGAAAAGGTTATCGAGGAGGGAATCAGAATTACGTAGATGAACTAAAAATGAGCTGAATTTCCGCTGTACAGAAATTAACACCCCGTCGCCTCAGCAACACAGTTTTAATTTCGTCTCTATCTTTCCGAAAAACACTGTATAGGTTTGCATCGAAGAACTCGGAATCGAAGAAATTATTATTTAACCAACTTTCGATAATTACAAAAAGCTTAATCGACGAACTACCCCTGCTTTGGTCCTCATACCAGATACATTGTGAAAATATATTTTTAATTTATGCGAAGATTTTTCTGCCGCTATGTTTGAGTTGACGGACTTACTTTCCTTTGAAAAAAAAGAAAAGAACGCACGGTGACGTTAGCGGGCCGAACTTCCGGCAATAGCAAATTATCAAACGAGTTTTCCGGTACCCCAAGCTTAAATTTGACACGTTTTAAAGAGTCAGTTGGCGCATCCTTTTTAATAAGTTTAAAACATGGTAAAAGATTATTTTCGATTCCGGAGTGTTTTCCAACATACATATTCAATAATATCAACAGAGCTGACAGAAGGCTTAAAAGATGATAAATGAAGCCACTTTGATACAACAGCCGTATTAAGCTCAGCATTAAAACTAGATCCAACGACACACATTTCACCTCTCTTATTACCGGCCTTGGCAGCAGTTTTACGCCTTTCACTGTTACGAGCGAGAGACATTGATTGTATCGAATCAGTAGCATTAGATATGGGGGTAGAAGGATTAGCAAGCGAAGAAATTTCGCCACTCCCTAACGTAGATGTTCTACTTTCACCAGACGTCGATGCATCGACAACTTCACGACGCTGCTGCACTTTATTTGTTTTGTTTATTGTTTGCTGATCTCCACCCATTCGCGCGGCAACAGAAGCGTATGATATACACATTTCACCGGTAGCAGTGACGTTAGTTGGTGTTGTTGTTGTTGTTGTAGCGGCTACAACAACCCCGCCCAGATAGGTTGATATCTCAGTCGTTGTCGTCAAGTTCCACAAACGGCAGGCCTAGGAAGCGTGCAGCTTCTCTCGGGTCGGTCCACAAGGACAAAGCCGTTAGGGTTGTCGGGTTTTCCGGATATGCGAAGAGATGTGTCGAGTCATGTGGGGTCTCTCCGCATGCCGGACACTCATTTGGCACATACTCATTTAATCTACTCAGGTAGGAGTTTAACCTGCTGCAGTAGCCAGAGCGGAGTTGGGCTATTGTCGTTCGTGTCTCCCGAGGCATATGAAGCTCCGTCTCGTCTATGTCCGGTGGCGGTATACCTAGAACGGCATTTACAGGTCTAGAGTCTACATAACTCGAGACTGACTCCCTGTGAATGCCGTTCAGGACCAGTCGGTAAGCTGACGGGTCCAGAGGTTGCTTGATGAACCTCTGGACTTCGTCCGTCAGTTCATATAGATGTCTCCTGATGTGCCTAGGCGAGGGCTCCTCTGCAAGCAGCTGTCTGTTTGGGTGGCCACTTCTGTGGCTCCCGATCAGGAACTGCTTACAGAGCATTGTGTTGTGCTCCTTTATGGGGAGCATTTGTGCCTCGTTGTGGAAGTGATGTTCGGGCGACATCAGGAAGTATCCTGTCGCTGTCCTGAGTGCGGTGTTCTGTACAGTCTGTAGCTTCGTCCACTGCGTCCTACTAGTCCCCGGCGACCACACTGGTGCTGCGTAGTTTAAAACCGGCCGGCCTATTGCCTTGTATGTTGCCAGCAACGTTTCTTTGTCTTTGCCCCAAGAACTGCCGGCTAGCGACTTGAGGACCTTGTTGCGGCTCTGTACTTTATTGACAATAGCGGTTGGGTGCGCAGAGAAGGAGAGCAGGCTGTCGAATATAACTCCGAGTATTTTGGGATTATTCACCGTCGGAATTGGTGTGTCATCGACGTGAATTCCCAGCGGTAGCCTGACCTCCTTCGTCCAGGTTGTGAACAGGGTCGCAGAGGATTTCGTAGGGGAAAGGGCTAGATACTTTCCAGTGAAGAAGCGAGAAAGATCGGAGAGATATCCGTTTACTTTCGAACACAGGTCATCAATTCCATCCCCAGTCGCCATGATCGAGCAATCGTCGGCGTAAGAGACAATCTAGACTCCCTCTGGTGGTTGAGGGAGCTTTGAAATGTAAAAGTTAAACAGTAGCGGGGAAAGGACACCACCCTGTGGAACCGCCGGTTAGTTGGCGTCGACGCCGACGCTGTAACACTAGCATCAGTGGGAAACGAACGAACGCCCAGAGACGAAGAAGATGGAAATAAGGGAGGTCGATAAGCGCCATCAGCCGTAGAGGCACTCTTTATATCAGCATTTATAACGTCAGATGAAATGGTTGGCTTATTAGCTTTATCGTTTTTGTTCACACAACTACAGCAATGCGCAGTACGACGAAGTTCTGCGAGTGCGAAGTAAAGCGAGAGTCTTAACAAACTCGTCCGCTGGCTGTTTATGCAAAGCTACCAACTCTGCATGCAGAAAGTCACTTTTTGCTATTAAGAGCTGCTTGTCGGTATGTAGGGCATTCATCAGTTCAGTGGAACGCACTTGTTCGGATTTTAGAGCCGCAATTTCACTTAGTATATTGAATAACGTTAGTTGCTTATTCTCTTCATCAATGTCATTACATATCATTGGTGAAGAACTTTGATTGACTTGATTATCAGACAGTGTTTTAGCATTAGGAGATAGTTGTGAGAGAATAGGCGAATTAGACGACCATGTACTCTTGGCTGCGGCTGAATCTTCCCAATTATCGTTAGGGGGAGAGGTGCGGATGGATTTTTTGCGAGCGGTGGCACACTCGTTGAAAAAATATTTATTTCCAGAGCTTTCTAGGGTATTCACCCTAAATTTCTTAAATATATACTTTCTAAAATCTTACCTTACATTACTCACGCTATAAATACCATCATAACCACAGCTGTCTTGCCTACCAGCTGGAAAAGAGCCAAGATTTTGCCTTTTCAAAAACCCAACGGGGACTTTAGGCCGATTGCGATTCTGCCTTACCTATCCAAGGTTCTAGAGCATATAATGCATCGTCAAATGAACTCTTTCCTGAGGAAAAATTCTCTGCTTAATGAATACCAATCCGGCTTTAGGTCAAACAGAAGTTGCATTACTGCACTTTTGAATGTCACAGATGGTATCAGGCTGAACATGGACAAAAACCACGTAACTTTTCTTACTCTTCTTGATCACTCTAAAGCTTTTGACAGTGTTGATCACAATTTTTTCCATCTAAAATTAAAACACTTGTTTAATTTTACAACCTCAGCGCTAAGTCTGGTCAAGTCGTATCAATCGGACCGATCTCAAGGAGTTAGATAGTGTTTTTGCATGTGGTTAAAGGTGTTCCTCAAGGGTCGGTGCTTGGTCCTTTATTATTCGTCCTGTACATCAACGACCTCTCCAAAGTATTAAAACATTGTGATATACATGTTTATGCTGACGACGTCCAGTTCTTTCTAAGTTGCCCGTTCGCCTCAATTAATATATGCATTCAAAATCTAAACAACGACTTAAGTCATGTAAATGAATGGGCTGAAAGAAATTGCTGTGAGCTCAACCCAAGTAAATCTCAGTGTATTGCCATCTATAAGAAATACTTTCCTCTTGACCGGTACGATAAAGTAGTATTGAATAATTCCGTAATCTATTATGTAGACTCTACAAAAAACCTAGGCATCATCTTTAATCGAACTCTATACTTTGTCCCGGAGAGAATTAAACTACTCCTGGCTAAGGCTTATATGTTGTTTTTGTAATAAAAGACTTAATATGCTGTAAAACATCACAAGATACATATACGGTATAAAACGTCATGATCACATTACACACTATGCCTTAAAAGTGAGCTCAATGTCTTTTGATAACCTGTTAAAATTGAAGTGTCTTACGATGCTTCACAAAATTCTTGCCACAAACGAACCTTCTTATTTAAAGAACAGAGGGCTATATACTCGATCAGCCAGATCGCATCAACCCCTACACACAAAATTTAACTCGTCAATATCTGAACGTAAATTTTTTTTTGTCTTCGTAGTCCGTATTAGTCCTAATTTATTTAAGTGATAAAAATTGTTGAATTTAAGTGATAACTTAAATTATCAGCTGAGGGTATGTGATTCACCAATTTCTCCGCGGCCCACCATATTCCTTTAAAAATTTTACTCCAATTTTACGAATTCTTTACTCCATCGCCTAGTACTTTGCAACCTATTTTTAACTATAACACAGGTTTACACAAAAAAAAAACTTTTGCATATTAAACCAAACCTATATATCCCTATGTTATTCGACACGCTGAATGCGAATCCGAAGTCCATTAATCTCCACCACGTCAGGATCGTGGTCAGTTGAAGGTCAAGTAGGGAAAAATTCATTGAATAAACCTGAAAATTCATATACATAAGGTTTTACATTCGCTGAATCCGAATCCGCGGTCCGTTAACCTCCATAATGTCAGCTTCGAGGTCCTTTGAAGGTCAAATAGGACATAAAATTTATTCAATAAAAATTAAAAAAAAAAAATTTGTTTTTGTTGTCACTGAAACCGAGAATGGAGGTCCCTTGATTCCTCAAGGTCATCTGGAGGTCATGCCAAGGTCATCCCAAGGTAAAATTCCGATAAATTTTATTGAATTTTCAGGTTTATTCAATGAATTTTTCCCTACTTGACCTTCAAATGACCACGAACCTGACGTGATGGAGGCTAACGGACCTCGGATTCGCATTCAGCATGTCGAATAACATAGGGATATATAGGTATGGTTTAATATGCATACACTTTTTTTTTTTGTAAACCTGTGTAATTAATTCACTATTGCTAAGAATCGATTGGAACACGCTCTTCACTAAAATGGATACCACCAACGCCTTCACCACATTTAAATCTCGTGTTTTTGATCTTTGCGTGGATGTCATCCTCTCTAGGAAACCCTATAAATTACCATGGTACACAAAAGGGCTGAAACGTCTGAAAAATCTAAGAGCAAATTCTTCAAAAAATTAAAAAAATCTGGGCACGCTTTGTACCTTGAACGTTATCACCATTACCGTAAGAGTTTCAACGCCCTAGATAAGCGTCTACATGATAAAGGGTGAACACACCAAAACTGCGACACTTAGAAATTACTACCAGAAACAAACTAGCAGGCTTTGAAATTATTTTCTTTTGTATTATATAACTTGGAAGTTTAGATGTTATTAAAATGTTAAAATATTAGTTATTATTTGCTCCATATGCAAGTGATCGGTATTTTCATCGCACACGCGCCATCATGTTCTGCACGACTGCATCATCGACTTCACGCGATGCGCACAACTACTTTGTTTTGGACTCTTCAATATTTTTCACTGTTTCACCTGTTTTCTGCAAGATTTCTTTGACAATTGACCAATATTCCCCAATAGGACGTGGCTCTGGGCTATTGGGTGGATTGCAGTCGTGAGGTACAAAATTGATGTTATTTGCATTATACCACGGCAATGTGTCCTTGGCATAGTGGCAGCTTCCCACGTCCGCCTAGAACAGTGGCCTACTCCTTATCTGTTGATAAATGACAGAAGACGCCTTTTGAGGCACTCATCCCGATAAACTTGATCATTCATTGTCCCGGATGGGAAAAAAGGGCTGCTCTTACGGCCACAGGATCAAATAGCTTGCCAAACCATGTGGTTTTTTAGAAATTTGGACTTCATTTTCAGCTTACAACTTTCAGGGGCATCTTGACGACTTGCACCAGTATAAAAATCTTGACCTGCAATATATTTTGAATTTTTATAGCAGTAGGTTTCGTAGTCCATAACAATGCAGTTGTATTATTTAATTTAGAATTCATACAACTTCCGAATGCGGGATTTCGCTGTAAAATTCTACTTTGCGCCTCGGTCTGGCGCTGTTTGAGCTGTAGAACCTTTCCGCTTTACCTTTTGTACGAAAAACTGCGATCTGCGTACGGATTTTGCAACATAACGCGACAAAACCTTCGGATTTCGCGAAATCGCACTGAGGACCTTCCGAGCACTGTTTTTATCACTTTGACCATGCTAACCCCCGCTCCCTGGTTTTCTCGTAACTGCCAGGCCTTATTTGTACCGATTAAAACCCTGCAAACTGTCGATTAGTGCAATCTTTAATTTTTTAGCAATTTTACGTGTACTTAAGGCCGGATCATTTATAAACTCGTGCAAAATGGTTTGTCTCGTTTCTAACTCGGTTGTCATTTTTAACTCAACTAGGAATCAAATTAAAATGAAATTTCTTCTACGTCCAACTAAGGTCATGTAGTCAGCTTATGGTATTTGAATTTCAAAATATTGAATTCGTTTTGGGTAAGTTATAAGCTTCCCAAAGTGTCGCAGTTTTGGTGTGTTCACCCTTTAGGTACATTAAAAATTATGAATCCAACATCAAAAATAACACAAAAGCTTTTTGTAGTTATATATAAAATCTAAAAAATCAAGTTCTGGCATTCCTTCCTCCGTCTTCTATGCGATAAGCATGTGACCACTCTTGTTGATGCGGCTAATCTTTTTGATGAGTTTTTTGTGTGCCAATTTTGTATCCGATGCTGAGCTACCTTTCAATGATTGTTTCTTTTCCGACTCGTCACTGTCTTTCGTTCGCTTTTTGTAATCAATGAAGACGTTAGAAGAGGCATCAAATCGCTAAAATCCTCCAAACAAATGGACGCGGATGGACTTTCGGCGATTTTCAAAAAGTGCTCCTCCCTGATTGAGCCGCTAACGCGTATTTTCAATAAGTCTTTAACATCCGGCGTTTTTATAGATGACTGGAAAAGAACATCTACAGCATCGGTCATATCTATAGCACGCCATTTCCAAGTGATATTGTGTGCCCCTTATGTTTATTTACTTATTTTTGAGAATTTTCAATTAAAATACAGTTCTTTCTCTAACAAACCCCATATAAACCCAAGTTTAACAATTTGTAGAAAACTTCAAAAAAGTGCAACAAATTTTCACCTAAATTTCAAACTTTTTTCTCAGAATTGTTTGAATTTTTCTGAATACACAGTTTTATAGCCCAATCAATTTTAGTCTGATAATGTGCAAGTTTCAAGTGACTGAAAGTTACCGTTGATTTTTTAGAATTTTTTCTCCAAAGGTGTTGCGGTTTTCATCCATATACAAATAAATTGAGTTTATTCATTATATGGAAGCCAATGCGACAAAAAAAAATCGAAAAAATTAACGGTAACTCGTAGCTACTTGAAATTTGCACATTATCAGACTAAAATTGCAGTGGCTAAAACACTGTGTACTCGAAAAAATTCTAACACTTCCGAGAATAAAGTTTGAAACTTAGGTGAAAATTTGTTGCACTTTTTTGAAGTTTTCTACAAATTGTTAAACTTGGGTTTATATGGGGTTTGTTAGAGAAAGAACTATATTTTAATTGAAAATTCTTAAAAATAAATAAATAAACATAAGTGGCACACAATATCACTTTGAGATGGCGTGCTATAGATATGACCGATACTGTATAACCCCACTTTGTAAAAGCGGTAACAAGAACGACATAAGTAATTATAGACCTATCTCGAAATTATCCACGGTCTCTAAAATTTTCGAGATTGTTGATAAAGACAAACTCTTATTCGCAATTAGTGGTCTTATCTGCTGCAACCAACACGGGTTTTTTAAAGGTAGGGCAACAGTAACAAACCTTGCTGTTTCTACTGAAGACTGTTTCGCTGCC
>NW_023458556.1:98991082-98993322 GCF_013731165.1 Rhagoletis pomonella | reverse complement strand
AGGTAAAAATTTATCCATTGAAAGTGCAGTAAAATCTTTGAACTTGCGGTTTCGATCTCTCAATAAGTTTTTGCGTACGAAAACGCCAAAACATGAAAATTCGTAACAATTTTTCTGGATATTACTAGAAATGGGTAAACCTAACACAACTATTGTTTATTATCTTTAACGTTGTTTTGGTAAAATAATTCTTTAATTCATACTTTTTAAAAATAGTATTCAAAAGGGCGTCAAAATGGTCCTAAAATGTTGCCCTTTTTTACTACATTTATATGCATTGCCGAAATGGGGCTACCAAAAAAGGGAGGTGAGGTAACTGACATCACCTTGTTTATTCCACCATGGTTGCAATTAAGTCGTAACTAGGTCGAAGTATTTTACGTTAAGGAAGAAAATACGAAATATGTGAAAACAGAGTCGATTGAGAGTGATTTTGGTAATAATGAATGATTTCCAATTGAAATTTACAAAGGGCAATAGGAAAATGCGTATTATAATTCTAATGAAGCTACATCACAATTATAATTGAAATGATTAAGATAAATTCTCAAATAACACTGTAGGTAAATTTTAAGGTTTTGAAATATCACAGCTAAACGGCCAAACATTTTAACTTAGTTTTGGCCTGTAGATTACGATGGCGTTTTCAGAAAATCCGTATCACGTCAAAATTTTGAGATATTTAGGAGGGAAGTTTTAGAGTTCAGAAAGTGAATTTTTCGTCGTTTAAAACACTGTGCTCAGGTTTTGAATTTTTTTCAGGGCAAAGGTTTTGATAACTGATCTTACTTAACAGGGATCTTTTAAATTCAATGGCGCCCTCCGTTTTTCCAGATTTTCTCTTGTTTTCGAGATAACGGTGCTTGAAAATCTGCTTAAATTTTAGGTTTTTTGTTAATAATTACCTCAGTTTTAAGGTTATTTTACTAAAATTTTGCACGTGACTGTATTTTTTATATTACCTTAGCTATTTCTGAAAACCATGGAAATCGGTTCACTATAACATATAGCTCCCATACAACTGATTGTTCAGATATGTGGTTTTGCGTTACAACTCATATTTTATTTCGTAATATTTTTTTATAATATTAGTTTATATATTATTTGGACCTAAATTTGGGTTCTCTTCAATCCCGTTTTGGCATATTTTGCTAGTTTCGAATGATTTTTTTTAATATCCTTTGCCTCCTACGATCGACCAGCAAAAGTCCGCCAACATTGAATTCAATCGTTTTCCAGCGAATCGGTCCTCACAACACATAATGGATTTGTGAAATCTCTCTCCTACCTCGTCGGTTTCTGTTGAAAGCTGTTGCTCGTAAAAGTCAAAGTGACTGTGTAGCATGTGGATTTTAAGCGACATGTGAACATCAAAGGCGTCAAAAGATTCCACCAAGTTCGGAATTAAAATGGCATATTCTGGTGAACGATTTTTACACAGAACGTGTTTAATTAAAAGAATTTCCAAGAAGCCTTGATCCTTCAGTAATCTTCTGATGTCCGGCCCATTAAGCACACGTGAAATAAAAATTATAGGGTTCTTAAAGCAAGCGAGAGATATAATAAAATTTATGAGCGAAAATCTCTCAAATGGGTCACACAAAATTGGACGGTGAAGATATTTTCGCACAAATCACTTTATTCGGTTTACAACCACTTGAGAGATTTTCACTCATATACAATCAAAAAACTACCTTCACGGATTTTTTCAACGGAAAGTTTTGGAAAGGCCTTATATTTCAAATATAGGAATGCAGTTTCGTTGACTCTAACCATCTGTTTGATGTAATTCTTAACAGCACCAAGTTTGATATGTAAATCGGGAAGCATGATTTTATTAAGCGCTATCAAGGGCTCGTGAACGATATTGAATTGACCAATCGATTGTTCCTTTCTTTTTGGCCAATCAAATTTGGTATAGTGATTGGATTTGGCTCTACTATCCCAATGACAGAACAAACAACAGTATTTAGTGTAGCCCGTTTGCATGCCTGATAGTAGTGAGAGAACTTTAAAATCACATTTCACGCGCCACCTGTGCTCTTCGTACTTGATGCAATCTAAGGTTAATTGCATTGTTTCGTATGATTCCTTTATTCCAACCGCATACAAGATGGGAACGGCGATAGAGCAAGACTGCTTTCAAACTACGCTTTGATGCGTCAATAAAGAGATGCCATTGTTCGGGTTTATAGTCAGTAATTCCCATTTCATTCATCAAACCTGCAACATCAATGCAA
>NW_023458556.1:98982591-98990982 GCF_013731165.1 Rhagoletis pomonella | reverse complement strand
AATTAACAAATAATTGTTTTCCTTATAGTTCTTCTTGTAATAAAAGCGTGTTGTTGGTTTGTTTAACTGTAATTTTATTACTCATTAGGTTTATTTTTTTACACACCTTACCTTTTTCTTGTTTTAATAAAAGGACTAACCTTGAATCTATCATTGGAGGTCTAATATTCTTTTGCAATGAGTGTTGTTCATGTTGATGTTGTGGATGTTTCGGTTTCATTGCAGAATTTTAGATATCCAATGATAGCTTTCAAGGTTAGTCCTTTTATTAAAACAAGAAAAAGGAAATACACATATTTCCTCGAAACAAACCTAATGATTAATAAAATTATAGTTAAAAAAAAACCAACAACACGCTTTAATTACAATAAGAACTAAAAAGAAAAAAATTATTTATTGATTTAAAAATTCGTTAAATAAGGATAGGAAGTTCCCTAACTTGATGTTATTTAACCTTTTAAACTAGCTTAAAATAGAATTAAAGTAATTGGCACGTAGTCATAGTCGAAATAAAGTCCACTGAAGTTAGTTGCAGTTATTTTTTACAGGCATCCCTCAGCGCTTCGGGTGTACGAATTTGCTGTAACATCAGGAGTTTTAGCCCCTCGCTCTCTCGTTAGTTTGCTCTGAGCTATCGCAACTCACGAGCAACACGCGAGGCTGTTTGCAAATGAGCACTCGTTAAGTACGAGCGCACGCGCTGAGCAGCCAGCGAGCGAGTAAGCAAACGAGGGCAGCGCAAGAGTAGAGCGGCAAGCAAACGAGGGCCTCATTAGCTCTGCCCTCGCGAGGGCGTCGTTGCGAGCGAGGCACTCATTTGCAGCAGCAGACGAGCGAGGCGAGTAAACGAGCGAGGCAGATGAGGCGAGTAAACGAGCGAGGCAAATGAGGCAAGCAGATTAGTCAGGCAAACGCGTTGTTTGGTCGGCAAAAATGTATGGGATAAAAATTGCAGCAACTAAGAATTTCGAGTAAAGGATTGTATGCACGCATGCAGATATGTTATATACATATGTATGTATATATTTATGCATATATTCTCATGCACAGAAGAATAGATTCGTGCTATTTTGACCAGTTTTATCTACTAGGTAGGCACATATGTGCATACATATCTATGTAGGTATAATGTTTTTAATGTTCAATAATCTATACATATAATAAAATTGTAACAGGTCGATGTCTGTACATTATAGATATTAAAGAAAAATTAATGTGGGGGGTCTTTTTTAAAGCACCATAAGCCAAATCAACCATTTTTAGAATTTTTGTCTGTCTGCCTGTCTGTCTGTCTGTCTGTCTGTCTGTCTGTATGTTTGTTCGCGCATCACTCGAAAACGAATGCATGGATTTGAATGCAGTTTTCACCGATGCATTGCTAGAGGTCTAACTTAAAATTTAGGAAGAAAAAAAATTAGAGAGTTGCCACCTGTTTGAAAATTGGAGTTTAAGTAAATTGATAAGAAAAAATTAATATTGCAATATGGGCGTCAAAAGAAAGAGAATGAAGAAGGCTTACAGCCAAAAATATTTTTTTAGAGTTGCCACCTGTTTAAAAATTTACATTAAATTTAATTTATAAGATAAGTTGAATATTGCAATATGGGTATCAAACTGAAAGGGTTTAGGAAATTATATTGCCGAAAATATTTTTAGGGGGGCTGCCACCTGTTTGAAAAATTGTATTGTATTAAATTGATAAAATAAATGAAATCTATATCTACATCTATAAATCTATACATATAATAAAATTGTAACAGGTCGATGTCTGTACATTATAGATATTAAAGAAAAATTAATGTGGGGGGGTCTTTATTAGAGCACCAGAAGCAAAATCAACCATTTTTAGATTTTTTGTCTGTCTGTCTGTTTGTCTGTCTGTATGTTTGTTCGCGCATCACTCGAAAACGAATGCATGGATTTGAATGCAGTTTCCACCGAAGTATTGCTAGAGGTCTAACTTAAAATATAGGAAGAAAAAAATTAGAGAGCTGCCACCTGTTTGAAAATCGGAGTTTAAGTAAATTGATAAGAAAAAAATGAATATTGCAATATGGGCGTCAAAAGAACGAGACTAAAGAAGGCTTACAGCCAAAAATATTTTTTAGAGTTGGCACCTGTTTGAAAATTTACATTTAATTTAATTTATGAGATAAATTGAATATTGCAATATGGGTATCAAACTGAAGGGGTTTAGGAGATTTTATTGCCGAAAATGGTTTTAGGAAGGGCTGCCACCTGTTTGAAAAATTTTATTGTATTAAATTGATAAAATAAATGAAATCTATATCTACATCTAGATATACATATAATAAAATTGTAACAGGTCGATGTCTGTACCTTATAGATATTAAAGAAAAATTAATATGGTCGGTTTTTATTAAAGCCACAGAAGCCAAATAAACAATTCTTAGAATTTTTGAATATCTGTCTGTCTGTATATTTGTACGCGCATCAGTCGCAAGCATGGAATTGAATGCAGTTTTCACCGTTGTATCGCTAGAGATTTAGCTTCCAATATAGAAGAAAAAATTAGAGAGTTGCCTGTGTTTAAAATTTCAGTTTAGGTCAATTGATACGGTAATGTGAATACTGCAATATGGCTGTTAAATGAAAGAAATTTACAAAGGCCTACAGCTGAAAATATGTTTGTGGAAGGTTGCCACCTATTTGAAAACTTTAATTTAATATAATTGATAGCATAAATTAAATATTGCAATATTGGCATCAAACTAAAGACGATAGGAAATTTTAATCCTGAAAATATTTTTAGGGGATTTGCCAACTGATTGAAAGATTGTATTCATTGCAATTTGTAAAATAAATTAAATATTGCAATACGAATATTAAACTAAAGAGGATTAGGAAGCTTACTTTTGAAAATATTCTTGAAGCGGGTTGCCACTTATTTGAAAACTTTAATTCAGTTAAATTTACTATATAAACTAAGTGTTGCCATATGGGTATCAAACGAGAGTACTTGAGAATAATAAAATTGCAACAGGCCGATATCTGTACATAATAGATGATAAAGAAAAATTAATAGGGGGTTTATTAGATCAACAGAAGCCAAATCTAAAATTTCGGTATGTTTGTCTGTATGTTTGCAAGCGCATCACGCAAAAGCTAATGTATGGAATTAAATGCAGTTTTGCTAGAGCTCTAATTGAAAATATAGAATCCATTTTTTTTTTGTTTTAGTTTATCGTCGATCATTATTCCTAGGTATTTGAACGTATTAACTTTTTCCAGTGCGTCGTTGTTTATATTTAGAGTTAGCAACGCACCGTTCTCAAAATTTCGCCTTGATATAACCACAAACTTAATTTTTTTTTATTTCTGTTTGGAAGGGTTTTCGCTAAAAAAAATTTAAACTTTTCGTTGTTGCTGCCAAAAAAATTAAGAAATCTGAGACGTTACGTTTTACAATTTCATACAGTTCTCTTTACAATGCATTTCACTAAACTACTAAACGGCTGCATCGACTTGGTTCATATTTGGCAACACGTTGAAAATAAATATTCTGACCAAAAATTTACTCGGTATTTAGCTCGGGATATTCCTAAAATTCTTATACAGACTAAAACGTAAAAAACCAATATATCACTAAAACCAATTACGCTGGGGAACTGAAACTTAGCACTGATGCATATATTGCAAATGCATTGGGAAAGGGGGCGTGGCTCCTTCCTTCCATGCAAACTGAACTTCTCATATAGGTTATGTCTGGAACTGCTTACGCTAACGTCCTGAAATTTTACACAGCTACATATGTTATCAATACCGTAGTTATGGCGAAAAGTGATAATTATTGGAAAGGCTGGATCGATATACATTTACGTAAACGCGCAAGTATCACTCGATTGGGAACCATTTTCTCCTAGATTTATAAATCCCATTGAACTATTCTAACTTTGTCTTTAAGTTTCAGTAAAGTAAAATTTTTGTGAAAATTTTGAAGAATTTTTTTAAGTTTTTCACAAAGAATGGAGCTTTGCTTTTACGAGTTTCGCTATAAACTGTCCTATCTACATACCTATTTGCATAAAATGATAGCCGTTTTCGTTGTTCGGAATAAACTCAAAAAACACTGAATAGAGGTCCGTCAGATTGTCGGAGGTTATCTTACATACATATATGGTCCAATTACATGCTACTATAAAACTCGCTAGGTGGTGCTGGAGTAGAGTTATTTATAAAAATCGTATTTATTAACCGATTTCGTTCAAATTTTAAATGTGAGCTATGTACCTGTATGATAGAAAATTCTTTTGATAAAAATTTACCCGATTAGTGCCGCTGGAGTTAAGGTAGAAATTCATAACACGTATTCATTTTATGGTAAGCAATGGTTTTGCAGAAAATAAGCCCAAAGGATGGCGCTGCAGCCGAAATGTATAGAAACCCTGTGTGGTTGGTCTGCTTTGGACCTATGTTTAAGTTATACGAATTTAGTTTTCAAATGTTTAAATGAAGCATGGGGTTAAGTTTTTCTGACGCCCTCATGCACGATCATGCGGTCTTGCATCTACCCTGAAATCAGTTCATAAATTTTACCACGAATTGTAAAAGTGGTGAATTAACAAGGAAAGATCACCGTAGGTATATCAACTGCTTCATTTGAAAGATACTTAAGAGATCACACTACTCATTTAGCTATGTACCGGAAAACTTTTCATCCTATGGGACAGCGAGGATTCTTGGCCTTCCTATAAAGAAAATGCACTTCTGTGCTCTTGAGTTTCCCTATAAGAACTTTTATTGGCATACGTAAGATCATACAAAAAGATTACGCATGATTGGCAGAGATCTCACAGGTGAAAATAAGACCATCAGTAAAACTCATGACACCAAAAGGGATTGGTATTCCATATGGTATCACAGCGTTACTACTATTTGCCTATGTGTGAGGAGGATACTGCGCCTTAGTGGTTTCAACTTAAATCAAAAACTTTGACTTTACAGACTTATTTTGTTTTTAAACGCTCTTTTGCATTGGCTAACGCAAAAGCTCTTATTAGGCGCCGCGAAGTAAGCGGGCATTGGCTAGTTTCTTATAAAATTTCAACTTATACACTTAGGTCTCTTTTTATGCGGTTCTTTTTTATGCGGATTTGAACTTATGCGGTTTTTCAAACACTTTTTTCGCTGTAGCGATTTTGCTTTTTTGAGAGCTTTTATTACTTTTTTTTCAATATGTAAGGGGCAATGCTTCTGATAAATATTTTTTGTCTTTGTATTCTTACATACATGTAATTACTAAGTAATTTGACTAAGTAACTATGTTACATATGTATAAATGAAAATATAATATTTATAAAAATCATTATTTTGTCTTTCATTTCATAAATGAGTAGGACATCAGCATTTTCAAATGAATATTCCTGGTTTAGCCCCCATACATATGTATGTATAATACAAACTACTATTTGATAATTAAGGCTGGTCCACATAGAACTTTCGCGTTGACTTTGTAGTTGGCGTTGGTTTGACAGAACGCAAGTTAAAAGTATGCGTTCTACAATGAAGCTTGGCAGAAACTACTTTGGCCACTAAATTAACATATTAACAAGAGATAAATTAATATTTCATATCAATAATTGCATGACAAATTATATTTCTTGCCTTCATTTGATTAAAAGCAAAAACATTTAATTTAATTTTATTTATTTGCAACAGCTGGCGACCGACGCAGCGATCGTTCTGCTCTGTGTTGGCCTTAGCGTTGTCAAATTTTGGAAATGTGGACGGCTACTTTGAAATTCGACGCCAACGCAACGCCAACGTTGTATGCGAACCGGTCTTTATTCTTTGTTTACGCAAATTTTCCCATGTCTACATATCCATATATACATGCATACATATGTACATATGTATGTCCTTGAACAACAGGCCACTAATAAATTTTTTCACCAAGGACTATATTTCATTCAGGTATACAGCATAACTGCTACAAGTAGCAAACTATTTTGGGGGTGTTAACAAGTGCTTACTTGTTTTTTGTTTCTGCGGCACAAACGATTATAATATCTTCGTTACTTACTTTTCTCTGTAAAGACAAAATACATGCATATGTACATTAGACTGCATCACTCCCCATACAAAAAAAAAATCGGTACTATTTTTCCATTGGAATTTGAAAATCTATTATATTCTAAGACGTCCACCAAAATATTTCGAAAAAATATTAAGATTTAAGTGAGCTGGACCGATTTGAAAATACCTCCAAAAATCGAGTTTTTTATGAATAAAAATAGTTTCTTAAAGATTTTTTTTGAAAAAATCCCCTCAAATGATAAAACGGTTTACGCTTAAAATATTTGCATAAAAATATTAAAAGAAATTTAAAAAAATTTTGAACGGAATCGTAATGATGAGATTTTTGATGCTGTTTTTTAACTTTTTTCAAAGATTGGTATAGGAAAAACTTGAATAACTGAACCTAAACTCTTCCGATTTAGACTTAAGAGGTGTCATTGGAAAGGTATTTTCCACCCTTTTTATTTCTTTGCTAATAACCTCATTCAAAGGATGGAAGAGAAAGGTATGATGAACGAACGTCATTCAAAGTTGAATTAAGATGTGTTGGTATTCGAAAAAACAAGATGGGACACGAATGACGTTTTATTGGCCAGAAATAAAAACAGTGTGAAAATACCTTTCCACTGAGATCCCATAAGTCTAAATCAGAACATTTGTGGCTCAGTTATTCAAGTTTTTCGTAAACCAATCTTTGAAAAAAGTAAAAAAACAGCATCAAAAATCTCATTCTTACGATTCCGTTGAAAAGATTTTTGAATATTTATATGCAGATTTTTTAAGCTTAATCTAGTTTGTGATCTGAGGGGACTTTTTTCAAAAAGTTCTTTAAGAAACTATTTTTATTCATAAAAAACTTAATTTTTTTAGGTATTTTCAAATCGGTCCAGCTCGCTTAAATCTTAATATTTTCCCGAAATATGTTGGTGGACGTCTTAAAATATAATAAATTTTGTAGTCCCGGTGGAAAAACCGCAACTTTTTTTGGTGATGCAGTCTAATGAACATACATACATATATGCACATATACATAAATACGTACATACAAACATATATAAATATGCATGTTATGTGTGTACACATGTATGAATATAACTCTAAAAAATAATTCATTCCATAATCTATGCTTATGTATGTAATCAATTTTATTTGTTGTTTTAAATGCTGCCCTAATATAATACTTTACATATATATATATATGCATATGTACATACAATTATTAACATACTTTCGTACATAATCTATTGACATACATTCCCACATTTTTATGCCCAAAAATGCATGTGTTGTATAGTACACTCGGAGCGCTCGCTCGTCGCTTACTCGTCTTTCCTAGCAGAGTGAGTATGCAGACCAGTGTTGCCAGAACTTTTTGGACGAACCGGCTAAATTGGCAAAAAAAAACGGCTAAAAACGGCTAAACTGTTTCAACTAAATTTCACATGTTTTATTTAAATAAATCATAAGTAGAAAGACTAGTTCTTCGAGAGAAGTCGCAAATTCATGCTGGAAAAAATTTTGCCAGCAAGAATTTGCAATTAGGAAAAACATGTGATTGTGGCACATGGTTGAATTTTTTGTCGACGAGAATTTGAATAAACAGGTTGGTCAAATTTAAAAATTTACAAACTTCAGCGATTTTAAAATGAAAAATTTAAGTAAATACTTTTTTACTTAATTAATTCCAATGACTTGCAACGTACTCGGAATGCAATCTCAACCAGAGTCGATATAGGAAACGCGACAGTTAGTACGGCAAAGAAGTTGAAACGTATGTTGAAGAAAGTCGGACTAGCAAGAATCCTAGATCCTGTTTTTTGCCCCTCTGAAATAATTTTAAAATTCTATTCAATTTTCTTATGTTTGAAAGGCAACCGTGGACACTAGCCGGCAGGGAAACTTGCAAGTTCCCTCAAATTTGCGTTGTGCAGACATTTGCAAGTTTCTCTACTTGAGAGAGGATTTGGGAGCATTTTTTCTTACTAACTGATATTTTGAGTGATAATTTTCGCTGCATTTTCGACGAACAAACCTATTGCCTTCCCAGAGAGTTTTGCTTTACATAGAAATTTGTGCTCTTTTACCTTCAATTTGACGCATTTCAGTATTGGTTCTTTAAATTCAAGTGAAAACATATACAGTCAGTCAATAAAGTTTAGGTACAGCGAATTTTTTACAATAATAATTTTTTATAAAAATATGGTTAATTCTACAACAAAAACCCCAAAAAGAAAAGCTCCAAACCTTGTGCAAAATTAAAGAAAATTCTGCAAAATTTCATTCAAATATTTCACTTTTTATATACGCTCTCTAGAAAAAATTTGAGTATGCAGTTTTTTAGCCCAGTCAATT
>NW_023458556.1:98970601-98982491 GCF_013731165.1 Rhagoletis pomonella | reverse complement strand
CCAAAAAGAGGACTGTCCCGTATAATACAGGACGGATGGTCACCGTATGTATATTATACGTATATTATCAAATGAAATTGCTAGAGAATTTCTCATGCATTCATTTCTTCGTTAAATTCTTAAAGGAAATAAGTGTTCTCTATGCACGCGCACATATACACATACATTCATTATGTAAATAAAGACGCCTAAACGTATACCACAAATCTGTTTCTTTTCGTTTTGTATCTTTCAAGCATTTGTGCAAAGAAGTGATGTCGCAAAACTCATAAACTTCAATGGACAATATATCAATTGTAAAAAAACCAACTATTATTGATGAAAATACATGAAGAGTATAGCAAAAAATCGGGTGTTCGCATGTTTAGGCTCGAATATCTCGAAAACCTAAGTCAATCGAGCAAAACTGATTTTGGATTCAGATTCAGCGCAAAAAAAAAGGTTTAGAAAAGTAAAGCTAGTCCCAGTGTCTGAACTTTTTTTAAATTTTGTAGGCCTGTGTAATTTTTAATAATCTGCCTTATCCTGAGTTTTGCCCGAAAAAAATGCACCCGAAAATTTGTATTCCACCCATAGTAAATATGTACATGAAAACCAAAAGTGAAAAGTGAACCGGTTCGGGGAAAATTAAACTCATGATAACACTGAATGTTTTTTTAGTACTTGAATGTAAAAACTGGAACATTGTACTTAATAAAAACTTTTCGAAGGTTCGTAAATCAAACCTGCGCCTCTATATAACTACTCGCTCGAGGCAACAAACTTGAAAAACTTGAAAATTGTAAATTATTTTCGATTGACACTGCACCAGTTGAGAGGACTTTCAGCTATATTTATTTATTTTTATTGCGGTGCAATAGTTACTTTTTGAGAATTTCTTCGGGGCTGCAAATGTCGGATGTATCCTCCTGACTTTCATCTTCACAATCTAGCATCATGGCACAATCGTTGTTTAAACAAGGTTTTTTTCCAAAGAATTCTTTATTCTGATTCTTTTGGTTGTTTCGGAATTTGGAGAAACTGTCGCGTCATCAGCGTTTTTCGATTTTAGTTTTTGTAACTCATTTTTAATGCTTTCTTCTGTGACTGGTTACATATACGTCTGTGCACTTCCACAATATTGCAGGGACCGAAAATAAGAGTTATTTTTTTCGAGTTAAATTTGGCCAAATATTTTTTATTCCGAAATAAATCCGGTTGGCGATTGGGAGCATAGATCCACTTGAAATAGAACGTTCGAAATTTTTACGAAAGTTTGTCGTTTTTTTTCATGTTGTTCAAAGATTAAACTTATTTTCATTTAGTGTTTGTTAAGGAATAAACTATATTTTTATAAACAAATAATTCAAATTAAAATATAATAAAATAAATAGTCAAATCTAGTCAATAAGTGAGTGTCATAAAGTTATGATATTTAAGAACATCTCTTTCTTAATTAACGATGACACTGTTTCTATATGAAGCTGCTTTCAACATTTTGTTTTAATAAAATTTAGTATCGAAAATATTCCTTCAAAACTTGCCTAGGAATGTGATATAATGGTTCGATCAAAACCTTTTTTCAAAACTTATAAATGCAAAAACGAGAAGGCGAAGACAAAAAGAGAATAAAAAAATTTCCCGCAGTGAATTTTCAAATTTTTAAAACGTTATAGTAATTTAATTTTTTAAATTTAAATAAAGCATGAATACCCCATGGAATAAACGAGTAGATAAAAAATATATAACGGTAAACTGACACATACATAAATATATGAAAGAATGCACTCAGGCGACGACTCTAGCCATTGTGTGTCACAAATTTAAGTCATCGATGGAAATTTTTTTTCATCCCCGCCCCCAAAACCAAATCCTGGCTACGCCACTGTTCGGATGGGACGTTTATTTCGGAATAATTTGCCAAGTTTAACTCGTACAAAAATAACTGTAATTTTCGGTCCCTTCAATATTCGCATTCGCAAAAGAGCCGCATTGATTTTTGCGAATGCGTATGTTAAAAGTAATGCGGAAGCTCCGCGGTTGCGAATGCGAATGGGAATATTCGCAACAACCCTGATATAGACTCCAGTCAATACCTGCATCGGTTTTTCTTAAAGAATATTCGGATACTCTAAACAATGATAATGCGGCCAATTTTTTTATTGTTGGTGACTTTAATTTAGACCTATTAAGTATGTACCTGCTCTACAACTGATGACTATTTGGCAATTATGGCTGATAATGGCTTAACATCATACATAAATGAACCGACACGAAAAAGTTCAGGCACATACCAGCCATATAGAAGTTGCACTAGTTTGAATTTTGACTTGCAAGTTACCGATCACACGATGACAGGCATACAAATTAAGGGAATTGGTGTAGCTAAAACAAACTAGGAAATCATATACAAAAGTTAATTTTACACTATTGAATCACAAACTACGCTTTGAAAACTGGTCGCATATTTACGCTGAAAATTATGTATCGGTAGCTTACGCTAAATTTCTAAAGACTTTTAAGGCGCATGTTAGTGTCTCTAGCTATACTTTGGCTCACCGAAGCAAAACATGCGACTCAAACCATGGATAACTAAAGAGCTTTTAAATAAAATAAACCTCAAAAATAAATTAGGTGAAAAGTGTGCCAAGCGTCCTAATAATAGAAAGCTTCGTGCTCGCTACAATAAACTTAGTAATAAAACTATTAAAGCCATACGGTCTAGGCGTGACAGATTCTTTCGAAACAAATTTAAATCCTCACTCGGCAATGGGGTGTTGTCAATAGTGTTTTAAATCGTAAATCTACAGGGGGCGATGAGGCAATTGTTTTGCATTCAGAAAGCAATTCAATCTCCGATCCTAAAGAAGTAGCCAACAAATTTAATCATCATTCTACATCGATTGGGAAAATAATCCTATTTCAAGCTTTAAAATAACATGCATAATAAAAGCGCTAAATAACTCGGGTTCTTGTGGTGATGACTGTATCTCCAATAGGATATTAAAAGGAGTATCTCTGAATATAGTTGTTATATTAAAATATTTATTCAATAGCAGTATTACACAAAGCGTTTTTCCTGATGATCTGAAATGCGCTATTGTTATTCCAATTTTTAAAAAAGGGGACACTTACAGGCCCACTTCTTTGCTCTCAACGATATCAAAAGTATTTGAAAAAGCTGTTAAAAATAGAATTGTAGATTTCCTTGATAGAACAAATTTCTTTAGGCCGATGCAGTTTGGCTTTCGTTCGGGATTTTCGACGGAAGAAGCTCTGGTGGATTTTTGATCGTTTATCTACAAGGGTTTAGACAGTAAAAAGAACTGTTCTGGACTCTTTGTCGACATAACAAAAGCTGGATTCCGTGAATCCAATCTCACTAACAGAGTTCAAAAAGTAAAAGTGGTAAATAACTACAGTAGCTCACAGTTTGTTCATCAGGGCGTTCCCCAAGGTTCAGCTCTTGGCCCAATATTATTTTTAATTTACATCAATTCACTCCCATTGAAAGGCAAAGCAACTGCTTTTGCTGATGATCTTGCCATTGTGTATGGTACTGCAAGTCACTTTGAATTAATATGTGACATTAACCATGATATACATTTGCTGAGATCTTGGTTTGCTATCCACAAACTACTTGGTAAGTATTAAAACTAAGCTTATGTATTTTAGCCATGCTCCCAAAGAATTGCCAAGCTGTGATGTTATATTTCATTCCTCAGATTGTCCCCGTTTCAATCTGCATAATATTGCGTGCTCTTTGAATGTATCCAAAGAGTCTTTCGTGTGCAGTGTCAAATGCACCGACAACTGTTTTAAGGTTGACGCTGTTGAAAATTTTAAGTATCTAGGTATAGTTATTGACAATCATTTGAAGTGGTCTAAACATCTTCATACGCTAAAGCAATACTTTCTTTACACCATTCGTCACTTCTACCGCCTCAAAAAGTTGTGTTCTATGTCCACACTAAAAATGGTTTATTATGGTATATTTCAGTCTGCAATATGGTATCACATGTTGGGGTGGCGCTTCGGATAATAAATTGTCACCGATTGTAACAATTCAAAAACGCGTAATTAGACGGATCTGTAACGCTAACAGCAGATCTCACACTATGCATTTTTTTAGAAAACTCGATATACTTCCATGCCGGCATTTATATTGTTTCAAAGTTCTAAACATCTTTTTTATTAAATCTGGCTATCTAGAAAGCTTTCCGTCAGAAATTTACTACTTATGCAAAAACTTACTTCTTCCTGTACATGTTCCGCCTGCTCGCACGTCCCATTTTAGAAGTTTCTATACATACACGTCGTGCAAATTGTTCAACTCTCTTCCTGCTTCTTAGCTTATTTCAAAAAAATTTTATAATATATCTGCTTAATTTTAACAACTATGATATAGAAACCATGCTGAGGTCGATATTGTAGCCCTAAAGTATAACAAGATATTGTAACTATGGTACTATAGCACATAAATACGTATACAAATATATTTTCGTTCTCAAGTCCCTTCGCTTTGTATTGAACTCTTCTTAGCTTTGCAAATATTCATATTGTTCACCCTACAACAAGTCTATTAACTAATGTTCATTGTAATGGCATTTAGTACTATTTTAATTTTTAATATAAAAAATGCCATTTGCTTTTTTTATGCAGCTTAGTATTTATATGTATTGAAAACAAACATGAATTGAAGCCAGCGGAGGAGCTGAATTTTAATTCGCTGCACTATGTCTATATCGTTGTAAAGCTCATACAGCTCATCGTTAAATCGTCTGCGGTATTCGCCCTCGCCAACGCGTAAAGATCCGTGAATATTTCGCAGAATCTTTCTCTCGAAAACTCAAAGAGCCGCTTCACCAGATCTTTTCATTGTCCATGCCTCCGCGCCATACACCAGCGCAGGCATGATGAGTGACTTATAGAGTGCTATCTTTGTACGACTTTACTTCTCAATTTCCTACTCAGTCCAAAGTAGCACTTGTTGGCAAGAGTGATTCTCCGTTGGATTTCAAGGCCGACATTATTATTGGTATTAATGCTGGTTCCCAAATAAACTAAGTCGTCTAATCAAACTTGCAACTGTCAACAGTGATTTGGGTGCCAAGACGCGTATGCTCTGACTGTTTGTATGATGACAGGAGATATTTCGTGTTGTCCTCGTTCACCACCAGACCCATTCGCTTTGCTTCTCTATCCAATCTCGAGAAGGCAGAACAGATGTAGCCCTTGTTTTTACGGATAATATCGATGTCGTCGGCATACGCCTGCAACTGTACACTCTTGTAAAGTATTGCACGAGAGCGGTTCAGTTCTGCGGCTCTTATTATCTTCTCCAACATCAGATTAAAGGGATCACACGAAAGGGGGTCACCTTGTCTGAACCCTCGTACTTTTAGCGCTGCTACCATTCAGTAGGGTGGAAAAGTGTTCCATCCATAATTTAAGTACGTTCTGGACATCGGTCACTAGGTCGCCATTGTTGTTCTTACAGGAGTTCGCCCTGGTCTTGAAACCTTGCGTAAGTCGCCTAATCCTCTGGTTGAATTTTCGGGCGTTCTTCGAGCATCTCAAGCTCTTCGCACTCACGTATTTCGGCCGCTCTCTTCGTATTGCGCAAAATACGTATCGTTTCCTTCTTCAGTTCCTTATAATGGTCCCACATGGCTCGCGTTGCCCCCGATCGCAGCGTGGCCCTATAGGCGGCGTCCTTTTTCTCTGCGGCTTCTTGACATTCCTCATCGTACCAGTTGTAGTTTCACTGCTCGCGTATGTCGGACTGTTGAAGAGTGCTCTCAGAGAGCAGGTGTGTGAGTCGAGTGGCGAATAAATTTGCCGTCTGTTGTGATTGCAGCTTTTCGACGTTAAGCTTTTCTTGCATATTTGGGCGAACATTTTTCTGCACAAAGGCGGGTGCGTATCTTGGCTACAACAAGATAGTGGTCCGAGTCGATGTTTGGCCCTCGGAGTATACGTACGTCTAAAACGGTGGAAGCATGCCTTCCGTCTATCACAAAATGGTCGATTTGCCTTCTCGTTTTTCGATCTGGAGGCAGCCATGTAGCTTGGTGGATGTTCTTATGCTGGAACCTAGTACTGAATATTACCAAGTTTCGGCCCCGGCGAAGTCGATCGGCCTGTCCGTTATCGGACGTTTCATCGTGGAGGCTTAATCTTCCAACATTGGCGCCAGTTGCCCACCTTGGCATTAAAATCGCTGAGCTCGATTTTGACATAGTGTCGGGGGCAACGCTCATATGTACGCTCCAGGCGCTCATAGAAGAGATCCTTGGACGCCTTGTCCTTCTCTTCTGGCGGGGCATGGGCACAGATGACGGAGTTGTTAAAGAATCTCGCTTTGATGTGGATTGTGGCTAGACGTTCGTCCGCCGGGGTGAACGCCAGTCCTCGGCGACGGAGTCTCACTCCTACCACGACTCCAACACCGAATTTGCGCCCCTTTACGTGGCAACTATAGTAGACATCGCAAGGCTTCACACTTACTTTTCCTTACCCCGTCCATCGCATTTCTTGGATGACGGCGATGTCAGCCTTTGTCTTCCCGAGGACATCAACCAGCCGGGCCGAGGCACCTTCCCCATTAAGGATTCGGATATTCCAAGTGCATACCCTCAAATTATAGTCCCTTATACGTTTGCCGTGGTCGTCATCAAAAAAAAGGGGGTATCATCCGAGGCTTGTTGGAATTTTTCATTGGGCGGGGCCTTATCACTTTAGCTCGCTCCCAAACGGGTGTTTGGTTGCTACTCAGAGGATACATGGATATAAATATCCGGACTCTGTGAGCTGCGATTTGAACCGTACACACAAGAATCCTTTTCTGGCCACTCCCAGGTGAATGGCAGTCAAAAATTTTCCACTTCTGCGCACGGAACCATCCTCCAAGTACATATTATTCTTGTCAAATACATACCTAACGGAATAAATCTGAAGTTTTTCTAATCTAATCAAGCCTTCGCCTCAATACTGTTTTTGAAACCCCAATATGATGCAAATCTGCACACTGAACGGATTTAAAGGTTAAGACATATATAGAAAAATTGCATGGGAAATATTTTCCTAGAACATTTAACCCATCAGCTCCCGCATGAAAGTGACGTTTTGACCCTTACTTCAAGAAACGCTGCAAAAAGCAAATTTGGAAGTTTGTTAGAGGAATGATACATTCTAGGAAATTGTTCTTCAGAAAATATAACTAGGGGTCTTCTCAGGCCAAAGCTTCATGCCACCAACCTGCCCTAATTCATACATGTACATATCGTCGTTAAAAGTACAAAACCGCGTATCGTCATTCTGCAAAACCACGTAACTGACATTGGCTGCCAAAAATTGGATTTGCTCACACAAGCTCTTCGCTCAGTCCTTATCCATACGTTCTAAAATATACTAGCCAGAAATGCGATTGCTTTATAAAAAGGAGAACCATTTTGAAATGTCAGTGTTTTTACTCTTTAAAAAATAATTTATGCAACCTCACATACGCGGTTTTGCATTTTGTTGATACGCGGTTTTGTACTTTAAACGACGATATGTATGTATAGTAAAATTGGAACAGGTCGATGTCTGCATATGAAATGAGTACCATGCTCAAGTAGTAGAAAACTGAATGTTATTGGAAAAATGGGCATGACATCTATTCTATCTATACATATTACTAATATTATAAATGAGAAAGTTTGTATGTTTGTTACTCAACCACACAAAAAAGGCTGAACGGATCCGAATGTTTGGTACGTAGATGGTTGTATATAGCAGGCTTTCCCAAAGTGGGTGAAGCGGCACCCTGGGATGCCGCCAGTGGCTAGAGTATACTAGCGGTGCGGGCAAATTTTTTAGACTCTCCATACACAACGCAAACGGTTTGATCAAACTTCAACATGGCGGCCAGAAAATCAAAAATTTAGATTTCTATTAAAATTACCTTCAGCGGCTCGTCAAACCCCATACACAACAAAATTGCTTGCAGCAAAGGGATATTTCGCTCTTAAGCGTAGTTCCCCAGTACGTTTTGTCCACGTAAAATTGAATCAGCAAAAATAGCCGAAAACGTACCCTTTTCACAACCACTTTCGGTACTTTTTCCGACCTAATCCACTTTTTTCCCGTTTTCGAATTTTTTGCTGGCTGACCTGTTCTCGTAACAAGCGCAGCAGCTTCGCGCACGTGTATATATTACTTTTTCTTTGGAACTTCACAATCACACTGCCAAAGAGCGAATCAACACGCTTTTAGAGGCAGTCTTCTCGTGTTAGTAAGGTACTAATTCGCAATGCAAATCGAAGAAGAACGAAGTACTTGAGACTTACGCCGACGAAATTTTTAAAGCTATCGACAAATTTGTACAGAACAATTGTTTGAAATGGAGCAAGTGTGCGGATATTTGCGGTGGTTGGAAAAACGAAAGGAGCGATGTCTAGGATGAAGCAAGAGGCATAAAATGACACGAGAAGTCACTGTATGATCCCTCGGTATTCCCTGGCGACTAGGAAGATGCCGCCACTAGATTTAAAACCCGTATTGGATGACGCTGCGAAGATAACAGAGGCCTGCATCTCTGTTTTTTTCTAGCGCGTCGAGATTTTTTTTATTGGTGACATGTATATTTTAGAATTTCTAGCAATTTGCATGAAAACCCCATTAATAAACAAATTAATCAGAAAAACGTATGTAACAGCCGGTTTCACTAGCAATTTCCATATGAAATTCAAAAAATTAAAATCATTTATCACTTAAATTGCTTTCGCGAAATTGGCTGTAAAAATTATTTTCTCAGCGTTCATGCGCATTACCAGCGTCAACTTGGAAGGTTAAAAAAAACCATTGTCGAATATTTTCCAACATTGACTCTGAGGATGGCTTCAGCTGGATAACAAACCTGTTTTCATGTGGCCTGAAAAGTAAACCTACTGAGATGACCAATTAAGCTTTTGAAAACCTCCTGGACATCAGTGAAGACAACACTTTGAATATTAAATACTACGAAGGGAGCCAAGAGAGTTCTGGATGCAAGTGTATGCAGAAAACACTGCTGCTGGAAAGTTGCATTAAAAATACTAGTGACTTTTAGGCCCTTATTATGAGTTGCATTCGATTTTCGTTATCGAAGATCGAACATCGAAAGCGAAATTATGAGCTATGCAAGCGTGTTGAAATATTCGTTGAGTATCGAATTTTCTGTCGAACAGAATTTTGTTTTCGATGGTGCAGCGAAGTGTTAGAAAATTGTGAAAAATTTATGATTATGCATTTGTTTTTTACTTTATGGCAGCTAGACACTAATTTTAAAGAATTTTTATTAATTTCATGCAGTTCTGACGTCGTGAATATTAGACACAAGCTCGAAAGGCTGGTTTTGCTTGTGAAAAAAAATCCCAATACTCAGTTGGCACGATCACTGAGAACAAAATCGTAAGCTGTTGATAGTTTTAAAATATTTTAAATACATTTGGCTCACAAACGCCTTTTTATACAGTCGGAAGTTTTTAATAAATCTGTAGACAAATTTCTTAAATATATTTTATGTCAAAATATATTCGAAAGACTACACTTAAACCCTCTTAAACATTTTCTACTCATGGCCAGTTTACCAAGCTCTCATCCTCTGACGAATCGTTGAACCAGAACTCCGTTGTACTAATTTTTATTACATTTTTATAAACTCGCTTTCTTTTTTATTTCGTTTTAATTTACACAAATTTACATACTACATATGTATAAGCTAACTATTTAGTTTGCTCGATTTGTAAACAAAACTTCTCAGCGGTGAAAAATATACTATTGTAAACAACCTAACCGAGCGAAATTCACAATAGAGCTATTCTTCAACGAATGAGCGACATAATACCAAATGCATATTCGTTCGACCAGCAATTTCGACCAGAGTCGAATGCAACTCATAAATAATAGTGGCCTTACTTTTACATTTCTAGGGGGGTCACCTTGTCTGAACCCTCGTACTTTTAGCGCTGCTACCATTCAGTAGGATGGAAAAGTGTTCCATCCATAATTTAAGTACGTTCTGGACATCGGTCACTAGGTCGCCATTGTTGTTCTTACAGGAGTTCGCCCTGGTCTTGAAACCTTGCGTAAGTCGCCTAATCCTCTGGTTGAATTTTCGGGCGTTCTTCGAGCATCTCAAGCTCTTCGCACTCACGTATTTCGGCCGCTCTCTTCGTATTGCGCAAAATACGTATCGTTTCCTTCTTCAGTTCCTTATAATGGTCCCACATGGCTCGCGTTGCCCCCGATCGCAGCGTGGCCCTATAGGCGGCGTCCTTTTTCTCTGCGGCTTCTTGACATTCCTCATCGTACCAGTTGTAGTTTCACTGCTCGCGTATGTCGGACTGTTGAAGAGTGCTCTCAGAGAGCAGGTGTGTGAGTCGAGTGGCGAATAAATTTGCCGTCTGTTGTGATTGCAGCTTTTCGACGTTAAGCTTTTCTTGCATATTTGGGCGAACATTTTTCTGCACAAAGGCGGGTGCGTATCTTGGCTACAACAAGATAGTGGTCCGAGTCGATGTTTGGCCCTCGGAGTATACGTACGTCTAAAACGGTGGAAGCATGCCTTCCGTCTATCACAAAATGGTCGATTTGCCTTCTCGTTTTTCGATCTGGAGGCAGCCATGTAGCTTGGTGGATGTTCTTATGCTGGAACCTAGTACTGAATATTACCAAGTTTCGGCCCCGGCGAAGTCGATCGGCCTGTCCGTTATCGGACGTTTCGTCGTGGAGGCTTAATCTTCCAACATTGGCGCCAGTTGCCCACCTTGGCATTAAAATCGCTGAGCTCGATTTTGACATAGTGTCGGGGGCAACGCTCATATGTACGCTCCAGGCGCTCATAGAAGAGATCCTTGGACGCCTTGTCCTTCTCTTCTGGCGGGGCATGGGCACAGATGACGGAGTTGTTAAAGAATCTCGCTTTGATGTGGATTGTGGCTAGACGTTCGTCCGCCGGGGTGAACGCCAGTCCTCGGCGACGGAGTCTCACTCCTACCACGACTCCAACACCGAATTTGCGCCCCTTTACGTGGCAACTATAGTAGACATCGCAAGGCTTCACACTTACTTTTCCTTACCCCGTCCATCGCATTTCTTGGATGACGGCGATGTCAGCCTTTGTCTTCCCGAGGACATCAACCAGCCGGGCCGAGGCACCTTCCCCATTAAGGATTCGGATATTCCAAGTGCATACCCTCAAATTATAGTCCCTTATACGTTTGCCGTGGTCGTCATCAAAAAAAAGGGGGTATCATCCGAGGCTTGTTGGAATTTTTCATTGGGCGGGGCCTTATCACTTTAGCTCGCTCCCAAACGGGTGTTTGGTTGCTACTCAGAGGATACATGGATATAAATATCCGGACTCTGTGAGCTGCGATTTGAACCGTACACACAAGAATCCTTTTCTGGCCACTCCCAGGTGAATGGCAGTCAAAAATTTTCCACTTCTGCGCACGGAACCATCCTCCAAGTACATATTATTCTTGTCAAATACATACCTAACGGAATAAATCTGAAGTTTTTCTAATCTAATCAAGCCTTCGCCTCAATACTGTTTTTGAAACCCCAATATGATGCAAATCTGCACACTGAACGGATTTAAAGGTTAAGACATATATAGAAAAATTGCATGGGAAATATTTTCCTAGAACATTTAACCCATCAGCTCCCGCATGAAAGTGACGTTTTGACCCTTACTTCAAGAAACGCTGCAAAAAGCAAATTTGGAAGTTTGTTAGAGGAATGATACATTCTAGGAAATTGTTCTTCAGAAAATATAACTAGGGGTCTTCTCAGGCCAAAGCTTCATGCCACCAACCTGCCCTAATTCATACATGTACATATCGTCGTTAAAAGTACAAAACCGCGTATCGTCATTCTGCAA
>NW_023458556.1:98969100-98970501 GCF_013731165.1 Rhagoletis pomonella | reverse complement strand
GTTTGTTTGGTCTATATACACATCCAAGTAATATCTTATCTAACTTTGTTATAATTTCCACAAAAATTTATTCTGTTTGAGGATACGCATTTCAGCCTGCACGAAAGCCAGTTTTTTACGTACATAGCTACACCACCCCCATGCCCGATTCTGTTTTGATGAAATAGTTTGTAGTCACTAACATAAAACAAGTCATAGCTGTAAAGAGGAGTGAACCATGTTTTAGAGACGCATACTACATCAACATTAGACGATTCAGAGAAGTACCTAAACTCATCAATCTTTTTAGGTAGACTTTGAGCATTGATGTGACAGATTTTCAGTCCATGCCTTTGCTTACTCAAAATTCGGATCATATTAAATGTATTGTCTTTGGCACAGTCTTTCCTATTTATGTTGTTATACACTATTTTTAAAGAGAACGATATTGCATTTCAAAAGGCGAATTACGACGGTATCGGCTAAAGAAGTATACGCCTAATGTATCTACGAGTATTGGTTGTGTGCAAATAGAATGTAGAGGTAATAAAAAGGGAAGAGAGAGAGGGAGTGGAATATCTTAAACTTACACTAAGACATGTATACTTATGAACTAATCTCATTACATCTATCATATTTATAAGCTTTTATTTAACTTGGTCATGCCTCGGAAATCGTGGAAATTTCCAATCGATTTTAAACTAACTTCCCGACAAGTTAGAGACTTGAAATTTTCAGCATAGTTCCAATCACGATGACAATGCAATTTAAAATATAAATGAATTCCCTATATGGTCCAGGGGTCTTGATTCAAAGGCGGTCAAAAATTAGTAAGATTTATGGCTAACAGAGCGTAATTTGCCAAAGAACGTAAAACCACTATAAAATTGTTAAATCTGCCGGCGCGCCGCGGCGGTAGTGTAGCAAAGCTATTTGTGGCAAATTCTAGATATCAACCTAGCCTAGATATGAACCTCGTTGTAGGCATAATATCAAGGAGATACAATTAGAAGACTCGAGAAGTTTCCCCGCCAGAAGAAGTTAAATATTGCGCCTAAATATATGCACCATTACATGTGGCCGACACGCCATTTCTTTAAATGAAATTAACTGCTGCTATATGTATGTATGTACATATATATGTTTATACAAAACGTAAGCAAACAACATTTTGCTTACATAGTCTTCTGTTCTCTTTCATTGCAAGTTGAATTATTTTAATATATATTGCAAAATTTCGTACATAAAATAAAATAAAACTTTTCAATATACAACGCTTTTATAAATGGACTAAAAATTAGAAAATAATATTTCTTAGCCTCATAGAATTTGTATAGCTAACTTTTAATTTTGAAATTTTAGCTGAAGTCATTATAAACCATTTATGAGATTGAAAATGAAAAGCGTGGGGCGCGTGTAATA
>NW_023458556.1:98968835-98969090 GCF_013731165.1 Rhagoletis pomonella | reverse complement strand
TTTTTTTCTGTGTATGTTCCCGCATAACTTTGGACCACGTTAACCGATTACACAGGTCGTCCAATTTGGTTTAAATCCGATCATTGGATCATGAATAGATTAACGATAATCTTAAATTCTTTGATGTTATTGAAATCGGTTTTATTTTTTATTTTTTGCTTAAAAATTATTTGTTTCTGTAAGCATTTGTTGAAAATGCAGTCTCACATAGAAATGTAAAAGTAAGGCCACTATTATTTATGAGTTGCATTCGAC
>NW_023458556.1:98860078-98933835 GCF_013731165.1 Rhagoletis pomonella | reverse complement strand
AGAATGAACATTAGCTCTTTCTTATGACGTGTAAAAATTTCATAGCTGTAACGATTACCAGTAGCTCACTAGAACAAAATCACCCTTATCCTGAATTTCGCCCGAAAAAAAAGTCACCCGAAAAATGTTCATCCGCGCACTCACGGAAACGAAAAGTGAACCGTGTAATTTTTCCCTTGGGAGTACATATGTATATGTAAATTCAAAATTTTAATGCTGGTTTTTTCGAGTTTTTAGTTATGAAAATATTGAAGTAAAGCTCATATAAAAAATTTCAAAATTCACTTGGATTCTACCCCGTCAAATATTGAAAATTTAAATAAAAAGATTGAAATTCATGTTCATCAAAATTTTCCATATCATTATGAAATTATTAAAAATATCTTTTAATCGCATACATATTCCCTTTAACAACCACCATTTAATTCTTTGAAAAAAAATTAGCTTTTTTTCATTAAAACATCGTTGTATTTCTTCTTCATCAAAATGTTTCCTTATGAAAAGAATCAAAATGTCTTTGAATAGCATATTATTTATTTTTTAAATGACTTATAACACAAAAGGCATTGCATGTCACCAAAAGCATTTTCAAGCATGTAATATTTCTCGCGAGGCATTTTTGCATACAAGAAACAAAGCGCAACAGCCAAACATGATGTTGATTCGTTGCTCTCTAGCCAACGACTAAACGATAGAGCCTAAGAATACGTATGAGGTGATCTTCCACAATTGTGGTATGAAGCGCCGACCACTGTTTTAAAGTTTTAAGGGACACTCAAACAGACGCGGTATTGGAAGTGCGGTACAAAGCGGTACATAACTATACTATATACCGCCTTGTACCGCACTTCCAATACCGCGTCTGTTTGAGTGTCCCTTTATTCTCAGTGTTGATCCGTCTTAGGGCTACAATCTCTTCATACAAGAGCTGAAGAGCTATTGTTTTATTGCAGCTAACCGAATTTTCATAAGGTTGTTGATCCGTGGACTTGTTGTTTATGCTTGTCGATTTTTTCTGCTGCTGTCTATGTAGTGCATTCCTTTGCCCATCTGGTTTAACTGCAGTTGCGTGGTGTTGTTTTTGTTACACTGTCAGCTCCAAACCTGGCGATGCCAAATCAGTATCCAGCGTTGAGATGCTAGTGGGTGGCTGGGATAACACAGGTGCTGCAGATGGGGAGTCAACATTTGTAGCCGGCAGGGGCTGCAGATTCATTGAGTTACCGCGAGCGCTTGTACATGTATCACATCGATACTTAACACTGTTGGTTTTCATGTATTCGACGTCAGATTGAGTTACCTTGACGCTCGTAGAATGAAAGATGTGTTTGAAGTCGGTGCAATTGACTTTGCCCACGTCAGCGCGGTCAACTGTTTGTGCACAAATTAAGCAGTTCATTGTAAATCAGTGTAGGAAAGACGAAAACTTTAAAAATCAATGTAAGTTTGACTTTAGTTAAATATAAGACGAAAAGATCAAATGCGCGCACCGCACACACACTGAAAACACGTCTACTCGGGACGACAGTCAGTTACATTTTCTTTCGTTGTAGGTTACAAAAAATAATGTCGGCGAAATTTCCGCAACTTTTTTTTATAAACAATTAAATGTAACAAATAAAATAAAAACCTTAATGCAGTTTTGTAGGGAATTAAATTCTCTTCAAAGATAGTAATACATCATATTGAAAAACAAACTGCGTGTTTTTGTAGTTAATAAAAGTGAATCTTTTTCTGAAATTTATATTTTGGTTTACTTTTAAGAACTAACTAAACAACTTTTTAAAAAGCAAAACTTACAGCCATGGTCAACCAAATAGCACACCTCTACCCGAAAGCCAAATCCGCTAAAAAAAAATTGGGATGAACATACCTTTATTATAAAAACTTTATGGTAATATCTTTCCTTGCTTATTACTTTACTAGCTTTTGCCCGCAGCTTCGCCCCCATGATGTTTTGTTTAACGTAATTCTTTTAAATGTAACAAAGAAGGAAGCAAATCATTTCACAACATAAATATAACAACTTTTATTAAAAAAAAGTTAAGCAATTAAAATTAATGGCCTCTACTGCAGTACCTTTCGTAAACAACTTTTACTTATTGTCTTGGGCGTATATATAGAGATTTTTGGCTCCCGATACACGCGCGTAGGCAAGGTAGAGTTTTCGGTGCGAGAAGCATGGGATGTCCAGATGTATTTCTGCAAATTTAAGTGTTTTTTCTTGGCTTTTATTAATCGTTACCGCGAGGGCTACTTTTAACGGAAACTGCAAAGGTTTAAACTGAAATGACATGTTTGTTGGGAATTCGTGGTATCAATACTGATTGTTCTTTGTCCCCGCCAGTGATGATGGTGGCTGGCACAACATGTCTTTTCATCTCCGTTATGCATAGTCTTGTGCCATTCCACAATCAGGGTGCGTCCAAGTTAAGCATCAATATGACTGGCAGCCAACCCTTTAGTTCCAGTTTGTGGAACGGTACCCCTGACAACTTCTAAGAGTTTAAAAACTCTATAGGATATGTTGTTGCATCCTCATTTGCAAGCACTGTATCAACAGAAATGTAAGTTGTCGCCTCACCAGGAACTTTGCCATGCGGCCCTCACCGATCTCTAGGAAGTCTTGAGCAAAGATTTGGCACTCTCTATCTATGTATGTTATTTTTGAGGTTCAATATTTTGACCTTTGCCCACAATGGCGAAGCTTTGATGCACGCACTTATTTCCCCTGCCGCAGTGCCACGCTCGATGACAAATAGCATCTGCCGAAAATCTCCTGCGAGCAATATGACTTCTTCACCCATCAGCAAACGGCTGCCGCGGATATCTTGCAAGCATCGATCGAGTGCATGCTTGGGTGTCATCGTACATTCGACCCAAACTATTAATTTGCATTGTTGCAACATAGCCCCGCCACCAATGTTTTGATAATGTTGCAACTTGGTGCATCCTGACTCGCAAGGTTCAGAGGGACTTTAAACGCCGAGTGTACAGTTCTTCCTCCGCTGAGCAAGGTAGCTGCTATCCGAAAGGATGTGCAATATTTTCATCCTTGTGCAACTGTGCCAGTAGCAAATTCAGCAGGAATGCCTTTTCAGTTCCCCTGGTGCGTCCAAGAAATTGTGACGAACTCCGGGTTATGCTGGGGTATGCTCATCGGCTGCCGGGTTCTTAACAAAAATAGAGTTCGTTTTCAGTTTATAGCAAAGCACTCGTCTGTCTTGGTCGTACGTTAAGAGGATGGGAGTAGGTCCTACCCGTTCCTCTCCAGTTGGTGGGCGTAGCTCTGTCCCACCAAATATAATTACCGCTATAGTAAAGGAGCGGTAGTAGAACCTACCCACAGCCTTCGGTTGTTGGGCGTAAGTCCGTCCCACCAAATATAATTACGGCTATAGTAAAGGAGCGGGAGTAGAATCTACCCACAACCTTGCAAGAGAGGGAGTAGAACCTGCCCGTCTCTCAATACCCGGCTGAGGTCTGTAGGAGTGGGTGTAAAACCTGCCCGTCTCCTGATACCTAGCATAGGGAGTAGAGCCTACCCTAAGCGTGCTAAAGCTCCTAACTCTGTAGCAGTCGCCTGGCGACTCCTGTCTGCTTTGATTGCTGGTCTGCTATTTATACAAATTGCCGGACGCAGTCGCGTATGCCCCGTTGTCCTTTGTGCTTTGTTCTTTATTTTGTTGCCATGGTGCTTGAAAGTATATGTACAATTGTGTGTATGTAAATAATTACGGTACAATTTAATGCATATGTACAATTATGTATGCTTACTTATTTTGATATATGTATGTATGTAACTGTATGTATATAATTAATGTATAGTGTAATGTATGTACATATGTATATACATATATATATATATATATGCAAAGTTGTGGGGGCCCCAAGCCCTAGGATTTGGGTCCTCAGACCCCCCTCTACTTCGGAGAGGCGTTTGTTACCATCATATTGCAATGCGGATGCGTACCAACGCCCTTCTGCCCATCTTCCGAATTGCTGCTCTGCGACTGCGCTTCATATTGTTATTGTTGCTAACTTTTGCCTGTCTACTGCATGTGTTTTGCTCTTGCTAACATCTTCTATGAGTGCCCATGGGGTAACGCACCTGATCACGCCAGTTTGCCTGCTGGTCCTGTGCCCTTGTTTGTGTGTTGATGTGTGTCGTATGTGCGCTGTATGTACATAGGTATATATGCATGTACATATGTTCCCTAGGGATGCAAAAAAAACATCGATGCATCGGAAGCATCGATGTTTGCTATTCGATGTATCGAATAAAACCGATGTTTGGACCTTACGATATACATCGATATATCGATGTATTTTTTTCGATGCATCGACTTTTGTGTGCAATGTACACTGTACACACTAAAATTATTTTGTATGCTTCGAAACTCGTCGTTCTAGTAACTATTCTAAATGTGGATTTTTCGCTACTCATGGACTATTAGAATATACATTCTATTAATATTATCCAAAAGGTTATTGCACTAATAAATTGCTACTTTATTAGTAGAAACGTTTAGTGCCAAAAGACCATCTACAATATGATATTAATTGACACGATATTGACACTCTAAAACCATTTGGAAATTTGGACAGATTTTAAACAGCAATTTCCAAAAATGTTCCACATAGCTTATCAACATAGTGAAATAATATAAAATATGCCAGCCACTTAGATGCATGCTTATCGCAATCCAAAATTTGAGTTTCGTCATTTTCGATTCTTTCAACTCTGGCATTAACTCTTGCTTTTGTTGCATACCTCTGCCCGATTTCGGCTTAGATCCCCATCCTGATGGGCTGAAAACATGAGGGCTCGAATCGTAATATCCGTTTAGGGATGTAAAACCCTACGAAAGAAAATTACGTGATATGTCAGTCGAATAAGCTGAATGGAATAAAGAGTACATTTACGTATGTCATAATCCGAAAAATTTGTTTTTACTTGACGAGTAATACGATATCGTATGTGTCGATTCGAGCCCAGTACTGCAACGTAATGTGTGATTTAGCACAAGCAGCAAGAATTTATTGACATGTTTATTTATTTAGTTTTTTACTCAAATCAAAAACTTCATAATTTCTCACTCAAAACGGTTAACATTAAAGTCAAATGAAGGATATGATAACAAATTGACAAATAAGTGTACCGCAATAGAATGTCATTGCAAGCTGGCACACTTTATATTATTTCATTATGCTTATATACATTTAACAATTGTCGCCACTTCCGTAACTTCCGAATTTTTTTTTTCTACATATATATCTATATTTTTAATTGAAAGAAACTGTTGATATTTTCATTCGATGCATCGAAAATATCCATATTTTTATACGATACATCGATATGTGATTGGTTACAAATTTTAAATGGAATGGTTGATGGCAAAATATTTTTTTATTTAAACTTTTAATTCAACATATTTTGATTAAAAGAAAAATACTGATAAACATAAAAAATTTCACACAAACAACAAAAAATGTAATCGATACTCGCATGAGGCTATTGCCTGAAAATTTTAGCACTTAGTGGCATTGTGCTACTGTGATAGCACGGCCCATTAATCATAGTAAACTTATGTACAGTAGACTGCATCACTCCCCATCCAAAAAAAACATTGGTACTGTTTTCCACTGGAATTATAAAATCTTTTACATTTTAAGACTTCCACCAAAATACCTCGCAAAAATATTAAGATTTACGTGAGCTGAACCGATTTGAAAATACCTCCAAAAATTGAGTTTTTTATTAATAACAAGGTTTTAAGATATTTTTTTTTGAATATACCTCAGATTACTTAACATTTAAGCTTAAAAATTTTCTACGGAATCATAATAATGAGATTTTTGATGCTATTTTTGACCTTTTTTCAAAGACTGGTTTAAGAAAAACTTGAATAACTCAGCCAAAACCTTACCAATTTAGACTTATGAGGTATCGTTGGTAAGGTATTTTCTCTCCCTTTTAATTTCGTTGCGAATAAGCTCATTCAAAGTATGAAAGAGGAAGGTAAGATAAACGCATGTCATTCCATGTTGAATTAAGATGTGTTGGTATTTGATAAAAAAAAAATTTGGGACGTGAATGAGTTTTTTTTGCAAAGAAATAAAAAGGGTGAGAAAATACCTCTCCACTGATACCTCAAAAGTCTATGTCGGTAAAGCAGTTATTCTAGTTTTTCTTATACAAATCTTTGAAAAAAGTTAAAAAACAGCATAAAAAATCTCATTATTATGATTCCGTAGAAAATTTTTTTTAAATATTTTTATGCAAACTTTTTAAGCTTAAACTGTTTAGTCATTTGGGGGGATTTTTTCCAGAAAATCCTTTACGAAACTATTTTTATTCATAAAAAACCACATTTTTAGAGGTATTTTCGAACCGGTCCAGCTCACGAAAATCTTAATATTTTTCCGCAATATTTTGATAGAAGTCTTAAAATATGCTAGGTTTGGTAATCCCGCCGAAAAAACCGCAACTTTTTTTTGTGGCGATGCCGTCTAATGTACAGTAGTCGAAAAATTATAGCTGCACCAAATTTTTACAAGTTCTAAAATATTTTTTTTGTTATTAAATTTTGGTTAGTTTTTTATAGTTCATTCTTTAACAACATCCGTCTAAACACAAGTTTAAAGGCAGTGTCACACGATTGGGTATTTGCCAAAATTTGGTGCAAATCGTATCCTGTGAATACCCAAATGTTTTTCTTTATCCCAATCACGAAAATTAATTTGTTGAAATTTTTCAATAGAACATCGCTGTATTGTACCAATCCTTTGACTACAAAAAAAAATTCCCATTTTTTTATTTTGTACCAATAGCTCAATATAAAAATGTACTAATCTGTACAAATGTACCAATCGAGTGACACTGCCTTAAAAATTTATGCAATTTAAAAAAAATTCAACAAACTTTCGTAAAAATTTCGAATTCTTTAATAAGATTCTGAGTACGCAGTTGTATTTAGTAGAATAAAGTACAAGTTTCAAATGGCTAAAAACTGCGATTCATTTTTCGGAATTTTTAAATAACCTCGAAATTTGTACGAAAGTTTGTTGATTTTTTTTTAATATTGCACAAATTTGGATACTTGGTGGTTCAGCTATAATTTTCAGAACACCTACTTGAGACTTCTAGTTGGGGCAAATGTATATTTGTTAATAACACAGTAGGGAGGCAAAAATATCACAGCTAAACGGCCAAATACGTAAACTTAATTTTGGCCTCTAGATTACGATGGCGTTTTCAGAAAATCCGTATCACGTCAAAATTTTGAGATATTTAGGGGGGAAGTTTTAGAGTTCTGAAAGTGAATTTTTCGTCATTTAAAACACTGTGCTCAGGTTTAAATATTTTTTTGGGCAAAGGTTTTGATAACTGATCTTACTTAACTGGGATCTTCTAAATTCAATGGCGTCCTCCGTTTTTCCAGATTGGCTCTAGTTTTCGAGATAACGGTGCTTGAAAATCTGCTTAAATTTTAGGTTTTTGTTAATAATTACCTCAGTTTTAAGGTTATTTTACTAAAATTTTGCACAATACTGTATTTTGATATTACCTTAGCTATTTCTGAAAATCATGGAAATCGGTTCACTATAACATATAGCTCCCATACAACTGATTGTTCAGATATGTGGTTTTGCGTTACAACTCATATTTTATTTCGTAATATTTTTTTATAATAGTAGTTTATACACTGCTTGGACCTGAATTTGGGTTCTTTTCAATCCCACTCTGGCAAATTTTTGCATTTTCTGTAATACGAATGGCTTTTTATTACCTATTTTGTACTGTGAAAGCTGTTGTTCGGTAAAGTCAAAGTAACTGAGTAATGCTTTCAAATAGGCGGCGGTCTATACCGCGTCTATTTCACATAAGTTGGGAACCAAAAAACACAAACCGAAAATCTACGCGCGATGAATTTTTGGTGGACAAAAAAACGATTTTCGTTACCATTCGGTTTACCAATGATTTGGACAAATCCCGGAAAACACGAAGCTGAAAATTGTTATGCATGCACCAACAATACATTTGGTTTCAATCAAAAAAGTAAGTAAATTAAAATAAAACCATGAAATTATGTATAGTTTGCCCTCACCATAATCGCTGAGTGTATGAAATAGGTAAAAGTTTCTGTATGTTTGGAAGGTACCACGCCTAGGTTAGGTTAGGTTAGGTTGAAGTGGCTGCTAGGCCCAGAGGGCGCCAGCACACTTAGGCCCGATCAGGGCCCATTGTGATACCACATGGATCCAAAGAAAACCCCTATTCCTTAAACCAGTTTGTGGAGTCTGCAAACCTTAGCAACTGCCGTATTCCAAACTTAGCAGTCGCGCTTAGATCGTCTAGAAGACCTATACCTAGGAATTTCTGTCTTTTCCTGCCCAGTGCTGGGCAATCGCAGAGTAAGTGCCTTATTGATTCAGGCTCTTCTTCGTCGTGGCAGCTCCTGCAGTAGTCGTTGTGACTAACCCCGAGGCGTTCTGCGTGCCTTCCTATCAAAATATGTCCTGTGAGCAGACCAATGGCCAGTGACATATCGCCTTTGTTGAGAGTGAGAATTTCTCTCGATCTCCGTACATCCCATTTTGGCCATGTAAGCTTCGTTGTATTACAGTTTTCAGTGCGCTCCCATCTGGAGGCCGCTTCTTCAAGGAAGTTCTCCCTTAGTAAGAGCTTGCAGGAAGCGAGTGGCATACCCACCCTCTTCCAGGCTGGTGAAAGTGGAGAGGAAGTACCCGCCCTTGCAAGCTCGTCTGCCTTCTCATTTCCTGGTATGTCACTGTGCCCCGGTACCCATACCAGGTGCAAAGCGAACTGCTCTGCCATCACGTTAAGTGATTTGCGGCAGTTGGCAACTGTTTCCGAATTTATAGTGACAGAGTCAAGCGCCATAAGGGCCGCCTGACTGTCTGAGTATATATATATTTCCGTAGTGGCGATAACAGCTAGTTTTAGGCTGTCAACGGCTTCTTGTATGGCTGCCAATTCGGCTTGAAAGACACTACAGTGGTCAGGTAGTCGGAATGATCTTTTTATTCCCAATTTCTCGGAGTAGACGCCTCCTCCTACCCTATTTTCTAGTTTGGAGCCGTCCGTGTAGAATCTTATGGCATCTCTAGACCCCGGAACTCCTTCGAGCCATGATTCCCTGCTAGGTAGCGTTACGCTATAACCTTTAGTGAAAGTGAGCCTTGGTACACAGTAGTCCTTTGTACTCGGTAGTTGTCGGTTTCTCAGAATTGTAGTGTGACCACAGCGAGCCACTTTCCAGCTTTTAAGCCCCTGTAGTCTTAGGGCTGCAAACGCAGTGTATTGTCGTCCCATAATATCTATGGGTATGATGTTGAGGATCGTGTTCATTGCCATAGTAGGTGTTGTGCGGAGAGCACCACTAATGCAGATCAGGGCCGTTCTCTCCACTTTGTGTAATTTAATAATGTTTACTTTCTTCTCCAGCACTGGCCACCATACCACTACCCCGTACAGAAGTATGGGCCTCACCACGACGGTGTATATCCAGTGCACTAGCTTCGGGGTTAAACCCCATTTTTGGCCGATTGCTCTCCTGCAGCTGTATAGGGCAACCGTGGCCTTCCGCACCCGCTCTTCGGTGTTTTGAATCCAGCTTAATTTTTTATCTAGGACTATCCCCAGGTATTTCGCGGATTCGCTTAATTTTAGTGTGGTCTGTGCCAGCCTTGGTGTTATCAATGGGGGGATTTTGTACCTTCTTGTGAACAGTACAAGTTCTGTCTTGCTTGGGTTTACCCCTAGCCCGTTATTTTTTGTCCAACTCTCGACTTCCTTCAGTTTTACCTGCATAATGTCACATAGAGTCTGTGGAAATTTCCCACTTACTGTTAGTGCAAGATCATCCGCATACGCAATAACCTTACAGCCACCCCCTCCATGCCACACAGCAGTGAGTTTACCGCTGCGACCCATAATAGAGGGGATAGGACTCCCCCTTGCGGGGTGCCCCTTTCTACGAACCTGGTCAACGATACCCCCGCCAGCTCCGCCCAGACCACCCTGCATCTCAGCATTTGGTTTACGAGCGCAACTAGGCGCGAGTCGATGCCCAGGCCCGCCAGTGCTGCCGTTATCGCGCCCGGCATGATGTTGTTAAAGGCGCCCTCTATATCCAGGAAGGCTGCTAGCGTATATTCTTTGATGTCTAGTGATCTCTCTATATACGACACTATTTCATGTAGCGCCGTTTCTGTAGATCTACCTTTCGTATAAGCATGTTGTGTGGTAGAGAGTCTGTCACCAACCGACTCTCTGATACGGACCTCCACCAGTCTCTCCATAACCTTCAGTTGAAATGACGACAAGGTGATGGGCCTGAAATCCTTTGGGTTATTGTGAGACACCTTCCCTGCCTTGGGGATGAACACCACTCTTGATTCCCTCCACTTTCTAGGGATATGGTTAAGAGCTAATACTCCCTTAATTATAGCGTGTAGCCACGCTGAGCTTAGCTGAAGTGTTTGCTGCAGCTGTATGGGGGCAATGCCATCCGGACCTGCTGATTTATAGGGCTTAAATGTCCCAATAGACCAGATGACCTTTTCCCTAGTGAGGAAATCTCCAGTGACCGAAAGATCTCCAGTTAGATGTGGCTGTACCGGCATGCTATCCGTGGCACCCGGGAAGTGTGTGCAAAGAAGCAGATCCAGTGATTCCTCCTCGGTCTCTGTCCAGGAGCCGTCAGGTCTCTGCAAGCATCCTGGGGCTTTCTGGGCAGTACCTGAGAGTATCTTTCTGAGCCTGCCTGCCTCTGAGATAGACTCCACCCCATTGCAGAAGTCTTTCCATGAGGTTCTTTTCGACCTTCTTAGGAGCTTCTTGTACTCCCGTAACGTTGTCTTGTAGGTCTCCCAATGTCCCTCACTACCAGACGCAGTAGCCTGATTGAAGGTTTTCCTGCAGTTCTTGCGTGAAATCCTGATTTCTTCATTCCACCAGGGTGGCTTTTTCCTACCCCGGTGCTGCTTTTTGGGGCATGCAATGTCTATTGCCTTACTGCAGGCCCCCGTAAAATGGTGGACAAGATATTCCAGCTCCTCTAGGTTTGCTGGAGTAGCCGGCAGTTGGCATTTCGCAAGTTTCTAGTTAGAGGAGCCTTGGGCGTTTCCCCTAATACCTCGAATTGGATATATCGGTGGTCGGAAAAGGAGTGCTCCTCAAGCACCTTCCACTTCCCGACCAGACATTCCGCATTCTCAGAGATAAGGGTAACGTCCAGAACTTCCCTTCGGGATTTTGTAATAAAAGTGGGATCATTCCCCCTATTCGCAATAACAAGCTTAGAACTAAGTATGAAATTAAAAAGTGACTCACCCCGTTCGTTATCATCGGAGCTGCCCCAGGTGTGATGGTGGGCATTCGCGTCACCTCCCAAAACTAGCGCCTCTGTCGTGCTGGCCACTAGGTCCTTAATGCAGGTAGTTGGCACCTCCTTGTCATGCGCTAGGTACATGGATGCCATCTTAATTGGTCGTCCGTTTGCACTTAGACTGACCGCTGTTGTGTCCTCGTCGCTAAATTGTGGAAGAAAGAGACACTTTAGTGTGATACTTATCAATATGCACGTCCTTGGTTTCCCCGTTGAGGCTCCACTTACCAGTCTGTAGCCCGGCGCTTTCAGCCCACAAATGTTTTGTCCCACCACCCAAGGTTCTTGGATTAGGACGATGTCGGCTGCCCCTTTAGCTGTTAGATGGAGCAGCAGTGCAGCTGAAGCTGCTTTACAGTGGTGAAGGTTAATCTGCAGTACCTTCACCATCTTGGCCGTTATCGCCCACGTCGCCTATTAGGGTGGAGTTGACCGCGTCTTCCGACATCTCGATCAACTCCTCCTCCGTATAAAGCCGAAGCATGCGTCCGACCCCCAGCGAAGACGTCGATGAGGCATAACCCCCGGTCAGGTCGTCCATCGGATCAACCTGCTCGGATTCTTCCTCCATCTCCACGTCGCTGTTGGCCTCTTCCGGCTCTACCTCCGCGATCAGGTTCTTCGCTGCGTTTACGTCGTTGCTGTAGACCTTAATTTTTTGCCATGTCACAGCCGTAACGTATGACCCCGCTCTTTTGCTCCAACAACTCTATGGAGTCCTTATTTAGAAGCAGGACAACCTGCATCGTCGCTTTACCGCTTTCGTTGATTTTTACCACCTTCCAATTATCGGTAGGTAGCTCCGGGTTATAGAGCCTTATGGTTTGGAGGATCCTTTCTGGCTCCGCTGGCCTACAAGGCAACCATGCTCTCGCTCTCGGTCGCACCGGTAGGTCCTTGAAGTCGACCGCCCTGAGCTTCGCACCAGGGTAGACTTCTCCAATACCTGCAACTGTTTTCTTGTAGATCTCCGCTGATCTAGCATCCTCGCATGCTATAACGCGGATGTTATTTTGGAACCACCCCGCTCCCTTGCAGGTTGGCGAAGGTCCCGGATTCTCCAACATAATGTTGATAGCAATGTCGGCCACCGCGGCCTTAACCCACTTCCATTGCTGCCTCAGGGTGAGGCTGTCTTCATTGCTCTCATCGATGACGCCGAGCAGGATCTGCTCCTTGGCTACTTCAGCAAAAGAAGGCCCCTGCGTTCTGACCCTCTTTGCGTATTGGTTGGGCGTATTTTCCCCCGATCTGTTGCGCTTACTGGAGGGCGCCTGCGGCTGCTTCTCCTCCGGCTTGCGGTAGTCGGGCAGGACTGCCTTTGCCCAGTCGATTTCTGTGAGGATCTCCTTCACATGCTCTTCTTTCGCCTTGCTACACAGGTCAGGCGTTGCGGTGAACCTTTGCAGGATTCGAGCAGCCAGCTTCCTCTGCCGATAGCCCGCTGCAGCTGGTTCTGGCCTCTGGTCAGGCCTCGTGAAGGCCGTGGGTGGACCGCCCGGGGCCTGCGCCCCAGATTTAGCCTTATCCCCGGCTGCAATCTGCATGCCAGGTTGGCGTCCACTGGTGCCAGGAGTTTCCCGGGGTGGACTCCTTTGAGCAGCCCCACTGCCACTTTCCTTCGTTTTTGCGAGAGCTTGGCCCGGTTTCACCATTGGCCTTGGTTTCCCGCTATTTGTCACCGCACTACGGCTGGTGGAGGTACTCTGCATCGCTTGATCTCCTTGTTTAGTGGGCCGAGACCCTTCCGACGCTTTAAGGGGGCCGGTCCCTTTATAAATGGTTTTTGATGTTGTTGTTGCTGTTTTTGTTGTTGTTGTTGTTATTTGTTTCTTGTCCATAATTGATCCCACGGGCTGCGGAGAAAGGGGTTCGTCCACCCGGGCAGAGATCCGCGATGCCCAGGTAAGGCCAACTTACATCCTGGGTGTGGCCGCCTCCCAGAGGGCTCCGTTCGCGACTGGGCTATTTAGGGGCCCCCAGCCTGGCCGATCCTCGGTACGGTGCGCGTGACGCCTTGATCCAGCCCCTTCAGACCTCCACGATCAGAAACCATTTCCATATGACTACGCTATTAAGGAGTTTAGCACATAGCACTGATTCCTGATCTTAGCTGAGCACCATTCTGACATCGCACAGAATCCTCTGTAGTGCCCATTACCAGTCAGCACCCTCGTGGAGGGTTCAGCCGGAGGATTTTTGCCGACCAACGCCTAAGTATCACCAACCTTGGAAAGTCTGCAGCAGATGTCCAAATTAAAAAAAAAAAACTGGTGCAGAACTTTTTTAGTCCGCCGAACAAACAAACTTAACATTTGTATATCGATGGCTGAGTGGAAGATCTACCTATCTCGGCAGCCAGTTCGAAAACGCCATATCTCAGAAAACTTTTCAACAACGCCCTACTTCAGAATTTGATTGAAGAACGCACTATTTCAGAATTTTATTGGAAAACATCGTATCTCAGAATTTTGTTGAAGAAGGCCCTATCTCAAAATACATTGAAAATGTGCTGAGATAGGGCGTTTTTAAATCAGCAGCTGAGATAGGTCGATCTTCATCGACATCAGCCATCGATATATGCATATATATGTACGAACATATACTCATAAATATTTAATTCAATAGATCGATCTTGCGTCATCTACAAAGGTGTACCGAGCACAAGTTCCAAATCATCCATCCGAACTCGAAACTGTCTATGATTGCAAACAGTCTATGGCAACGCCATTACCACTTGATGATGGATCTGATTACATTCCGATTGAAAACAATTTACCGTCTTTCATATCCCAAGAACACCTAAACAGCATGGTGCGTAAATTAATTCTCTCCCATAACAACGCAATTATTTTAGCATCAGAACTGAAAAGCGTGAATGTTTTAGCACCAGGAGTAAAAGTAACGGCCTACAAACATAGACAAGATCCGTTTATGCCATATTTCAAGTTATTGGAAGATGGAACTCAGGCTTATTGCATTGATGTTGCAGTTTTGATAAATGAAATGGGAATTACTGACTATAAACCCGAACAATGGCGTCTCTTTATTGACGCATCAAAGCGAAGTTTGAAAGCAGTCTTGCTCTATCGCGATAGTAGCAATAAACCCGTTCCCATCTTGTATGCGGTTGGAATAAAGGAATCATACGAAACAATGCAATAATCTTAGATTGCATCAAGTACGAAGAGCACAGGTGGCGCGTGAACTGTGATCTTAAAGTTCTCTCACTACTATCAGGCATGCAAACGGGCTACACTAAATACTGTTGTTTGTTCTGTCATTGGGATAGTAGAGCCAAATGCAATCACTATACCAAATGTGATTGGCCAAAAAGAAAGGAACAATCGATTGGTCAATTCAATATAGTTCACGAGCCCTTGATAGCGCTTAATAAAATCATGCTTCCCGATTTACATATCAAACTTGGTGTTGTTAAGAATTACATCAAACAGTTGCACATAGGGATATTTGGCCGATTTAGGCGGCCAAAATTATTTTTATGAAAATTTTATTTCAAAATGTTTAGAAAAGACGTGTTACGATGTTTAAAAATGTAAATGTTTAAAATCAAGTAAATATTGGTGGAGGACGTACAATTATTCCTCCAAAGCAACGAAAATAAAGTTGGTTAAAGTTTGACACCGATAGACTCTATGTTGCCGTGGTCCGATTGTAGAAACTCGCATACCTACATACGTGTTCGTCTCGGCGATGTTTATATATAGGTAAGTACATGCAAAGAGTTGCCACCTGGTAAAAACTTAAATATAGTTAAGTTAACTGAATTACTACAATATGGGTATCAATTGAAATGGTTTTGAAAGGCTTAATTTCTAAACAACATGTGGCAGGGTTACCACCTGTTTAAAAATGAAATTCAACTTTAACTAAGGGAATAACAGACAAATTATTTTTTTTTATAATGTTGCTCAAAAATTTGTTTTTATTGTTGAAATGCGTATGGACTTCCTTGAGATATATATTACAAAGAAAAGGATGGAAATAACCAATTTTATCTTGTAATGCAATGGATAATAAATGTGTAATTAAATTCTAAAACAAAATTTGTGTACGAAACTATTTTAAGATGATGATGAGTGCCAAGATTCTTCATCGGACCCTTCTTCCTCTTCTGAAGACTCTCCGGACTTCGGGCCATCCTTAGTTGGTTCAGCTGGAAGCAACATATCCATTTCTTTCTTTGAAAAGGGTTTGGTTGCTTTTTTTGGCCTTAGCCTGAAACTACTAATGAGTGGATCAGAGCTTAGGAGTAACCAGACGACCAGATCGCGACTGTTGCATACCTTTGGGAATGGAAAATGTTCCTTGTAGCCATGTTACGTTACTTTTCAAAAAACTTCTTTTCCACGGGCTTTTATCCAGCTTTGTATAAACTGAGCTTTTAGTTGTGAAAATTTGTGCTTTATATCTCTTTTTTGTTCATCGGAGAAGGTGTCAATTTGAAGGAACTTTATTTTGTTCTCAAAATTCATAGAATTTTGTCGATGCATCTTATCAAAAAATATTTTCGAGTTACTACTCTATAGCAGGAACCAGTTGGTGACTCCAAAGCAAAGGAAATACTTAAAAATGACAAAATATGTATGGAAACGAAATTTTTTTTTAAATCTATCTTTATTATTGGTCATAAAAAGCTCATCGGTAGCTATCGGAAGCTAATTTTTGTGCAGTATACCATCAAAGCTCCATTCTATAGAACGCAACCTAGTAATGTAACGTGGAAATGCGTGGAAGTATAACTAAAAGCTTACGGTTTACAAAGTAATGAAAAAATAATCACTAAAAAAATATAATATTTCCGATTACTAATATTATAACTTAGATTAAATTTTGCTAAATCGAAACTCTTTAAAATAAATGTAGATGTACCTGTGTCTCCAGACTTCATAACCATTTTTAATTGTATAATGACAACAATAATAATAATAACTTTTGTACGCAACTGCTTCACAGTGAATGTCTTAAATAAAACGTGCACTATCACAACCTGACAAGTTCCGACTGAGATACTCCGTCAGAGCGGCGTCATAAGTTCGGGGTAGAGGTTGCCTATTGTTCCGCAACTATTCAACTGTGGCAGCTAGTATTTTTTTCGTTCCTACGATAAGTTTAAAAAATAGACTTATGACCGCCTAGATCGATCAAATACCCCTATGTGAGTTGGTTAGAGTCAACGAAACTGCATTCCTATATTTGAAAAATAATTCCTTTCCAAAACTTTCCGTTGAAAAAATCCGTGAAGGTAGTTTTTTGATTGTAAATATATCAGTGAAAATCTCTCAAGTGGTTGTAAACCGAATAAAGTGATTTGTGCGAAAATATCTTGACCGTCCAATTTTAGGTGGCCCATTTGAGAGATTTTCGCTCATATATTTTATTATATCTCTCTCTTGCTTTAAGAACCCTATAATTTTTATTTCAGGTGTGCTTAATGGGCCGGACATAAGAAGATTAATGAAGGATCAAGGCTTCTTGGAAATTCTTGATGGCACAGCAGCCGTTGCATGGAATGCAGTTCGGGCTTTAATTAAACATGTTCTGTGTAAAAATCGTTCACCAGAATATGCCATTTTTATTGCGAACTTGATGGAATCTTTTGACGCCTCTGATGTGCACACGTCGCTTAAAATCCACATGCTACACAGTCACTTTGACTTTTACGAGCAACAGCTTTCAAAAGAAACCGACGAGGTAGGAGAGAGATTCCACCAATCCATTATGTGTTTTGAGGACCGATTCGCTGGAAAACGATTGAATTCAATGTTGGCGGACTTTTGCTGGTCGATCGCAGGAGGCAAAGGATATTTAAAAAATCATTCGAGCAATAGAAACTAGCAAAATATGCCAAAACGGGATTGAAGAGAACCCAAATTTAGGTCCAACTAGTATATAAACTAATATTATAAAAACATATTACGAAATAAAATATGAGTTGTAATGCAAAACCACATATCTGAACAATCAGTTGTATGCGAGCTATATGTTATAGTGAACCGATTTCCATGATTTTCAGAAATAGCTAAGGTAATATCAAAATACAGTATTGTGCAAAATTTTAGTAAAATAACCTTAAAACTGAGCTAATTATTAACAAAAAACCTAAAATTTAAGCAGATTTTCAAGCACCGTTATCTCGAAAACTAGAGCCAATCTGGAAAAACGCGAGGACGCCATTGAATTTAAAAGATCCCAGTTTAGTAAGATCAGTTATCAAATCATTTGCCCAGAAAAAAATTCAAAACCTGAGCACATTGTTTTAAACGAAGAAAAATTCACTTTCAGATCTCTAAAACTTCCCCCCTAAATATCTCAAAATTTTGGCGTGATACGGATTTTCTGAAAACGCCATCGTAATCTAGAAGCCAAAATTAAGTTTACGTGTTTGGCCATTTAGCTGTGATATTTCAAAATCTTAAAATTTACCTACAGTGTAATTACAAAACGACTACCTTGAGTGGACAATATTGTTAGTTGAATAAAATCATTGTTGAGCAAGTGGTTGATACAAGTGTTCAATTAATTTTGTGAACTTGCTGTAGACTTGAATCAGCTAACCGTTAATTATTGGGAAAAAAGTTTCAGTTTGACACAAATAAAAATTTACTCGATGGTTGTTGTGTTTGCTTTCTTCTTTTATTTGCATATATTAAGCATAAAAAATACATACATATTTACTTAAATAGCTACTAGTGTAAATAATACGTATGTATGTATATGGTGGTAAGAATTTCCTAAAAAGAAACGATGAAACAGGAACAGTCGTGCGAAAACCCAGGTCAATATCTGCTGGTTTAAGTATACTGCTTTGCTTTTTCCTTGGCTAATTAGATACTTTCAAATTATAATTCACATGAATTATGTATTCACTGAGAAACCCGGGTTGGCATCAAACTTTATATTTTTAAATAACTATGCGCACACCGAAACAACTCGCGGCGATGGCAAAACTGAAACTGAGGCAAACAAGTCTCAAGGCATATCATAGCCAGTGTTGCCAGAACTTTTCAGGGCGACCGGCTAGATTGGACTAAAAAAACGGCTAAAATGTTTCAACTAGAATTACTTTTTTTAAATACACAAACTACAATTAGAAAGACTAGTAAATCCATTGAATTTTTTTTGGTTAATAAAGATTATACGTAGGTAAGCTGTACACCACTTTATTTTTGTTAACAAAGGAAACTGTCGTTATACGTAGCTAAGCTTTACATCAGAAGTCATGTTTGTTTTACTTAAATATAAAAATAGAGATAAATTACAAACTTATGGTATTTTCTTTTCTATTCAACAATTTTGCCTTCTTATAAATATTGGATCATCAGTAGGTTGCTTTTTGTCCTGCAAAATGGCTGTATTAGCTGAAAGTGGCAGGGCAATATTTTGAGAAATGAACACGTAAAGCTGTGAAAGCAGAAGGTAGTTTAATTTATTGGCATTCGTTGTTGTTACCAACCACTTCACTTTTAACAAATTTATGACATTCAACTAAAATCATGCTACCAGATTCACTAGCAGAAAAAATTTTGTTTCTTGAAAAATTAAAAAAAAAATTTGAAGTTAGTGAAGTTGGATGAAAATATTAAAAGTGTTGCGCGTTTCCAAACTGCCAGAATTCGGTACACCTGAGCAAACGTTCGAATATAAAGTTGTTTGGTTTTCCGAGGTAGGGTACGTAGTTTGATGACAAATTGCTGACGCAAAATATCTTTAAACCTCTGAAACATGTACCATTATCCGTGGAACAGGAAAGATGTCGAGTTAAAATGATGCCCTGCAACTTGCAACGGTACCAATTTTTGGATTCTCGGAATTTTCTGATAAAGATGTGGTGCTGCTTAAAATATGTATACAAAAATATAAGCGAGAAACTATGCATTTGTCACAAGAATTATTCACATAAGATGAAAACTACTGCAGTTTCATTTTATAAAATTTAAAAAGTATGTTTGCACCATGTATTGTCTTCCCAGAGAGTTTTGCTCCACATTGAATTTCGTGCTCTTTTATTTTCTAAGTGTAGCGAATAAAACTTCACACTTAAATTTAAGACATTCATAACAAAAATTTTATGATACTGGGACGCAAAATTGAAGCAAGGTTTGCCTATTTTTCTTTAGTTTATTAAATATTTATTATTTTTTATGAATATGTAGCTCATTACTTACATAACAAACAACATATACTACAAACAGATTTCACACTTGGTGTAAAAATTATGAAAATTCTGCAAAATTTCAGCAAAACTTGTACCTTGCTAAAATTACGCGTCCCAGTTTATGTGTATTTGGGTCACTCGCTTAAAAAAAAAAACATTGAAATCGGCTCACTATCTGATTGTTTTTCAATTTTATATAACACAGTCCGACATGAAAGTTTTCTCAGAGATAAGACTAGCCATTTCTAATAGATTTTGGAGCACTAAATTTGTAAAAATAAAAACTTGTATATTTGAATTTTAATGAAATAAGGCGAAGAGCAAAATCGGCAAATTTTTTTTTTGCGAAACGGCTAACAAATCGGCTGCCGGCTAAACTGAATTTTTTTCCGGCTGTTTGCTGTCGCAACCGGCTAAATCTAGCCGGAAAACGGCTAAAATGGCAACACTGATCATAGCACACACTTTTCTTTCTCTAGCGCAGTGATCGACATGCCATAGCTTACTGAGCGCCCTGTGACCATACGCGTGTTTCACCCATATACGAACAGCGGTAGCGGAGCAATGATTTCCACGCACATAGTCTCATACATTGAATCGTTTTTATGCAATGGTCGGCATACTAGCTCATTCAAACGATTCAATAAGTGGGATTGTGTGCATTGCTCAACTGGCGCTCTGGCACTCTTCGTATGTGAAACACACATGTGCTCAGAGAGCGCTCAGCATTCTTTAGGGGTAGCTCACAAGCATGAATATGTTCCGCTCTCAAACCAAATCGTGGTTGCCTCAACTAAGATTTGGTAACTATGACTAAACCCTGTGTTGAAAGAAAGCTTATCTGTATTAGCAGAGCTTAATGACATCCTTATATGAACCGTACGTTAGGTTGAATGGAATTTGTAGAAATATGCTTAAAAAAAATATTTATTAGTATTTACCAAACCCTTCAACTAAATTAACGATTTGGTACAACCTAGATGAATATTAGAAGCTTTAATATATTTACTTATAATTACCAACCCATGGTAATAGTTCCCAATCCTTGATAACACTTCCCAAATATTGTAAAACTTCGGCAACTAAATTTCTTTAGTTGTCGAAACTAATCCTTTTTCTCAGTGTACTAAGACTCATATTTTTTAGGAAAAAATTCATAATTACTTATTATATTATGCTTCATGTGATTTCCAAAATTTATGTTAAGATCTTTTGTAGTTTCCGCATAAAAAGGCAATATTCATTCTTATTTTCTGCATTTTGTAAACTTTAAACGCCTCTCATGAAAAATAACGTTTTTGAGTTATGGCAGTCTTCTAGTAAATGATCGATATTATATCTAGAAAATTTATAACAATTAAATGAGCTATAAAAGAATATAGTCGTCGGCGCTAGAAATATTTGGAACTTGCATAATAGATGAGCACAATAATACAAAGTAATAATGGGAATGACAAAACATACCACTTCTGTTTTAATTTACGCCAACAATATCCACATGTTTGTCTCTAATCCTTTTTCCAATTATCTTTTATATGTTAGTCCTCTGTTCAGCAACAAACGTAGAATATTCGTACCTGTATATTTAATGGATAACGTAAATGATTTGGTTATAATTATGAGATTTCTCACATTTTTTACATGTCCATGCTCAGCAGCATCATCAGAAGAAAAAAAAAACTATAATGGCCGAAATCACCTATGTTCAACGTTGCCAATTGCTTTTTTTAAGTGCAGGGCTGCCATCACCCGTAATACGCTTACCCAAAGAATATAACATAAAGGTGCAGTGGCGTAGCCAGGGGGGTGGGGATATGGGGGGATAGATCCCCCCCTTCGTCATTGAACTACAGTTATTTACTTTTGAATTAATAACACAATACTACTTTATCCTTCTGATTTAAAATTTTATTATTTCAGACGGATGACGAATTATCTTTTAATGAATGTATGAGTAGTCCACTTGCAAACAGCGTTATGTGATTTTATAAAAGTAAACCATAAATTAAAAAAAAACGTCTACGACAACAAGTAACATCCGAACTGTATCTTTTTTATTACCTGAAAATTTGGATAAATAAGAGCGTAATACCATTAAAAAAATAAAATTGCAGTATGGTAGATTTGCAAATTTTATATTTAAAAATTTAATATTGTAAGTTTTGAAACAGTAACTTTTACATAGCTAGCTTTTTTTAGCTTTTCGCGTTCTCTCCTCTAGGAAGATTGGTTTGCTTCTTTTTTGTGACTTCTTCCACTCGGCACCGAAACTACCACGTTTTCTTGCAGTTTTCTAAGTTCATACGAAGAGGAGACATTTGGAAGTGTATAAATAAGTATTATAGCGACTTTTGCAAGAGTAGTTAACATTTCATGCTATTTTTTTCAGAATATAGAAAAATTTTTCACTCTGCTGTTAGTGGACATGAAACCCACCAAAAACTAAAAATTAAAAAAAAATTTACATAGCGCACTTTGCAAGTGGACTACTCAATTGTTGAATATGCTATCTTATTTGTCCCTTCTTTTTATACATTTAAGGAGCGGCTGAATGGTTTAACGATGTTAGCGGTACATAATGATGTGCCGATTACAACACAAGAAGTAATTGAAAAAATGTGTGTTAAGCAACGAAGATTAAAAATCGCTTTATAAGTAATAAGATTTTGTAGACTTGTACATAAATAAATGTAAATAGATACGCGTAAATATATAAATATGCAGATATATTCAATGTGTAAAAACTGAAGTGTATACTAACGAAACTTCTACAAAACAAAACTACATAATTAATTAAAATGGTGTAGTAATTTATTTTTTTAAATTTAAATAAAGCATGAATTCCCCATGGAATAGCCGAGTAGACAAAAAAATATATAACGGTAGAAATGGCACATACATGCATATATGAAAGAATGCCCACAGGCGACGCACTATAGGCAAAACGCGAGTTTTTTTTCAAAATCGTAGATCTTCGCTTAGAAGAGATAATGGAATGAAAATTTTTTTTATCGTGAAGATAAATGATCATATAATATAGGAAAACTATAGAGAAGTTACAACAACAATAACTTAACCTTCAAAATACCGTTCAAAACGTCACTTTTTTTAATTTTGGATTTTGGCTCCCATTCCACTAGAAAACACTATACTTAATACACCATTAGCACTGTTTCTGAAAGATTTCTCTTTTTTTTATCTTAAGACTCGATTTTTGGGACATTGCATGCTGTACCCGAGTGGCCAGATTGGAAAAGAAAATCTACCTTTAAACTCTAATAACTTGTAAACTATCAGCTTTCACAAAAAAATTGATATAACAAAAATGGTTATACTGGTCGATATCTTTACGAAAGTGCAGCATCTAACCCTTTAATGCAGAGTTTGTCATATATGAAACGCTTTTTAACCCTTTCAAGGCAGAGGAAAAAGGTTCTCATTATGCTTTTGAACGTTGTTGTAACTTCTCTATAGTTTTCCTATATTATATGATCATTTATCTTCACGATAAAAAATTTTCATTCCATTATCTCTTTTCTAAGCGATGATCTACGATTTTGAAAAAAAACTCGTGTTTTTCCTATAGTGCGACGCCTTTAGCCATTGTGTATCACAACTTTTAAGTTATCGATGCAAATTTTTTTGAATCCCCCCCTTCGCCAAATTCTGGCTACGCCACTGTAAATGGCAATTTCGAATCGTTTGCATCCCTATGCATGCTACCGCTTTGCAATGGGGTGCTCTCGTACTCTTCGAAATTTGGATTAGTATTTTTGCATTTCGTGCAATCCGTGCATCGTGCAAGACTTCGAGAATACCCCTATTTTGTTTAATCTTTTAAATACATTGTATTTTCAATTCTTAACAGGTGGCAGCCCTCTTTAAAAATATTTACAAATAGTTGTCTTAAACCTTTCTTATTTGGTACCCATACTATAATAATTGATGTAGATAGTTAATTAAATTGTTACTAAGTTTATGAAAAGGTGGCAACTGTTCAAATATACTTTTGAAGTAAATCGTTTTTAAATCGCTTTTGTTTGATACCCACACTGTTGTAACATTTTATCTAGCTTTTATAAACACATTGTTGATTTTAACTTTTGAAAACAGTGGCAACGCCCTTCGAAAAATATCCTATATGTTAATCCAGGTCATAGCCAATAAGTGTGCCAAACTTCATTGAAATACGTTTTTTAGCGTGAAAGAGCTACAAACAAATGCACTCACCCACAAACTTTTACATTTATCATATTATAGTCGATGAGGAGAGCGACAAAGCATTGCAAGCATTTTATAAAAGCTGAATTTTCTGATATTATATCCCACTTGTGGTATAGAGAAATAGCCTGGCGTCAGTCAGTCTATCTCGTTAGCGTTTGGCGCGGGGCGGCTTTAATTTTGTATAGAAACTCTAAATATTGCAACTACTTTATAAAATCTAAAAACTAGCTGCGAGCAGGACATTGATTAAAAGGTAGTATGACATTAGTCACCCACTAAAATCCTGAAATAGAGCGCGTCAGTCATGCGTTGAAGTTGTAAAAATTTCTGCATCGTGAAAGTGTTTTATAGAATCTGAAATTCAGTTCACAGGTGCCGAATGTTATTGTAATTACAAAAATAATAGTCAGTCAGAATTTTCCTATAACAGATGCCGTCAGTAGCCGATAGAAAGATGCGCTTCTTTAATGGCGCACACAATAAATATTAAAAAATTTATTCTTTTACTTTTGAAAAAAAAGCATCTTATATATAAATAGGCAATCATGTTTCCTTTACGGGTTACGGCTAACTATACTTTTAAGGTATAAACAATTATATATCATTAGAAAGGTATTTTGATGCTGATGTGTAGCCAATTTTTAAAATTTCAAATATGCGCGACATAAAGCGAAAAAATCAATTCAAAAGTGACACCAATACCAATGCCATACACGTACATGGTAAATGTATGCTTTATTTATTTATTTCAGATATGAGGGTGTACACGTAAGATTTTAAGTCTTTTATAATACATCAATAGATCGAAATAACAAAATTGAAGGCTTATTTAAAATTTGAAGATTCATGTAAAGAAGAAAGAAAAGTTGAGTATGTAGAAGAAGGAAGGGATAAAGGCAAAAATTAACATAAAAGTAAAGAACGGTAACGATAAAAACACAGACAAAGGTAAACTTAACCCTTCGGAGGGCGCGCCTCGAAAGTTACACGAGAGGGCGCGCCGCGGCAATTTGGCCGCAAGGTGTATCTCAAAGGTTGACTGCATTTTTTTTTTTTTATTTATGTCGAAAAATCATTCAAATAAAACATTTGAATAATTTGTGTTTATACTGAAACATATTATAAGCATTTATTTTTTAAATTTTTATGCGCCGTCATCAACAGTGGTGTTGGTACATTCTACACATTGTGAAATATTTGTGAAATATGCTTGCAATGTTTTCTGCAAACACTTTTGTTACAATTAATACCACAAATTTTTGTCTTAGTATTCCTGGTACATATTCCTGGTTTCAATTTCTGTTGCGTAGCTGGTTCGCTTCTATATAAGCTTAAAAACATCTCCTTTTGTGTTATTTTTGTTTCCGAGAGAACGAAAATGACACTGAAGATGGCACAACGCCGAAACCGGTTTGTCCCCAAACCAAATTTGACAAGGGATGACGGAAATTCGTTCTAAAATACATAATTTTTTTTGGGACACGGAGGGCGCGACGCGGCAATTCGGCCGCATATATGAGACACCAACTTTCAAATACAAATACCAACTGAACTATATAACGTAGCAAGTAACAGCTAACTGTGAACCATGCGGCATCTCAAAACTTACAAAGTCACTAAGTTGCAGTGGCGGGCTACTACAATTAGTATTTGAAAACCACAAATTACAGTTATTGCGGCTAATATGCCGCGGCGCGCACTCCGAAGGGTTAAATACTCAATATAATGACAAAGGTGTGGGTGAATATATGTATAGATAAAAAAAAGAATGAAGATGAACACTAACATGAAAACGTCAAGCTGTGAGGTTCAACTTATATTGTGCTCTGATTTGTCTTTCTAACGCAAGCGTCAAAGCTGTGAAGCTGTGTTTTTTGTGATCTGCTTAAATTTTGTGTGTTTATAAAGCTGTGCTTTGCTGAACTCGGCCAAAATCGCTTAGGCGGTTACAGCGCCAAAAAAGAAGAAGAAGAAGATAAAGCTGTTTACGCTTAATAAAGTAAAAAATTAAAAAAGTGTTAATAAACTTCTGTTGCACAATTTAAAGATATTTAACTTGATATTCTTAATTGCATGTGCCGAGTATTTTGTTTCATATAATATATTGTTGTTGTACAATTGTTTTTGTTTGTGCACATTGATTTTGCTCTTTTTGTCATTTCTGCTGTTTCATCTTTGTCACAGCTGTTTGCGTTGTGTTTATTAGGTGTCAAATATACAGTGTATTTAAAACTGTTCGCTACATAGCTTTCCAACTGATAAATATTTACCAGCTGATTGGTTCTCTGTTTGATACATCGTTTTCAAAACTGTTTTGCTAAAAACTAAAAAATAAATATAATTTTGAACATATCGTGTATTTACACCAATTGCCACGTTAAAAGCGGCTCCTATGTGTCATGCAGGCTCTGCGATGGGATTGCCCATATAAAATGTGCTGGTTTGAGCGGTAGGGTGTTAGACGCTATTAACGAGGGAAAGGGTCTTCGTTGGTCTTGTCAAAAATGTAGATCAACCGAAGTTGATTTATTTAAATTCTTTAGCTAGTCCAGAAATGGTTTTTCTGAGATTGGGAAGGAGCTGTCGGTGCTTGTTGAGAAATTTAAGCATTACGAAAAAATGTTTAGGTCTTTCACATGTCTCGACAACCCTCCACACTCTGAGGATAGCCGAGAAATACCTTTACTTTCTGTTATTATTCCACCTAGAAAGATAGCCTCTGAATCTAGTCAGAAAAATCCTCCATCCCAGCCCTTGGAACTTATTAATCGATCTTCTCCATGCCCTCAGGCATTGTAGCCTCCGCTATCTAAAGCCATATCCACTAGGTCTACATCTAAAAATAGTCAAATCGTTGATTTAACAGTGTTGCCATCAATATCTGAAGCTGCACTGTCTAACTTAGTTCCTCCGAATAATTCGGAGCACCGCACATCAGACATCATTACCAAAAAGTTGGTTGTAATTCCTCCGAGAAGATCAATCTTTGTCTCTAGATTTGCTGAAGATACTTCTTCGGATGATATAAAGTCATACATATCGACTAAAATTAGAACTAAAGATGTATTTATTCGTAAATTTAACTTTAAATACGATCGTGATATTTCATCTTTTAAGATTGATGTAGCTTCCGAAGATTTTTATTCACTACTAAATAGTTCATTTTGGCCGACCGGGGCGTTTGTTCGCGAGTTTGAGTATAAACCTAATAAAAGTAATAACAACGTAGCTAAAATTTCTAATTTTAATTCGGATTCAAAAAACTAACTCGCAAGTCTAATTTAAGTATTTACTATCAAAACGTCAGAGGTTTGAATACCAAATTAACTGACTTATATCTAAAAGGTTTTGACTGCAATTATAACATTATTTCCTTGACCGAAACATGGCTCAAACCTCATATTTTTAATTCCGAAATTCTTCCAAATGTATTTCAAATATACAGGAGTGACCGCGTGGGCAGAATCAGCGGTGGTGTTCTTTTTGCGGTGCATTCATCGATACCATCCGAGAAAGTTAGTATTCCTGTCATTGAATATACCGAATTTAAATGTATACGTGTACAGGCTGGAAAGATTTATATTTATTTAGCTCTTTGCTACATCCCTCCTAATTCTGCGTATCAGTATATATGCGGCTAGTTTCTTTACTTGAGACCGTAAATGCAATGCCTACGGCAACCGATTCTATGATTGTTTTGGGCGATTTAAATCTGCCACACATTTCATGGAACATCATTGACACCGACGTTGTACCAGTTTCATCTAGAGATAGGTACACTGTATTTCTGGAGGAAATGGCTGAACTTTGCCTTAAACAAATAAATATATGTCCAAATAAGTTGGGAAAGGTCTTGGATCTTGTTTACGTTGATGATGTTCCGAAGGCCTCTATTAATCGGTGTGATCCCCTAGTTTTGCCAGAGGATGCGTACCATCCCGCTCTTGAGTTAAGGTACGAAATCATAAATGAAATACATAATAATAAGTCGTATAGTTCAAGTACTAGATATGTTTTTGCGAAAGCATATTTCAGGAAAATTAACAAAGAACTTTCAAAGTTATCTTGGCCAATATATAGAGAGCGTAGCCTTGAGCACTTTAATGATACTGTTTTCAATTTGTTTCGAAAGTATGTGCCAAAACGTAATATTGTTCATGAAGAATCAATACTATTATGGTTCACTAAAGAGCTTAAAAAATGAAAAATAAAAAGTCACATTCTTTTAAACTGTATAAAAGAATGGGCTTACACAGTGATTACGTAAAGTACTCAGTTTTGCGGCATAGCTACTTTTCATTAAATAACAAATGTTATAATTCATTTTTATGTAAAATTAAGAAGAATTTAATAACCAAACCTAAATAATTTTATGGTTTCGTAAATTCAAAGCGTAAAGTACATGGTTTTCGTCCGCTATGCATTATCGCAACACTGTGTCTAGCGACAGCCAACTCATTGCCATGCATTGCTCATTATTCTGTACACTTCCCTATAAGTGGAGACTATCCGTACGAGCTTTGTCCAATCAACTCTGCTTATATTCCAGTAATATCTTCCGATGAAGTTTTACGCTATTTAAAAACCTTAAAAGCGTCATTTAGGCCGGGACCTGATCATATTCCGACCTGTTTTCTTAAAAACTGCGCTGAGAACATCTGCGAGACTTTAACAACTCTATTCAATTTGTCACTAAAACATGGCGTTTTCCGTCAGCCTAAAAAGGAGTCTTTCATAATACCACTTGACAAAACCGGCAGCAGGTCCTCTATAGAAAACTATAGAGGCATAGCGAAGCTCTCCGCTATCCCGAAATTATTCGAAGCAATTATTGTTAATCAGCTGACATATTCTATATCTTCTTCAATTTCACAATCTCAACACGGATTTTCTAAATGAAAATCTACTATTACTAATTTATTGGAGTTTACAACTCATGTCTCAAACGGTTTTAGAGAAAATGCTCATACCGACGTAATATATGTACACCGTTTTCAGTAAAGCTTTTGACAAAGTATATCACTCGTTACTAATCCGTAAACTGGACCTAATCGGCTTTCAGCCCAGTATTTTTCAATGGATCTCTTCTTACCTCTCTGACAGAACACAAAGAGTTATTGTTAATAATTGTTCTTCCAACATCATTCAAGTTTCTTCAGGAGTTCCTCAGAGAATCTTCCTTGGTCCGATTCTGCTCCTGATATTCATTAATGATATTTCTTCTATAATAAAACATTCAAAAATTTTAATGTATGCCAATGATGTGAAACTTTTTAAAACATTGTCCTCTATCGAAGAGAGATCTTTGTTACAAGCGGATCTGAGCAACATGGTTAGTTGGTGTAATGCAAACTATATGCCACTAACCTTCAAAAATGTAAAGTTATGTGTTTATCTCGGAGGGCTGTTCAACCAGCTGTTTATTCAATAAATTATAATCTGGAGCAGGTATCCAATTTTGTCGATCTTGGTATCACAATGGATTCCAAACTAAATTTTAACCATCATATTAATGTTACAGTCAATAAAGCCAAAGGCGTTTTTGCATATGTACAGCGATGGTCAAAAGAGTTCAAAGATCCTTATGTTACAAAAGCTCTTTTTACCACTTTAGTTAGACCTATACTAGAATACACAAGCCGTCTAAAGCTCATAAATTTGCCTACACTCGCAAGTCGTCGAGAAATGCTAGGTATAATATTTATCGTAAAATTAATGACAGGCTTGATTAATAGCCCGGCCCTCCTGGCTGAGGTCAATTTTAATGTGCCCTCTCGAGTGTCAAGACACTTTCGACCTCTGTTTTTGAAGCCATGCAAAACTAGTTTTGAACTAAACGAATCATTCCGTGGTTTATGTCAAGATTTTAACTGTCATTCCAGCACGTTTGACGTATCGGACTCGATTTTTACTATTATTTCCACTCTCAATAATTGAAATACTATCTTTAGCATATCCAATCAGCTGATGAATTTGATTCTGTAGCTGAATAGTTTTAGATCTCGACACTTAACAAACTCCTAAAAACTAAAAAAAAAAATAAAAAATAAAAACAAAGGTTCCGTACGTCATGCGGACTGAGCCCCTCGTGTTGGTTGGGCGGGAATGGAGGGTAAAAAGCCGTTAGGATTGATTAATTTTAAAAAATTATGAGTTACAGTTGTTACAAAAAGTGCCTACAAGCATCTTAGTGTGAAAATAATCGAAGCTAAGTGAAAGTTTTGTGTTTTATATTAAATTTTATTAAATTTCACTAGCATAACATCTAATCTTGCCGAGTCATTTGTTGTTATCATTGTTGTTGTAATTTCTTTGTAGATAACTGAAATCGTTTTTATTTTTGCACATTTCTTTTGCTCTTTTTGTTTACTTCTTTTAGTAATTCTTGTCACAGCTGTTTGCTTTGCGTTTATTAAGTGTCATAATTACAATGATGCTCAAACTGTTCGCTACATTTATTTAAAGCTATTTATATCAGCTCCTTAATTGTTATAATTTATTTTGTTTGCCTTTTTATTAACAAGTGTTATTACATAAATCTTTCAATATGAAGTGCGATCTTGATACTTGCCAAATTAAAAGCGATTCTGAACGCTACTTATCGTGCTGGCTCTGTGATGGTATTTGCCATCTAAAATGTGCTGGTTTGACAGGTAGAATTCTGGACGCTATTAATGATGGCAAAGGTTTTCGCTGGTCTTGTTTAAAGTGGGGGTCAACCGAAGTTGATCTCTTTAAGTTGTTTAGGCAAACCAGAAATGGTTTTTCTGAGGTGGGGAGAGAGTGTCGGTACTAAGTGAAAAATTCAAGGATTATGAAAATGTGTTTAAATCTTTTAAATGCTTATATACAGTTACTCAACCCCCTCCGCCGGTAATCGAGTCTAATACTAGGAAACTGGTTGTGGTTCCCCCAAATAAGTCTATATTTGTCTCCAGATTTTCGAGGGATACTTCCGAAGACGATATAAAGTTTTACATCTAGTCCAAATTTAATAAAACTATCAACTTAAGTATCAGAAAATTTTATTTTAAATATTAAAGAAATATTTCTTCATTTAAAATTGACGTAAATTTAGAAAATTTTGACATGCTGCTTAGTAGTTCTTTTTGGCCTTCCGGAACTTTCGTTCGTGAATTTAAGTATAGGCCCAACAAAAATAATAATTTAGCAAATATTCCCCGTCAGAATACTGAATAAAAAAACTGATTACTAAAGCTGCTTTAAGTATTTATTATCAAAACGTAGTCTTAAATACTATACTAAATTAACGAACTTATATCTTAATGGCCTTGAATGCAATTATAATATAATTTCTTTCACTGAAACTTGGCTCAAACCTCACATTTTTAATTCAGAGATTCTTTCAAATAATTATCATAACTACAGAAAAGATCGGGAGGACAGAATCGGCGGTGGCGTACTCTTTGCCGTAGACTCTTCAATACCATCTGAAGAAGTTAGTCTTCCACACATTGAATCTGTAGCATTAAAATGCATTCGTATACACGTTGGAAGGGGATTTACTTACTTAGCTCTATGCTATATTCCTCCCCGATCTGACTCATCAGTGTATTCACAACATGTCTCTTTACTAAAATCAATTAATTCAATGATTAAACCCTCTGACTCAGTGATTGTGTTGGGTGACTTTAATTTACCAAATGTATCATGGAACATCATTGACAATGATATCGTACCTTTCTCGTCTAGTGCGTGCAATAACGTATTTTTAGAGGAGATGGCTGAACTCTGCCTAAATCAAGTTAATGTACTTCGCAATAAGTTTGGCAAAGTATTAGATCTTGTTTATGTCGTTGTTATGCTGTAAATAAATGTGACCCACTACTTTTGCCCGAATATGTCTACCATCCTGCTATTGAGATATCTTACGAAATTATAAACGGTGGTCAAAATCGCGGTATTCAAACATACGAACCAAATATTCGCTTTGATTTTTCGAAAGCCAACTTTAAAAAACTTATTAAAGAATTGTCTAAATTGTCGTGGCCTATATACAAGGAAAAGGTTGAGCAAAGCGTTGCACATTTTAATTTTACTGTACATCAATTATTTGAAAAGTATGTGCCTAAACCCATGTGTGTTCCTGAAGAACAAACACAGTTATGGTTCACTAAAAAACTGAGAAATTTGAAAAACAGAAAGTCACGTTATTTTAGATTACACAAAAAACCGGTTTACACTCATACTATGTAAAATACTCACTATTGCGTCACAAGTTCTTTGAATTAAACAAAAAGTGTTATAAGGCTTACTTGTGTAAAATCAAACGACGTATAACCCCCAAATCGTTTTATGATTTCGTAAACTCCAAGCGAAATGTACGTGGGTTTCCTTCCGCCATGAAGTATCAAAATACCGTCTCTAGTGATAATCAAACAATTTCTAACATGTTCGCTCAGTTTTTTAAATCCATTAGCTCCCAAGCATACTTTGACTATCCTTTTAAACTACGCCCAATTAACTCAATACATACCCCAATAATATCTTCTGATGATGTATTAGTTTACCTGAAGTCCTTAAAGCAGTCTTTTAGTTATGGTCCTGACCAGATCCCCACTTGTTTTCTTGTAAATTGTGCTGATTATCTATATGAGCCGTTAACAGCCTTATTTAATTCGTCTCTTAAAGAAGGCATCTTTCCAACCGTATGGAAGGAATCGTTCATAACCCCGCTACATAAAAGCGGTAGCAGGTCCTCGGTGGAGAACTATCGGGGCATAGCTAAGCTCTCTGCAATTCCTAAATTATTTGAAGCAATTATTACAAATCAGGTGACGCATTCTATCTCCTCTACCATTTCATACTGTCAACATGGGTTTTGCAAAGGAAAATCAACTTCAACAAATTTACAACTTATATCTCAAGCGTTTAGTGAAAACAAAAATGTGGATGTTATATATACCGACTTCAGTAAAGCATTTGACAAAGTATGTCACTCATTTCTCATCTATAAACTTGATCTTCTTGGTCTTCAACCTAACTTTCTACTTTGGACCTCTTCATACCTCAATGATAGATCACAAAGGGTAATGTTTAAAAATACTATCTCTGACGTCATTGATGTTACTTCAGGAGTCTCGCAAGGTAGCCACCTAGGCCCGATTCTGTTCTTGCTTTTTATAAATGATATTTCTACAGATACAAAATTTTCAAAAATTTTAATGTACGCAGATGATGTGAAACTTTATAAATCGTACGTGTCAATCAAAGTAAAGCATTTGCTACAAGCAGACTTAACCAGCATAGCTATGTAAATCGTATGCCTCTAAATCTGGAAAAATGTAAAGTAATGTGCTTCGCGCGAAGAGCTTTCTTATACAATAGATAACCATAATTTGGAACAGGTATACAATTTTGTGGACCTTGGTATCACAATGGATCCGAAACTTAATTTTAATCTTCACATTAATGTGACAGTCAACAAGGCTACTTGCATTTGTGAATCGATGGTCAAAAGAATTTAGTGACCCTTATATCACTAAAACCCTGTTTACAATATTAGTTAGACCGATTCTGGAATACGGTTCAGTGGTTTGGAATACAAGGTATCAAATTTACTCAGACAAGATAGAATCAATTCAAAAACAATTCCTACTTTTTGCTTTAGGAAGTTTCCGTTGGGATTCTCAATATAACCTTCCGCCTTATACGAGCCGATTAGAACTTATTAATCTTACTACACTTGTCAGTCGCAGGGAAATGCTTGGTACAATTTTTATGGTTAAATTACTGACAGGCTCAGTTTCAAGTCCGCTTCTTCTGAGTGAAGTTAGCCTTAATGTTCCCTCCCGTGTATCAAGGCACTTTTATCCCCCATTTTTGAAAACTTTTAAAACTAATTTTGAATTACACGAGCCACTTCGTTGCTTATGCCAGAATTTCAACTCTCAATCCAGCACATTTGGTATATCTGATTCGCTTTTCAGCATCTGAACAGTTTTAGATCTCGTTACTTAACAAAGTCCTGCCTATCATGACTCGGCGCAAAAATTGAAAATATTGGTTCCGTACGTCATGCGGACTGCGCCCCTCGTGCGGATGGGCGGAAATGGAGGGTAAAACCGTCAGGATAAACGAAAAGATAAAGATAAAGATGAATATGAAGATGCAGATGAAGATAAAGATGAAGACGAAGATGATGAAGAAGATGATGAAGATGAAGGTGGAGATGAAGATGAAGATGAAGATGATGAAGATGATGAAGATGATGAAGATGAAGATGAAGATGATGAAGATGAAGATGAAGATGAAGATGAAGATGAAGATGAAGATGAAGATGAAGATGAAGATGAGGATGAAGATGAAGATGAAGATGAAGATGAAGATGAAGATGAAGATGAAGATGAAGATGAAGATGAAGATGAAGATGAAGATGAAGGTGAAGGTGAAGGTGAAGATGAAGATGAAGATGAAGATGAAGATGAAGATGAAGATGAAGATGAAGATGAAGATGAAGATGATGACGAAGATGAAGATGAAGATGAAGATGAAGGTGGGGATGAAGATGGAAAGGAAAATGAAAATGAAGACGAAGATGAAGATGAACATTAACGTAAACATAAGCAAAAACATAAACATAAAAAACGATAGAGACAGAGATAAATATAGGGAATGTGAGATAAAGATAAAAAAGGAGATACAACTTAAGAATGCGCCATGTGTTTTGTTATGGTATGTTATGTTTTGGTATGTGATTTTATGTAATATTATGTTATGTTATGTTATGCTATGTAGTAGTATGTTATGCTAAGCACAAAGTTAAACTCCCGTTCACTTAACCCATCCCAACTAATGTTATTTTACCTGAACTCACCTTAACCCAACTCAACTAACATCACCTAGAATCGCTGCAGTAAACAGAGCTGGGTAGATGCAATTACATTACAATTACAATTACATTCCTCAGTAAGTGTAATTAGGATTCAATTCCTGTAGGTCACAGGAAAGGAATCGATTACTTTTTCAATTCCTTGAAGCAATTTCAAATGGAATTGTTTTTTTCTTCAATTCCATTACAAGGAATTTCATATTGTAATTGGAATAAATTACGTGCTAGTAATGTAATTTCTTTTATTTCTGTTAAAAAAGGTCGGCAATTTTTTGCAATTCAAAAAGTATTTTATTCTTTAATTCGTTTATAACTTTTCCAATTCACTCTTTTCATAGAATTAAAAAATTTAGTCTTGTCGCTCTGCCTTCTATTCCGGTTCTGCTTCGTTCTTATCATACGGCTCCCGATTTGCCAAATTGCTCCCCTTTTTCGTTTTCGTTTTACTTGACCAATCAGCATGCGCCACGTATGCTAGCTTACAAGTTAGGTGAGTGGGGCTTACTTTTGACTTATTCCAACTGTGCTGCCAGATCGTTCGTAACACTCCCCCCTGGTATATGCTGCCGATCAGGATGTACCGAGCTCTTCAGGTCTAGAACGGCTATTTTGGCAGCAGGTCTTTCATAGATGCCACAAGTTGTCTTGAGCGTAGCGCTTCTTACCTTTCCATCGGCACTCTTTCGGACCTCGATCACCTTACCCTTTGGCCAACAGTTCCTTGGGTTATTAGGATCCACTATGTACGCAATGTCACCGACTTCGATGGCTTTAACATCCGCAAACCATTTGGTTCTCCTAGTGATTGTGGGCAAATACTCAGTAACCCAACGTCTCCAGAAGGCGTCTGCGAGTTGTTGCGATGTTCGCCAGTTACGACGCATTAAAACGCCCTCAGTAACCGGTTCCGCGATCGGCTTAATACCACTAGAGTTACCTAACAAGAAGTGGTTAGGTGTAAGCGCCTCTTCCTCTTCGTGGTCGACAGGAATATAAGTTAATGGTCGTGAGTTGACCGTCATCTCCACCTCCATTAAAGCGGCACGTAGAAGTTCGTCATTCGGATGGCTAGTTGTCAAAATCCGTTGAAGTACGTCCTTTACTGAGCGAACTAGCCGCTCCCAGGCTCCGCCCATGTGTGGCGATGCGGGTGGTATAAAACGCCAGTTTGTTGCCGCAGAAGTGAAGGTTTTCGTCAGCAGATTTTTATCCAGGAGAGCAAATGCTGACTTCAACTCCCTCTCAGCACCTTTAAAGTTTGTGCCGTTGTCACTCCATATCTCCAACGGGCTGCCTCTGCGAGCCATAAAGTTACGCACGGCCAAACTGCAGGAGTCTGTGGACAGCGAGTACGCAATTTCGAGGTGCACCGCTCTGGTTGTTAAACAGGTGAACAACACTCCGTATCTCCTCTCGGTGCTCCTTCTAACAGTGACGAGAATCGGACCAAAATAGTCGACGCCTACGTAGGAAAACGGACGGCAAATTGCTGAGGTGCGCGCTGGAGGCAAGCAAGCCATCCTAGGTGGTCGAGGTTGAACGCTTCTGTTTTTACAAACCTGACAATTGCGTCGAATTTGATTGGCCATGATACGAAGTTTTATGATCCAATACGACTGCCGAATTTCGTTGACGACTGTCTCCAAGCTACCGTGATGATACTTTACGTGAAAGTGGTTTATGATTAGGCGCGTAATATGATGGTTGTGTGGTAATAGTACTGGGTCTGGTCGCTCTACTATCTTAACTCTGCCATCTATTCGCAAAACACCGTTGTCATCTAGATAGGGTGATAGCTTGAAAATTTTGCTGGATTTGTCGACAGCTTTCCCAACTGCTAAATATGCTATGGAGTCTTTAAAGTCGTCGTGCTGTGCTTTCCTCCAAAGGTAGCGTTCTGCCTTCCGAAAATCTTCAGTACTTGGGACACCACCAACAAAGTGGTTATCTCGAATTACACTTAACCAAACCCGAGCGCAGTACAAGACCATAGTGGTTGCTCGAAGAAGACGATTCCAAGATGAAAATCTCTCAGCTTCGGGCACTAATAGAAGTGGTTCTGACGTTAAGTGATGAGCGCCAATAAGCTGTGGACGGAGCTCTTCAGTTGAAACGCCTTTACTTTGAGGCTCATCGGGCCACTCTTCACGCGTAAGGTACAAAAAAGATGGTCCACTAAACCATCGGCTGTCGTCAGAAAGGTCCGGATCACCATGCCATTTGGTGGCTTCGTCAGCGACATTTGCCGCGGTTGGAACCCAGCGCCATTCCTTTACGTCAGTCAGTTCCAGAATCTCACTGACTCGAAAGGCCACAAACTGCTTGTAGCGTCGGTGATCGGCATGCAGCCAGGCTAATACTGTTCGAGAGTCTGACCAGTATATGCAGCTATCAACGTGGATTGAATGCGATTCGATGACATGCTTGGCCAGTCGAGCTCCCAAAAGTGCAGCTTTTAGTTCCAGGCGTGGTATGGATATTAACTTGAGTGGGGCTACTCTTGTTTTGCTGGCGAGCATCGTACAATCAATTGCGTCATGGTGTGAGTATCGAAGGTAGCACACTGCGGCATAGCTGCTTTCACTAGCATCGACAAATGTGTGTAATTCTATTTGAGGGGTTCCGCCAAATCTGGTTTGCATATAGCAGCGCGGGATTCTCAGGTTTTCAATTTTCGGAATGAGTTTAAGCCACCTCAGCCACTTGATAAATTGGTCGTCTGGGATTGGGTCGTCCCAGTCGCATCCAGTCCTCCATATTTCTTGTAAGATGACTTTGGCGTACACCACGTAGAAACCGATGAGCCCAATTGGGTCGTATATAGTCATAACCAAGCTCAAAACTTCGCGTTTGGTCGGTCTCCGCTGGCAAAGAAAGAGGTCGGAATCCCTGTACTTGGCGGATACCCGAAATGCGAAATGGTCGCTGGCGGTAACCCACCACATGCCTAACACCTTCTCGGTAGGCAAATCTTTTTCAAGATCGAGACATAGCGCGTCAGTTGAGCTCTCGTTCAGGGCAGCCAATACTCGACTAGAGTTCGATAGAAAATTTCTTATGTGAAAGCCTCCCATCGCATGCACGTGACGCACATCTTGCGCCAACTTTATAGCCTCTTGTTCTGTGTCCATGCTCACCAGCATATCGTCGACGTAATGGTTTTCGATTATACAGCGTGAAGCACAAGGGAATTCCTCACGAAACTCTTCGGCATTTTTATTTTTGACGTATTGAGCGCAGCTGGGTGAGCATGTGGCCCCAAAGGTCATAACTGTCATCACAAAGGTAGTTGGCTCGTTGGCGTGTGGTTCATACCAAAGGAAGCGTAAGAAATTTTGGTCTTCTTGACGGACACGAACTTGGTGAAACATTTCAGCAATATCGGCCGTGATAGCTACTTGCTTTTGTCGGAATTTAAATAGCACCGAAAGTAAAGGGGCTGTTAGGTCTGGGCCTTTGAGCAACATGCTATTCAAGGACACACCATTAACCTTCGCGGCTGCGTCCCAGACTAATCGAACCTTCCCAGGTTTGTTAGGGTTTGTTACAGCAAAAATCGGCAAATACCAGTATCTTTCAACGGCAGCATCGAGTGGTGTCAAACGTCTGGCGTACCCCTTTTGGATATAATCGTTGATCTTTTGTTGAAGCACCTCAGCTAAGTTATGGTCGCGTTGCATCTTCCTACGTAGACATTGCGCCCGAAATAAGGCCATTTGAAGGCTATCGGGGAGCTGAGTATACGGATGTTTCCATAATAAACTGGTCTCGAAACGGTAGCCGACTCGCACGGTATGTTGTTGTGCTGCTCCAAAGCGATGACGTCTTCTTTGGACAATAAAGCAGCAGGTTTGGCTGACACGCCTAAATTATCAAGGCAAATGTACGCTTTAGTTATTTGAAGCAGCTCAGCTTGGGCAGAGCAGTTACAAATGTGATAGACGTGGTGTACAGTATCGACACCGATTTCAGGTGTCGATCCTTTCAATGTCCATCCAAGTCTAGACTTTTCTGCTATTGGCTCATTTTCGCCACCATATAAAGATTTGATTGGAGATCCAAGCGCAGCGTTATTTAACCCAATCAGTAGTTGTGGTGCGGCATTTGAATATGACTCCAACGGCAAACCTTTCAAATATTTGAAATCCGACTGCAATTTGGCAGCGTTAAGTGATTGGATAGGCAAGTCAAGTTTTTTTACTGAGCGAACGCCTTTCAGCGCGAATTTCTTATCGCCGTTTTTAGCGGATATGGCTAGGTCGACTACGACAGACTCGTCGTCATACCGATGTGTATCACCAGTCCACCGTAGGCAGAGTGGTTGTGGTGTGCCTGTTACGTTTAGTTTTTTCAACAGCTCTTCGTCGATGAGTGTGAGGGACGAACCATCATCTATGAAGGCATAGGTTGGCACTCTACAACGGCCCGAGTGTAGAACTACCGGGAGTACTCGAAATAGTGTGTTGCTTCTGCCAGAACTATGCATATTCACATTGGCAGGCTGTGCTAAGACGCTCGCCCTGACATTTTTGGACGCTTGTACAGCTTCAGCACCAACAAACTCTGTGTTGTGTAGTAAGGGATGATGACTGCGGGTGCAACCATTAACGTTGCATGTTGCAGCCGATTTACAACCAGTTGTGGGGTGCTTCCCCAAGCATCGTTGACATAGTTTCAACTTGCGAACTACCTGCCACTTTTGACTTCGTGGCATTATCTTGAAAGAGGTACAATTAGAGATATCACTGCAATTTTCTTCGCAAACGATACATCTTACCGAATTAGTATGATAGTTAATCGCGCCACGTTTGCATACTTTTGGTGACTCCTTTGGAACAAGAACGCAATTAGCACCTTGGGCTAGCTGGAAAAGCCAATCGCTGAAATGTTGTAAATTACAGACCGCTAAGCTTCGTTTATGCATTCCCCAATATGCTGGTAAAAGCCCAGGCAGTTTCGAAACCAGCCTCTGTTCAAACTCGGGATTGTTCAAATGACTGGTCAGGCCTGATGCCGACATCGTTGCACAGATATTTTGCACTTCTACCGCGAAGTCGACAATCGATTCGAGCTGGCTTTCGGACGGTGACGGCAGTTTACAAATTTGTCGCTGCAGAGCGCTGATAATCAATTCTGGTCGTCCAAATCGCATTTGAAGGGTAGCGATAATTTGAGGCACGCACGAGGAGTGCAACAATAGATTTTTAACTGAATTGCGCGCTGTACCTACCAATGCTTGCCGCAGTCTTAGCAGATTCTCTTCTTCAGAGAATCCACAAACCTCTGTCGATTGGTTATAAGTAGCGTAAAACAACGGCCACTCGCTAGGCTTGCCATCAAATTTGGGCAGCTCTGTAGCAAGGCTTTTGCGAGAAGCGACCTGGTCTCTGGTCAGTCGGCGATAAGCCGAAGCACCGAAGGATAAGCTATTAACGTGCCCGGCTATGGGAAAAGTTGTTTGCGCTGGTTGCGATTGTGGCGGAGGACACCCTCTATTGGGTGTCGAGTTATTTAGTAATTGCTGCTCGAGCGACTGTATTCTGTCCAATAAGGATTGAAGGACAGATGCTGACAGATCACCCACTTGATGTTGAACAGTTGATGTTCTTAAAACGGCGGTGTCGTGTGGAGGAACCCCTTGAAGGACAGGTGGATTTGCAGCAGAAGCAGCTATATTGAATGGTGCAACCAAATTAGGAGGTAGCTGCATTGTCTGCGTTGTATTTGGTGCTGAACCCTGCACTGAGGTCGAAGGCCTACGCATTGTATATTGCCTTTCATCTAGGTCATCGTCGAAACCCATTGCGTCAATACGATCCAGAAAGCTGTGCTGCTCTCTTAGTAGAGCCTCCCTTTGCCTTAAGATTTCGCTCTGCTCATGCAGCAGTTCGGCCCGGCGACGAAGCCCTTGCGAGCTGATTGAGCTTATGGAGTTAGCGGGGCTAGTTGGCCGATTATCTTGGAGCGGTATTTGATTGGGTGACATGGCATGCACCCGATTAGCAGATGTAAGAGCTCCAGAAAATAGGCGAGCATCCAGGATCTCGGGCTGAGTCGCAGGATCGTGTTGATGTGCAGCTCCAATATTAGTTCCATACTCTCCCTGTATCAGCAAGTTTTTGTTTGGAGCGACAGGATTGTGCGCAGTGGGATAGCTTGTCGAAGCCGCTAGATTAGCAGCGGCGGTGAAATCAGGTCCAACGGCGAAGTTAGCCGGCACACTAGAAGCCTCAGCTATATTCGTAGTAGCTTGCGACATTGCGATTTTCAATACGAAGTTTTGTTCAAGTTGAAACGCGTAGTGAAGGCAGAGTAAATTTTTTAAGATGTTAAAAAAGGTCGACAATTTTTTGCAATTCAAAAAGTATTTTATTCTTTAATTCGTTTATAACTTTTCCAATTCACTCTTTTCATAGAATTAAAAAATTTAGTCTTGTCGCTCTGCCTTCTATTCCGGTTCTGCTTCGTTCTTATCATACGGCTCCCGATTTGCCAAATTGCTCCCCTTTTTCGTTTTCGTTTTACTTGACCAATCAGCATGCGCCACGTATGCTAGCTTACAAATTAGGTGAGTGGGGCTTACTTTTGACTTATTCCAACTGTGCTGCCAGATCGTTCGTAACAATTTCAATTCCTTTGAAAGGAATTGAAAATGTAATTTTTTATCCAATTCCTTTGAAAGGAATTGAAAATGTAATTGATTTTTTTTCCAATTCTATTCCTCAAAGTAATTTAAAAAGTAATCGAAAAATTTATAAAAAAAATTTTTTTTACTGTTGAATTGCAATAGCTTTGTTAAATTTCTTGGTTGCTAACTGCCTTGAATAAACAACTTATACCTAAGTAGTATTACTAATTGGACTTTAAGAAAACTGAATAGCTTAAACTGTAGCTGTTCAGTTTATAGGGTAACGGTTAAATTTTCCAGATCCTACCGCGAACGCGCTTCGCGGCAGATGAGACCCATAAATGTTGCTGCCTTGGGCACTGCTGTTCTCTTGGACTAATCCCTGTGTATCTATAAAAATGCACTGAGTTAATTGTGTATATTATGGTACCCTTAATTCTACCCAAAATGGCGTGCCTTCTGGGGCCTTTGAAGTACTCTTACTGGTATCCTGCGTTACAAATTAGGATAGAGTCCGCTTGAATTACGAGCCCTGTGGGACTGGAGATCCTACCTCCTAAGAGTTTTATAAACAAATTTCATTGCTATGGCTAAATTTTGATGAAAACACTGCAACGACGCTAAAATTACACAAAAAACGCCGAGAGACGTAAAATTAATTTTAAGTAGTATGTTACGGATCTGTATACCGTTTTTTTTAGATAAGGTCATTTAGTCAAGTTATTTTCATTTTAAATTTTCATTGCGAATGAAAAAAATTCAAACTTTAACATGGTCGTACGGTCATGTACGATATGGCGTATGGGTAACATTATTTCCTGCTAGTATTTCATACAAAAAATTATTGTACTTTCACTTAACCCTTGCAAACTTGTTTATTTATCCATCGATTTTCATCGGTAGTAGTGTTTTAAGAAGCAAAACAAGCAGATATTGGCTAGTCTATACTAATATATATTTTGAAAGGTGTTTTTTTCTGTTCGCAAAGCTCGAGGCCGTACCGATTTTTTTGAAATTTCGGAATCTACTGCAGACTTTCCAAGGATGGTTATAGGCTAAAAAAAGTTTCGATGTAGGAAGGGGGCGTGGCACCTCCCATACCAACCGAATTTTTCAAACTGTATATATTTGTGGTAGAGGACTAGAACTGGGTATGGTGATATATACATATATAAGACCAATTCCATACTCATGGAGAAAAATTTGCATGGTTGGAGAATGGTGGCACCTCCCATATAAACCGAACTTTTCATATTGCATATTTCTTTAAGTGTTCATGGTAGACTGTAAGCCTTTTTAAAACTCTTTAGTTTGACACCCACATGCCAACATTTCATTTAATTTATCAATTTAACTGAGTTACAATTTCCAAATAGGTGGCAGCCCCCCTCAAAAATATTTCCAACAGTTATCTTTCTTAAGGCGTTGGCCAAATGCAGGCTTGCTTTGCACGCCTTGCTTACTTTAATTTGCTTTGATATACATACTTCAAAAACCCGTTTGGCCAAATGGCGGCTTGGAACGCTGTCAAAGCAATCAGCTGTGCAGTTAAAAAGTCAAGGTCTGTTCCCTCACACTAAGAATCATTTTTCCACAAAATTCTAGAAAATTTAAAAAAAAAAGAAATACAAAACAATATTTTCAGATTTATTTTTAAATTAATGCGAATTAATTTTTGCAATTCAAAGGAATGGTAATAATTATACTTACATATATAAATATATGTACATTTATTAAAAGCAACAAACTAAAAAATATCGGCTAACACATTTATTCGCACGTCTTAGCAATTTGTTGTGAAATATTTTTCCACAGTATTCTTGAGGAAGGGCTTGTTAAATTTTTTTATTAACGATTGGGAAAAGCCTGAGATGCTTCCGTCTTTCTGTAACAAAACAGTATAGAGGCATTTCAGGATTTGGAAGAAAGTTGAACAGATTGAAGGTCAAGGTGACATGAATATACGTGCAGCATATTTTGCCGATATGACGTAGGGTTGCCTATTTACACGGGACTTAAATTTTAAGAAAACGTCATACATACCTTTCTTCAAAGTGCTGTATCTTCGAAACCTTTTAACGAAACTTAATGAAAAAAAAAAAATGTTTTTCTTCCGTCTTATTATGGGCTTTAATTGTACATTTTTTACATTAGTGTGCAACGCATAAAAACCAAAAAAAAAATAAGTAAACATTTTGATTTTTGATTTTTTTTTTTGATTATAACATTTTTAAAAATTTGTATTTTTACATAAAAACGTTGTCTATAATGTCAACTTTAAGTACCCAAATGGGCGTAATGGGCTACTTATGCGTATGGACTCTAGATCGCATAACCCTCGAGCAATATGATAAATAGACATTGAAATTTTATGAAATTGTATATTTTCGAAAGAGGAAAGGTGTGTAAAAAACAAACACAATATGAATAAATGATATTAACTTTACTAAGGATCTGAAGTCATGAATATCCCTTCAAGGAAATGGCAGAATTGAACTTTGTTGCAACTTCACATGGGAAATCTGCTTACGACGTGATTGGAGGAAATTTTAAGAGACTAGCAGATAGAGCAAGTCTTCAACTCCTGATGTTACAACAAATTCGTACACTCGAAGCTCTCTACCAATGGGGTGCTTTATGTTTCCAATGGGACGCCTGTAAAAAATAACTGCATCTAACTTTTCAGTGGACCTAATTTCGACTATGACTACGTGCCAATTACTTTAATCCTATTTTAAGCTAGTTTAAAAGGTTAAATAACATCAAGTAAGGGAACTTCATATCCTTATTTAACGAATCTTTAAATCAATAAAAATTTGTTTGTCTTTTTAGTTCTTATTGTAATAAAAACATGTTGTTGGTTTTTTTTAAACTATAATTTTATTCCTCATTAGGTTTCTTTTTTTACACACCTTTCCTTTTTCTTGTTTTAATAAAAGGACTAACCTTGAAGCTATCATTGGAGGTCTAATATATAATATAGGTTTTGCGATTATACAGTCAAAACAAATAAAAAATTGAAACTGTTAATGAAGCTCGTCTGGTTTTTGGAAGGCGTACACAATTAAAGATAACGATGAAGCCCTTAAAGTCTGTGCAAAAAGTAACGATCCATTAAATCTTCCGCCTTTCAGATCTGCTTATTAAGCACATCGATAAGACAGCGTACATATCAAGTTTTTAGACGAATGCACATAAAGAATTGGAAAATGGTTGGCAGGAAATAGACGGACAATATAAGTTCGACTGGTTGGACGGGCAATAACTTCAAACATTCGTGAAAGAGCTTATAGTTGAGGAAAATTATGATGCAGCTAATGGATTTAACGTAATAAGTTTATTATGGCTATTTATGTAATCATTTTGAAATTAAGTATAAATTTTCAGATGCTGCATGTTTTTTCAGAAGTAAAAAAATTATTTTTAAAATTTTTTTTGAGCACGCCGTATTTCAGAACCGCATCCTTCTATTGGCGACTGACGGCATCTGTTACAGGAAAATTCTGACTGACTATTATTTTTCTAATTACAATAATATTCTGCACCTGTGAACTGAATTTCAGATTTTATAAAATGCTTTCACGATGCAGAGATTTTTTGCTACTTCAACGCGTGACGGGCTCTGTTGCAGGATTTTAGTGACTTACTAATGTCATACTACTCCAGTCGGAAAAGTATTAATGCATTACATGGTTGATAAATAATATAATGTATTTCTTATGCGTTGTCGATAATATTACTGCTAATGTAATCAACATTCCAATGTATTCAAAAAGTTACAAAAGTTTCATATTAAAATACATTCATTTCTCCATACTAGGTAATGCAAAATTGAATGCCCCACTTTTCTTAGGACATCGCCCTGGGAAAAATGCATTTTCGAATGTGAAAAGGGTTACTTTGCTGATTATTTTTTCGATTACTATACATTACATTTTCCCACTGGGACTTTTTAATCAATATCCTGCTCGTAGCTAGTTTTTCAGATTTTATAAAGTAGTCGCAATATTTAGAGTTTTTATACAAAATTAAAGCTGCCCCACGTCAAACGCTAACGAATTAGACTGGCTGACTCCAGACTATTTCTCTACTCTGCAAATGTGATGTAATATCAAAAATTCAGCTTTTATAAATAATTGCATTCGCTCGCCTGTTAGACTATTAGTAGGATTTAATTAATAGAAAAAAGTTAAATATAATTCACTGATAAATCGTTTTAACTAAAAAACTGGCTGACTTTCCATATAAAATGCCTTGGTCACGCAAATAGCACAATTCGGAAAAGCAGTTACGTGGCAATTAATATATATATGTATATATATATTATAGCATTTACAATTTTTTTTTAAGATTAAAAAATATACACATGCCCATGCGGCTTATAGAAGCGCAGGGACCTCTTGCCAAATTGGTGTTGGAAAAATTCAAAGCCGTTTTCTCAGCTAACATAGGCTTGGAAACAATAAGGGGTGTGGATAAAATTGTAAAGGGCGAGGAAAACGCCGTTATTCCTGATAATATCAACGTTTCCAACGTTCCATATTTAAATTGGGCTCCACTTGTATCAACTTACGTCGAGCGCACATTTAGTACATTCAAGGCTTTTCTTCGCGAAAATTGAATGAAAATGCTGCCAGAAAACTTCAAAATGCATCTTGTGGTTCAGTGTTACTACAACTATACAGACTAAAGTTTTATGAGTTAGAAACTCGAAAGGATAAAATAGTCAAAGATTCAAAGTACAAATTTTTCATATAAAGAAATTAGTTCATAGTTTTTCTCTTTTTACTTGTAATATAAACATTTCTAAAATAAATGTATTTTTTGATTGTTCCTCGTATTTTCTGTCTTTTTTTAGTGCCTTATTTAGCTTTTTTTTTTGCAATACCTAGTGCCTTTTCCTGCCTTTTTCGCTATTTTATTTTGCCTTTTTTGCAATACCTAGTGCCTTTTCCTGCCTTTTTTGCTATTTTATTTTGCCTTTTCCAGCCTATTTCGTTATTTTATTTTGCCTTTTTTATAGGTTTTTAGGTCCTAAAAATCCGTTCCCTGGTCATCAGGTATGTAACTTGATAAAGGAAACCGCTGCATCTTTTAGGCGCATCAATATTACGTAGTTACATCCCAAGCTAATATAAGCGAGGTAAAAAGGACTAACTTCAGTATTTTGTATTACATTCCAGATTTTTATTTACTGCCTCACCTCTGCGCCCCGACTTCTGTAAGCTTCCCCAATCTTCCTCTTAGTATGGGGTACCACGCTTCCAGGACAACGTGCAAATTTAAAAAAAGTTTGCGTTTATATTTTGAAAATAACGTCAATCAATAAGATTAAGGCCAAAACACTACACTGGTCATTCCAAGTTTTTCCTCCATAACCCAGTCCGCTCTAACTCATGCGGTGGGCGTTAGGTCATTATCCTTCGTAAAAGTCCAACCTGAAGGCATGGATATTACGTTAAAATGACTAAACTTTATTTTTAAATGTTTGCTAATAATGAAACTGGTCCACTTTTCAATTTATTCCTAGGATCAGGGAAATGCTATTCCGGGAAAATGGCTACAATCCATCATTCTATACAAGCTTGCTTTTTATTTTTGTTATTGTGTACCTTTATAGGTGAAAATGCGTCACCTTTATTTGCGAAATGTGAATGATTACAGACATTTGAATGAATGAGAGCATGACATTTGGCAAATCCTACGAATAAATTAAAGAGTGGTCCAGTTTCATTTTTTGCAAACATTTAAAAATAAAGTTGAGTCATTTTAACGTAATATCCATGCCTCTAGGTTGGACTTATACGAAGTATATTGACCTAACGCTCACCGCATGAGTCAGACCGGACTAGTTTATAGAGGAAATTTGGATTTTGGAATGACCTGTGCAGAGTTTTGACCTTAATCTTATTGATTGACGTTATTTGAAAATTATAAACGCAAACTTATTTTTAAATTTGCACGTTGTCCAGGAAGCGTGGTACCCCATACCAAGAGGAAGATGGGGGAAGCTTAAAGAAGTCGGGACGAGGAGGTGAGGCGGGAAAAAAATTCTGGAATATAATACAAAATACTGAATAACTAAGAACTTTTTTTAATAAGGGTACTCATCTATTCGCGCAAGTTTCATATTTGGGCAATTCGGCAACTTTGCGCAGTGTCTTTCATGAGGACAATTTTATATTCTGTGCAATTTCAGACTTTTAATTATTTGACAATGCTTAAGTTAAAAAGTTGAACAATTGAAACTCGAATTTAAGAAAATAGTTAAGTCTTACGAAAAAGCGTTGAGCACAAATCAAAATGAAAGTAAACAAAATAGTTGATTGAGGGTTGCACATCACAGTGCGCAAATTTGCGCGACAAAATTTCCGCGCAAACTTGCCCTTTTCGTGCAAATAGCTTTCCATACGAATTTTGACATTTCATTTGCGAGGGTTTTAAATTGCACAGTTTGCCCAGTTTGCGAGAGTTTGGCGCCTTTAAATGAGTACCCTTAATATAAACTATGATTTGAAATTTTGCCTCTTTAATGGCCACGGGACTGTTTTTGCGAATTGTGGTATTTGCGTGACCTAGGCATTTTATATGGATAGTCAGTTTTTCTGTTAAGATTTATCGGCGAATTATATTTAACTTGTTTGTATTGGTTGAATAAAGTAATAAGCAAAGAAAGTAATAAAAGTATCTTCATCCTGATTTTTTGTAGCGGATTTGGCTTTCGGGTACAGGTGTGCTATTTGGTTGACCATGCGTGCGGAGAGGATGGCCGCTAATTGACAACCTCACTTAGCCTTCTGTCTCTTCGCGCTCTCTTCGCCCTCGATTTACATGGATGCCAGAACGCGGCGACGGCTAACTCAGCCACAGAGACAAGGTGTATTTAATAAGGTGGTGTTGGGGCGTCAGCTGAGTTTTTCGCCGTGGAGGGCATTACGTCAAAATGATGTGTTTGTTGTAACTCATACCAATGACAGTATGGACATCTGCGTATAATTTGTTAGTGTAATTTTTTACTTATATACGGCTAACACCACCTTGTTAAATACACCTTGCACAGAGAGATCCAGATTGTAGCGACAGCTTGCATAATAAAATAACAGCGAATTCAAAACAGCGACGGCCAGGGTAATAGTTCGATCGAGTTCGAACATGCCGCCCCCCATGCTGGGACCAGTATAGTTCTCCATTTGGATTGGGCTTAACGCTGGCCTTGGGGGAGATAGTGTGCAGTATTTGGTTGCTAAAATATGGAATGACTAATTTTGAGTATAAGTGGGTATCGGCAATGGATGCAGCTTAGAGATTGGGCAGGGACCCCTTTTCCTGAATGCATCTTATCTCTTTCGAAAACGCTTCCTGTTGAACAAGCTTCACGATCTTAGTGAAACTTTCGTTCATCTCTGCGACTGGCAAAGGTCCCGTCAAACGCTTAGCAGTTTGCGTACTAGCATTAAAGGCGAACCGAAACATGTAAGCGCACACACGTACCGTTTTGTGAAGAGAAGAGTACTGAAAAATTACTGAATCTTCAGCGATAGAAAAGTGCACTTGAAGTTGTTTGCACTTGACTTCAGCTACTCCATCTTGCACATCCACTGCTGAGTGGTCAAATTTGGCCCAATCCACGTCAGCCTGCTTTAGCCAGCGTGGACCAGTGTACCATATTGTGGATATCGATATAGCCATATGAGTTAATCCTCAAGTTGCACAGTCGGCAGGATTTTGAAGCGTATCGACGTGGCTCCACTGATGAGGCGAAGAGGCTTGAAGGATTTTACTTACTCTAGTCGATACCCACATTTGCCATCGGATGGGATCACCGACCTTCCAATACAAGACAATTGTAGCGTCGGTGCAATAAAAAATGGGCAAATATAAAACGTTAGCCTTAAACGACCATTTGGTCAAGGTTGCCAATTGTTTCGCCAGCAGGACACCGCTGAGCTTGATGCGCGGTACTGTAAGAGGCTTCGTTTGCGTTCCTCGGCTATTGGCTATGAGCTAGGCAGTGTAGATTCTATGATCGGAACATTCTACACGCAGATGAACACTAGCTACATAATCTGCTGTTGAGCCTTCACAAAAGGCGTGAAGTTGTAGCGCCTTGATATAAATGGGTCGTATTGTCGCCATATGGGAATATTAATGCAGTATAGGGTGGATAAGGTTCTTAGAAACTGTTGCCACTTACGATTTATGTCTTCTAGAAGTACTTAATCCCACCCGAAGGCCATGCTCTCTTGACGCACGCTCTGAACCTTATACATCCACACCGATTTGCCGAGCAATTGTTGATAGCATAGCACGTTTTGTTGCTGAGAAATCAATTTCAAAGTTAAGCTTATGCCGATTTCGTTTCTACCGAAAAATGCACATTCTCTTTGCCCTCTACGCACAAACACTAAAGAGAGGTCGATGAGAAGCCAAAATTTTTTGTAGAAACGAAATCGCCATTAAAAATGAACATGTCATGATGCGGTTGCCAGCACATGCCTAGTATTTTGACCCTTTCGGTGCTGTTGAAGTTTAAACAGTTGCTTCTTGGCATGTGCTATGGAGGAATTCCATCCAGTAAAGCGGTCGAGTTGCTGCTCCACTTGCGTAAGTTCATACCAGCAGAGCGCAGGGCCGCAGTAACGTTCTCACGCATTAGCCATAGCGCCTTCGATGGAGTCACTGCCGGATAGCATGTCATCAACATAAAATTCGTGTTTGAGAACCTCTGTTGCTAGAGAGTATGACTCCTTTTCAAAGATTTTCGTCGTCTTACACGAAGCATCGAAAACTATGCGTAACTAATGGTGATTTCGTTTCTACCAAAAAATTTTCGCATTTTGGTTGCCCCTTTTCTCGTTTCGTGTTCCACTCTAAATTAAAGGAAAAGTGTGAGAAAATTGTTTGTTCGTTTCTTGAAATCTCACACTCTTGTAAGGTAAAAAAGGCACATATCTGCCCTGTGAAGCTTCGTCAGAGGAGATGGTGGCCCTGAAAATCAGATGGTTGTTTAAACGACAATATTATGAAATGTGTGAGCTAGAGAAGGACAAGATAGCAAAAACATGCCTTTTTACAGGGTTCAGTGTAGCATCAAACTCAAGAATGATAGAATACAAGAATGCACCGATTGCAGCAGAATTCGTGAGAGTAATTTTAGCGTGACGTCATGGTAGAGTTGACAACTGAGAGCGGCAAATAAAACTGCTCTCTAGTGATGTGCTGAATTGTCGGTACCCAATACTTAAAAAAGATTTCGGTACCCAATACTTCCTTTTCGGTACCCGATACCGATTCTTTACATTAAACTTTGTCATTATATGCATTTCAAGTTTAAAAAAAACTTTCATTACTAATTTATATGAAATCGGCTAAAACACTTGAACTTATCGCAACAGAGAAATATTATTGTATCAGTGTTAACCTTAGTCGATCCGAGGTTCAAGAAAAATGCTTTGACGGATGAAGAAGCCTTTCAGGGGGGAGATTCTGTAACCAGTTAGTGACAAGTTTCGAATCGATATCGCACTTGTTGACGTAAAAATATTTCATGTCATACGTCAACAAAACCGATAGAGATTCGAAAATTGTCCCTAACTAGTTACAGAATTTGCCCCAGGCGAAAATAATATCGTCCGATTCAGCTGGAACAAAATGCTTCAAACTAGGAAGAGTTTCTCTGTATTATGGCCTCGAACCGACATATATACATCTTTCATTTGAATCAGTATTAAAAGCTCTATTGGCTCCTATGTTCGGGTTTTGATAGGCCAGTCTCCCCTGAACCGTTTTTTCCATATTTTTGGCCTATGTGCGGTTTTATTCGAAACCTGAATGTTTCGGTACCGAGTATGGAGAGCATTGGATGCTTTTTGAATCGATCAATACTTAAAAGTATTGACTCAGCACATCACTACTGCTGTCATCTCGACTGTGACGTCAGCAAAACAGCTGATTCTGTCAAATTCACTGAGAGCCGATTAGCGGTGTTGCCATCGGCGCTAACTTCTGTATTCTCTCCACCGTGCATCAAACTCATTTTGCACCGGAGAAGGGCAAAATTTTTTGGAAGAAACGAAATCACCATTAGTCGTTAAGCTCTCTTCTTTAAGCACCGCATTATGTGGCAAAACGCGCGATGTCACTGTTGGAGTATTTGCCGGAGTGAAGACGCCGTGATCGCTCTCCGTTGTTGTAGCAGGCGTAATTTGATTTAATATACGAAGTAGTCATGGATGCATTCGCTGTAGAGCTTGCATAGTTTCTCGTCGCGTTGAAGTTTGCGCTCTAGGGAATAAAAACGATTTAATGCTGCTTACTTAGACTTGACAAGTGTTTGAGTTTGATTGAACAACAGCTTTAATGGAAGTCTTACCAAATACTTGCCTTGGATTGACGCAAATGTGTTTCCAGAAAATGGTTTTCACGCCAGTTTTCTTCGAGATAGTGCTCGGTCCGCAAGTATTTGTTCATGTTCATAGAATCCTTGAACGAGAGATTCAAGTTGAAACGTGGAGTGGTGCCAGCGAATTCTCGGTGAGCGTTTGAAAACGGGTATGACTTTGCCGGTTAAAATCCACCCCAATTGTGTGTGTTGTACGATTGGTTTCACGTAGCATGATACGAGCCTTCATATCGACTCCGAGGAGCAAGTCTATACGGCAAGATTGGAAATGAGTGGGATCAGCGAGTTGCAGGCCATGTATGTGCGGCCACTGTTGCGCCACAATTTTCTCATTGGGTAGATGGATAGCGAGCGAATTAATAACGTAGGCTACATCTATTGCAATGTGAAAATAAGGATTGATACATGAAAGATTTTCGAAGGGGCGATTGGGATCAACTTGTCAAATAACGTTAAATTGCAGGCATCTAACTTGATTCACAGCGGAGTGACTAATCACAGAGGAGTGACCAATCGAAGCTATAGTATGACCACAAGCATCCAACCTGCTTGAACCCTCATTTATTCTTCATGCAAATAGAGCTTCGAGTAATTTTTATGAGTGCGAAGTAAAGTGTTTTGTGATATAATTTTACTTTTAGTAAGTTTCATTTTGTGAATTTGGTTTAAGAAAGCAATTTATATGTATGTATTAGGGATGTTGCGGATGTGGAATTTTAGACATCCGCGGATGCGAATGCGGATGCAAATATCTAATAGCTAATATCCGCGGATGCGAAAGCGAATGCGGATGTCAAGTATTTTTGAAAAACAATTAGAATCTAGCATAATGGCGAGATCGTTGTTTAAACAGCGCTTACAAGCCAAACCAGATACATATGTCATGTTGTTTCAGAATTTGAGGAACCTGCAACTTTATCAGCACTTTTCGATTTTAGTTTTTGAATTCATTTTTAATACTTTCTTCTGCGATTGCTTTGAAAAATTTGTGCTTATAGCGAGCTAATTAGGTGGATATGGAAAATAGATTATTATTTTTGAACAAAATTCTGTTTTCAAAGTCGTGGCTACCAGCCGAATCGGATCAGAATATTGTTATTTTTTTTAAAGCACCCCGTTTTTTATAAGCATTTGAATAACAGATAGTCACGTAATTCTTATCTAAGTAAAGGTCAGACCTATAGCTTTTTAATTATTTGAGCATCGATTCTCTTTATAGCTAGACGTTGATCATTTCTACTGGAAATCCCTATTGAAGGGGCTTACTCATTGACTTTAAATAGCAAGGAAGGGACAGTTTTACCACCGAAGTTTTTAGCCAAGGATCCAATGTATATCCCTATGGAAAAAATATTATCCAATAAGTAAACAAAACTCCTGTGTTTTAAATTTTTGCTAAAAATAAATTCCCCAAAGAGCCCCATTTGAAATTATTCAAACGAATAAATGTAATAGGTGACTCGCCTTCGACTACTCACAGTTGAAACATTCAGAGTCATGCCAGGGGTCCTGTTGGTGTAACTAACACATACTTATTTTCACAAACACATCCAAACCGACTCACGAGTCAGACGCACCGTGTATGCCGCCTATAACATCAAACGCAAATCACGAAAATGTTGTTAAGAATTACAGTGCACACTTTCTTCTTTTGTGTCTAGTGGTTTTTTTTAAGATTGGTCCAAAAAAATCATAATAAAGAAAGAAGCCAAAGCAGGTATTTAAAGCACAGAAAAAAAATATTATTAAAAGGACTATGTTCTCTTTGACGTACGTCAGGGGTCAAGTAGAAGTGGGAACTTTTATGGCTGCCCATTGATAGCTCGGTTATATAGCTTAAGAAATAATATTTTAAAGACATTTTTATCAAAGTTGATAAATATGACATTTGACCAGTTTTGTTACACAAATACTCCTACGACCACAGACAAAAATATTGGCTAGAATATGTAATTTTTTTTTTGCCATATATACAGTATCGGTCATATCTATAGCACGCCATTTCAAAGTGATATTGTGTGCCACATATGCTTATTTACTTATTTTTAAGAATTTTCAATTAAAATACAGTTCTTTCTCTAAGCTCAATTTGCTGCAAATCGAGGTCCTTATCATCAGGTAGTGCCTGCAGATGGGTTCGGAGGAGCGTCTTACGTTGATTTAGTCTGTTGCTCTTCCAAGGCAGCTAACAGTCGAAACAGCAAATCGAAATGGGGATCCTCAAATTTGGATTCCGCTGCATGTTTAAAATATTGTGAATCGCGACTCAGAGAAGAGCAAACAAAGTATTCTTTACCTCAGCCTTATCTAGGCGGGCTTGGCAGTAGGCTTTAGTTTTCCTCACACTAGAGTCCTTTTTAATGTTCTTATAGATTTGCTGGAGACCGTCATCGTGAGCTGCTTGCAATGCCAAGAGTCCATCGTCAATTGCCGATGGCGAAGCTGGCGGATTGCTTGTGGTAGGAGTCACGGTGGAGAGAATACAGAAGGTGGCGCCGATGGCAACACCGCTAATCGGCTCTCAGTGAATTTGACAGAATCAGCTGTTTTGCTGACCTCACAGTCGAGATGACAGCAGTAGTGATGTGCTGAGTCAATACTTTTAAGTATTGATCGATATCCGGTACCGATTTAAAAAGTATCCAATACTCTCGATACTCGGTACCGAAACATTTAGGTTTCGCATAAAAGCGCACATAGGCCAAAAATATGGAAAAAACGGTTCGGGGGAGACTCGCCTATCAAAACCCGGATGTAGCAGCCAATAGAGCTTTTAATACTGATTCAAATGAAAGATGTATATATGTCGGTTCGAGGCCATAATGCAGAGAAACTCTTACTTGTTTGAAGCCTTTTTGTTCGAGCGGAATCGGGCGATACCATTTTTGTTGGCCTGGGGCAGATTCTGTAACAAGTTAGCGACAGTTTTCGAATATTTTTACGTCAACAAGTGCGATATCGATCCGAAACTTGTCGCTAACTGGTTACAGAATCTCCCCTGAAATGCTTCTTCATCCGTCAAAGCATTTTTCTTAAACCTTGGATCGACTAAGGTAAAAACTGATAAAATAATATTTCTCTGTTGCGACAAGTTCAAGTGTTTTAGCCGATATCATATAAATTAGTAATGAAAGTTTTTTCTAAACTTGAAATGCATATAATGGCGAAGGTTTCATGTGAAGAATCGGTATCGGGTACCGAAAAGGAAGTATTGTGTACCGAAATCTTTTTTTTAATCACTAGACAGCAGTTTTATTTACTTACTATTCTTGGTAAACATATTTGTGTGAATTTCGTGAGTTTTATTGAATACTTTATTATTTCCGTCAATTTGTTTTAAATAATGAGGTGTGCAGTTAAAACTCGTGCTACTGATGACTTGCAAATTTTCCTAACCTAACTTAAAACTTGTTTACAAATATTGGACATTTTGACCACTTTTTCCAGAAATTTTTGGGCCGACCGGCTATCTTCTTCTTCTTTATTGTCACTGTAACCGCCTAAACGATTTTGGCCGAGTCCAAAACAGCACGCCAGTCATTTATCTTCTGTGGTAAATGACGCCAATTGGAAATGCAAAGTGAAGCCAAGTCCTTCTCCACCTGGTCTTTCGAACGCAGAGGAGGCCTTCCTCTTCCTCTGTTACCAGCATCGCGGCCCGCGTTGAATATTTTAAAAGCAGAGCGTTTCTGTCCATTCGTACGACATGGCCAAGCCAGCGGAGCCGCTGAATTTTAATTCGCTGCACTATGTCTATATCGTTGTAAAGCTCATACAGCTCAACGACCGGCTATATTGGCACAAAAACAAACGGCTAAAATGTTTCAACTAAAATTAACATATTTTATTTAAAGAAATCGCAAGTAGTAAGACTAGTAAAATCATTAAATTTTTTTGGTTAATGAAGGTTATACGAAGCGAAGCTTAGCACCACTCGTTAAATAAATCACAAAAACAGAGACTGGTAAATTCATTACAAATTATTTTTGTTTAACAAAAGAAACTGTCGTTATACGTACATCAGAAGTTATGTTTTTATTACTTAAGTATAAAAAAAGAGATCAATTACAAACTTTTGGCGTTTTCTTTTTTATTGAAAAATTTTGCCTTACATTGTAACCTTTGCACTAGGTTACTTTTCGTCCTGAAAAATGGCTATATTAGTAGAAAGTATTTTGCTCAGTCGGTGGGCAATATTTTGAGAAATGAACACGTGAAGCTGTGAAAGGGCTGAAGAAAACAGGCCAACATTATTTCGAGAAAAGAAAACGCCATTCATTTATATCGGACAAGCCGGTCGCTTTTTGAGTTTTTGACAATTCAACTATCTAATTGTATTTTGATGTCCATATATTCGAAACTCCTGTTTTTTATGTCCTACTCACTCTCTCACATGCCTGTCTGAGAGCAATAATAAGCAACAATAAAGTATGTTGGCACCATGATAAAATTATTCACAGGTATTGTCTTCCCAGAGAGTTTTTCTTCACATCGATATTCGTGCTCTTTTATTCGCTCCGTTATTTCCCAAGTCTTGCGCATATGGGCAAATCTAAAAAACAGGTGACCTTTGTGTTATTTAGCTTTATTTTCACAGTAGTAAACTAAATCAAGCTGGTTGCTTTTGGATATAATTCATTGACGTATACTTGAAGCCTCAAAAAAAAAATTGGATCAATTTGCTACATAACTTTTGAAATATAGGTGTTTAAATTTAAAAAAATAATGAAAACAAGTGATTTTTTTATGTAATTTTTAAGAGGGGCACAATTAATTATGTCATAACTTTTGAAGCACACCATATTCTGATTTGAAATTAAATGGGCATTTAGCACTTATGTGTACACTTCATATGTAGTAGGTAAGAAAAGTGTGCATTAAAAAATAACGAAATGGCAAGTAACTCAAAGTCTCATTTCACATTTCACAATTTTCAAAATTTTCGGTTTATTGCGTATCGGTTTTGAAGCGACTAGTTTTAAGAACTTTTTAAGTATGTATTGTATTCTTCAAACAATAACGAATAATTTGATACCTTAGCAAGAGGTGTGCTTTCAGAATAAACTAACTTTTAAAGATAAAATATTCTGCGATCTTGAGCGTAATTTTTATTCCAAAAACACCTTAATTGAAGGCATCTTTGGAAAATACGTCGAAACGATCTAAATCTTTCTATAACTTCGAGTCCTTATAAAATTACATATACCTGTAAAATGCTTCACAAAAATGTTCTCTAGAAGTGTGTAAAAACCGCGATTCAGTACTTTTAATTATGCTCCTTCTTGTAGTCAGAACATTTCGAGCGTGGTATCAAATCAAATTTTTTTCGTTAAAGGTTCTGATAGTTGCTCTTACTTAATTGGGGCCTTTTGAATTCAATGGCGTCCCCAGTTTTGCCCGATTGTCTCCACTTTTGGCGATAGCGGTACTTGAAACTTTGCTTAAATTTTAACTATTTTATAAAAAACTCCCTCAGTTTTGAAGATATTTTATTAAAATTTTGAACACGCTTGTATTTTAACATTTCCTTCGCTATCTCATAAAATCATCGAAATCGGTTCACTCTAAAATCTAGCTCCCATACAACTGATTGTCCAGAGACGTTGTTTTGCGTTATAACTCCTCCAATTAAGCAGGTAAAAATTTAATATAGATTCACTTTAACATATATCACGCATACAATTTATTATTCAGATATGAAATTAGAGCTATAGAGCAAAAACACATATCGGAGTAACCAGTTGTATTGCAGCTATACGTTAAAGTGCACCCATTTCGATAATTTTAAGGAATAATTAAGGTAATATTAAAAAACCGTTATGTGCAAAATTTTAGAAAAATAACTTCAAAACTGAGGGAGTTATTCATAAAATAGTTAAAATTTGATCAAATTTTCAAATACCGTTATCTCGAAAACCGGAGCCAATCTGGTAAAACGGGGAATGCCATTGAATTTAGAACGTCCCAATTAAGTGAGTTCAACTTTCAAAATCTTTGCTCAAAATTTACAACTTGATCAACGTAATTTGAACCCAGCTTATTCTTTTGTTTTCTATTTCATGCCTCGTCTAACATTTGAAGCACTTGATAAAAATGAATTACACTTATATTAATCGATTCATTAGGGGATTACGAATAAAATGATATATAAAACATAGGTGTGCTCACAAATTTAAAAATTAATTGGCACGTTCTGAATTCAATGGCATGCTCCGTTTTACCAGATTGGCTCCGGATTTCGAGATAACGGTACTTGAAAATTTAATAAAATTTTAACTATCTTATAAATAACTCCCTCAGTTTTGAAGTTATTTTACTAAAATTTTACACATAACAGTTTTTTAATAATACCTTAAAATTATCGAAATAGGTTCACATTAACATATAGCTCCAATACAACTGATTACTCAGATATGTGTTTTGCGCTATAACTCTAACTTCATATCTGAATAATAAATTGTATGTGTGCTATATGTTAAATTGAACCTATACCAAATTTTAACCTGTTTAATTGGGGGATTTATAACGCAAAACAACGTCTCTGATCAATCAGTTGTATGGGAGCTAGATGTTTTAGTGAACCGATTTGGATGATTTTATGGAATAGTTAAGGTAATATTAAAAAACGGTTATGTGCAAAATTTTAGTAAAATATCTTTAAAACTCAGGGACTTTTTATAAAATAGTTAAAATTTAAGCAAAGTTTCAAGTACCGCTATCTCGAAAAGTGGAGCCAATAGGGTAAAACTGAGGACGCCATTGAATTTAGAAGGCTCCAATTAAGTAAGAGCAACTATCAGAACATTTGTCGAAAAAAATTTGCTTTGATACCACTCTCGAAATATTCTGACTAAAAGAAGGAGCATCATTAAAAGTAGTAAATCAGGGTTTTTACACACTTCTAGAGAAAAATTTTTTGAAGCATTTTACAGGTATATGTAATTTTATAAGGACTCGAAGTTATAGAAAGATTTATATCGTTTCGACGTATTTTCCAAATGTGCCTTCAATTAAGGTGTTTTTGAAATAAAAATTACGCTCAAGATCGCAGAATATTTTATCTTTAAAAGCTAGTTTATTCTGAAAGCACACCTCTTGCTAAGGTATCAAATTATTCGTAATTGTTTGTAGAATACAATACATACTTAAAAAGTTATTAAATTTAAATGCTTCAAAACCTATGCGCGATAATCCGAAAATTTTGAAAATTGTGAAATGTGGAGTTACAGACTTTGAGTTACTTGCCATTTCGTTATTTTTTAAAGCACAGTTTTACTACCTACTACATATGAAGTGTACACATAAGTGCTAAATGCCCATTTAATTTCAAATCAGAATATGGCGTGCTTCAAAAGTTATGACATAATCAATTGTGAACCTCTTAAAAATTACATAAAAAATTCACTTGTTTTAATTTTTTTTTTTAATTTAAACACTTCTATTTCAAAAGTTATGCAGCAAATTGATCCAAATTTTTTTTGAGGCTTCAAGTATACGTCAATGAATTATATCCAAAAGCAACCAGCTTGATTTAGTTTACAACAGTGAAAATAAAGCTAAACAACACAAAGGTTACCTGTTTTTTAGATTTGCCCATATAACTCGCACTTAAATTTAAGCCATTCATAACAAAAATTTTATAAAGAAAGTCCCCGCTATGTCCTTTGGAAAAAATACGGTGATCCAAATATAAAATGGGACGCGAGATTTAAGCAAACTTCAGATTTAAGCTATTTTCATTTAGTTTATTTAATGTTTATTATTTCTTTTATTAAAATTTAGCCGATTACACAACAAACGCCATATAAGTCTCAATTTCAGTCTTTGTGCAAAAATTATAAAAATCCTGTAAAATTTTACCAAAAATTTGTAACTTTTTTATTAGCATCTATACAAAATGGTTTGTATCCAGTTTTGCAGTCCATTAAAATTCAGTATAATATGGTGAATATTTTAAGTATCTAGGACTTACCGTTGATTTTTTTATAACGGTGGTACGAATTTATTCCATACAAAGAATGTTATAAAATGTTTTATATGGAAAAAAATGCGGAACACCGTCAACAAAAAATTTCCAAAAATCAACGAAGTGCCAGCTACCTTAAATTTGCACTCTACGATACTTAAATTTTAGATTAAAAAATGCAGAATTTTCATAATTTTTTCTTAAAATATGAATTTTGGATTTAAATTGTGTCTGTAGGTAATCAGCTATACTTTCATAAAAGAATAATAAGCTAAAATGTCGCGTCCCAGTCACTTGGGTCACTGTATAAAGGGTGAACACACCAAAACTGCGACACTTTGGGAAGCTTATAACTTACCCAAAAAGATTTCAATATTTTGAAATTCAAATACCATAAGTTGACCATGACCTTGGTTGGAATTGCTAAAAATTAAAGATTGCACTATTCGACAGTTTGCAGGGTTTTAATCGGTAGAAATAAGGCCTGGCAACTACGAGAAAACCAGGGAGCGGGGGTTAGCATGGTCAAAGTGATAAAAACAGTGCTCGGAAGGTCCTCAGTGCGTTTTCGTGAGATCCGAAGGTTATGTTAAAAAATCGGTACGGATATCGCAGTTTTTGGTACAAAAGGTAAAGCGGAAAGCTTCATTGAGATGTTCTACAGCTCAAACAGCACCAGACCGAGGCGCAAAGTAGAATGTTACAGCGAAATCCCGCAGTCGGAAGTTGTATGAATTCTAAATTTAAAAATTTAAACTTCATTGTTATGGACTACGAAACCTACTGCTTTAAAAATTCAAAATATATCAAGGTCGAGATTTTTATACTGCTGCAAGTCGTCAAGATGCCCCTGAAAGTTGTAAGCTGAAAATGAAGTCCAAATTTCCAAAAAAAACAACATGGTTTGGCAAGCTATTTGTTCCTGTGGCCGTAAGAGCAGCCCTTTTTTTCCCATCCGGGACAATGAATGATCAAGTTTATCGGGATGAGTGCCTCAAAAGTCGTCTTCTGTCATTTATCAACAGATAAGTTAGTAGGCCACTGTTCTCGGCGGACATGGCAAGCTGCCACTATGCCAAGGACACATTGGCGTGGTATAATGCAAATAACATCAATTTTGTACCTCACGACGCCAATCCACCCAATAGCCCAGAGCTACGTTCTATTGGGGAATATTGGTAAATTGTCAAAGGAATCTTGAAGAAAACATGTGAAACAGTGAAAAATATTGAAGAGTGCAAAACAAAGTAGTTGTGCGCATCGCGTAAAGTCGATGATGTAGTCGTGCAGAACATTATGTCGCGTGTGCGATGAAAATACCAATCACTTGCATATGGAGCAAATAATAACTAATATTTTAACATTTTAATAACATATAAACTTCCAAGTTATATAATACAAAAAAAATAATTTCAAAGCCTTCTAGTTTGTATCTGGTAGTAATCTCTAAGTGTCGCAGTTTTGGTGTGTTCACCCTTTAGGTATTCACATAAAATAAGAATCATTGAAACCGGCCCGGTATTTAAAGACTTTTCGGATAAGAAAAAATTCTTTAAATTTTATATACTTAACACACTCCGACATTAAAAATTTTTTGCGAAATAAGGCTAGCAGTTTCGCCAAATTTGTGAAAATGGAAACTTATATGGACTTATATTTGAATTTTAATAAAATACGGTAAATAGCGAAATCGGCTAACCTTTTTTTGCAAAACGGCTAACAAATCGGCTTCCGGCTAAATCGAATTTTCTCCGGTGTTTGCTATCGCGACTTTTGCAGCTTATTCTCGCCGCTCTCAGCTGTCAACTCTACGATGACGTCACGCCAAAATCACTCTCACGAATTCTGCTGCAATCGGCGCAATCTTGTATTCTATCATTCTTGGGTAGGAGGCATCGCGCCTATTCCCTAACCTATACCCTACTTACGCTCTAAGTATTGACGCATTGCATGTCGTGATTTAAGCAACCTACAACTACAAGCAGTCATGCCAACCGAGGAGAATTCTCCGATTTTGGTGGAATTTCAATTTCCCACGGGAATCGGGGAACGGCTTTAAATTTTAGGGGAATTTAATATACAAACAAATTTTATTAGAACATTTCTATTGAGAAAAAAAATTACAACTTGGAGTAAATAACAAACTTTCATTACAGTATTACGGATTTAAAGCATAACGTAATTGCCTTATGCAAGCGTGTGGATATTTAAGAAATTGTAACCATGCATAACGACACTTTTTACTTCACGTCTATATTTGGCGCTTTCATTTCTCACATCGTTTACGGCGCCATGCCAACGTCTGACAAAGTTTTAAGCAGTCTAATAAAAGTAATTACAGTGCTATCTCGGTAATCCGGACAACCAGAATCCTGAGGCCGTGCGGATTACTGGAGTGTCCGGATTATAGATGGTGAATGACAGTATGAAAATTAATAACAATTTAGTATTTTTCGTTGTTTATTTTTAAATCATACGCCCGTTCTTATTTTACGTGCGCAACGGTAAGATACTAGTAGTGCTAGCTATTGTCGAAATTTTACCATTTTTCTAGTTATTTTTTTCAAAGAACCCTGAAAAACTTTTTTCAAACATATTCGAAGTATCTTGCAAGGTATAAAGTCCTAACCATAAAACTCCTGCTTCGGAACTACAAAATGACTAAAAACTAAATATTTAAGTAAGTGAGTTCGCCTAGGTCACACTACATACAGAAATGAAACTTCCTTTTATTCATTTGTAGTTCGTTTCATATTGCAGACATTTTTATTAAAATTAATATTAAGCTTATTCTTAAACTTTGTCTATCTTAAAGTTGTCTTTCTATTCGGCTTCGCATTCGTCTTTATATTCGTATTAGTCGCCGACTTCCTATTCTTCTTCGTTTCGACTTTGTTTCATCTTGGTAATTCCTCTTCGACGCCGTATTCTGCGTTTTTATTCGTCTTCGAATTGGTTTTAGTCACTGTCTATGTGTTCTCTCTAGTCTTGGCATTCGTCTTCATATTTGTCCTTGTCTTCGTATTCGTTTTCAAAATCTTCTTTGTCTTCGTCTTCGAATTCACCTTCGTTTAAGGCGCTGTCTACATATTCGTCTTCGTACTCGTATTCGTCTTCATAATTTTGTAGTGACAGAATAAAAATTCCGTAAGAGTTTTTAGGGAGTATGTTTGAGTGACAGACCTGATATAATCTGGGTTGGTCCAATTACGTAAACCCGACTGTCGTGAAAACGAGTTCGTCTTGGTATTCGTCTTAATATTCGAAACCAAAAATTCTAAGAAAAGTAAACTGCAAGAAACTATATGTACGCTGTTAGCATACCAAACCCAACTCAAATTCACCACCTTGCAAAAACTACTATACTTCAATAGGGGAATTTTTATATGGCGATTGCTGCCATGATTTCCAACCAATTTTGAAACCGTGGCAAATCTCGTCATCTAAAGAAAAAAAAATCTCTTTAACGGTGTTTTTTTTCACCAAAATCGGTCCAGTAGAACCTCCGCATTTAGATGAACAGAAAATATGGTAGCCTCTCAATATATATGAAATTGAACGAAAACTACAAAACATAACTATTTACGTACAACAATTTTTTGACAAAGTAATGTCATTTAGCTAGTATTTGTCTATGTTATTGTGGCTTATTAACATTTTATTTTTAATATTTTTATTGAGCTTTGTACCACGATTGTTTATTAGGAAAAATTTAAAAAGCAACAAAGTCTAAGCGGTAGAAGTTATGGCAGCTATTTCGGAGATCACCACACCTCCTCATCAGACTTCTTTTTTTTCCCCTGCTGAAGTCTAGTAAAAAGCACGCTAAGTAGCACATAAAAGCGTGCTCATATTTAATACAAAAAATCTTTGCGCATTTTCATTTGACCACTCATTACTTCTTTATTTATCCATAGATTTTTTCCTTTAGTAACTTGATTTTTAACCGACTTCCAAAAAAGGAGGAGGTTATCAGTTCGTCGGAATATATTTTTTTTTTTTTTTTTTTTTATGTATGTTACCGCATAACTTTGGACCACGTCAACCGATTTCGATAATATAAATAAATTTTGCATCGGAAAGGTAGTGTCTCAGAGGTGGTCCCATACTAATCTGGTTAAGATCCGATCAGTGGATCATGAGATATATATATATATATATTTTTTATATGAGAGTTGAAGTCGGTTTTTTTTTTGCTAAAAATTACTTGTTTCGTAACAGAACAGGCTTTAGCACAAAGGCATAAATTTGACACAGAACCTGTTGTTTTTTAAATTTTTCTTCTGTTGAAGTATTTTTTTTAATATTTTCATCAAAACAACAAAAAATCTGGAATGATTAATTAATTTGTCGAAAGCTATCAGACCTATCGAATAGTGATGTATACGCGATCTATTTAGAATTTTGTTGGCTTTCATTTGCCGTATTTCATATTAAGATTGTTACATTGGTTCGCAAGATATACGTGATTAAGTGTAACCACTCTTTGTTTTAAGTTGAATAACGGTAAATTGAAAATATCTAGAAAACTTATCCATAGAATAAACAAGTAATTTTTAGCAAAAAAAAGCCGACTTAAAAAAAATTTATATATTTCATGATCCAATGATCGGATCTAAACCAAATTAGTATGGGACCACCTCTGAGACACTACCTTTCCGTTGCAACAATTATTCAAATCGGTTGACGTGGTGCAAAGTTATGCGGTAACATACATAAAAAAAAATAAAAAATATTCCGACGAACTGAAGTTGATTTTCGGAATCAGCGAGTAATTCTCTATAGGAATTGGATAGTGGCATCCATTGAACATTTTTGCTGTACACCAGGCTTATCTATAAAAAAACTTGTTTAAAAAAATTGTGTTTTTAAAGAACTATTTTTAAAATATTTTTTTTTTTTTTTATGACGAGACGGTTTTTTTCAACTATTTGTTGTAATTGGTTTTTGAAAACTTATGATGAGATATATTTAGCAAGGTGTTAAAAATCGGGTATTTGTAAAAACTTAAATTTTATTGCGGATTCCGATAGAATGCCTATCCAGAAATAATATTTGTGCGGCAAGGTTTTTCTTTAAGGCGACAAACCCATAGAAATTGGCGTGGCAATTGTAGGAGTAAAGTTAGCAAAACGCAGATTTTATTGTGGATTTCCCTTACTAGATCTTTGATGTTTTTTCCCAATAATTGTATTAAATAACTCTATCAAAAGAATATAAAAAACTTTATAAATATACATTAGTTTATAACGAGATAATTTAATTGTACCATTATGTTGAAATTTTCGTAGAAAATATTTATATGTGCAAAGAAGTAAGTTTTAGGTTACCGATTATTTAAAAAAAAGTTGTAAGATAATTGTATTTGTTGGTATTGGATTGTATTTATATTACATAACTTTATTTGTTTTACGCTTTACGGCATATATTTTACCGAAATTTTGTACTAAAATTATATATTTATATTATTTTCTCCTTTTTATAAAGTTTGGTTTATTTAAGTTTCCACACGTTATCATTCTGTTTTGAATAAGTAAAAATCTTGTTGAGAAATAGATCTACAAATCCCCAGTGGTATTAAAGCCCATATTTGAAGCTAGTTACTCTGAAAGAAGGTATTTTGTTCCTTGAATAACGATTTTGTTGTTCGAACGGTATGAATGACAGCGTTCTACCACTGGAACTTTCAAATATCGTCGGTTCAAATGAGCAAAAAATGTGCCATCTTAATACGCAAAGAATGTTTCTACTTCTGCGTATTCATTTTTCCCAAAGTGAAAAGACTTTCGTTGTTTTCCAAAGCTATACTCTTTTTACTTTAAATCAGAGATTTTTTTCGCCAATGGCAGGTTTGCCATAGAAGACGCTCCACTATTTATGGGGGGCATCTGCATCAACTATATTGAAGTTTTTTCATCACTGAAAATAGCGCTTTTCAATTCTTCCTACAAAATTTGTAATTTTTGTAAAATGCTAAAAACGCATTTCGTGCCATAGAATAGGCTGTGGCATAGCGATTTATTTCTTCACCCTAAGTACCAAAACTGTGTTTATTATTTATAGTGAACTTTACTTGTGACAGAGAGATTCAAATACATCTAAATTTTTACGGTAAATCATGCTGTTCCTAGTAGCTAACCTTTTTAAAGGAACTTCTTACTATATTCTGCTGTCCGATTACTTCAGCAGTTATTTAACGACATTTCATGCCACAAAACTTCATTCCTGATATTCCGGGCTCTTTTTCAGGTAGTTCCATGCCACGGAATATTATGGTTAATAATATAACTGGGGAAAATAATAAAACGGGTTTTATTAAGTAAATAGCTTCTATATATTTAAGTTTTTACCACATAGTCATTGGTGTAGGTTTCTGTTGAAAATTTTTGACACTGGAGAAGCCGGAAGCTGCTCAGTTCATTTTGCACATATAATTATTTACTATTGAATGTTAACTATTGTTCGTGATAACGGTAGTTAAAATTATAAAGGAACAACGACATAACATATAAAAATACTTATTAACTAAAGGCGATTATAATCGCATAGAGCAAAACGTTTTACCCTTCTTTCATAGAGCGAAAATGAGGAAAAACATATTGCATATATAATTTTTTTACTGGGATATATGTGCATATAGTGTTCGTCCGATTAGAGCATCGAAGGGGGTACTCGATGCTACTCAAAGCATCGCTAGAAAATACTCGATTCTACTTATACTCAAAAGTACTCGGACGAAATATTTCAAAACAATCTTTTTTAAATACATAAAACCATCTTTTATGTGTTACAAAGTTATAATTTAATGCAAAAAGGCTTTTTAATATGAAAATATATGCTTATTTTTAATATATACATACATATAGGTAAATACATATTCTCGCAACTTTTATACGTTAGTTACAAAGATATAATTTAATTTAGAAATGGCTAATTTAATTCAGAAATGGCTTTGTGAATATGAAAATATATGCTTATTTTTAGCATAAATATGTATATACGTATTTTTCCTGCGTAACGCAGGCTATTGTTGTATGAAATACCATAAAGCTTCAGCACATGGGATACGTGTCAAACTTCATATGCAACTTGTGGCAACTTTACTAATTTGACTAGAGTTGCATAAATTCTTCGACCGAGTAAATACTTGCACAATGTACTCGATACCCACCAAGTACTTGGTCACATGTATCGAAGTACTAAAAATGCTCGGTACTTTGTAGAGGTACTCGAGTATTTACTCATATGTACTCGTATCGGAACATCACTATGTGCATAGCACAATAGAAGTGTTATGTACAGTAGATTAGTTATGAAGGCATTTAGGTTTAGAATCTTATAAATTAAGACGGCTACTCTGTAGCGGTTTGATTCTCTATTAGAAACTCGATGGCTTCATTTCATAGCGGGCTGGTCATCCATGGTGCGTTCTCGGGCCTAAACCTACAGCAAAACAGTCGTATAAATCACGGATTTCGGATTAGCTCATCCAGTTTTTGCAATAGTGGATATATTTTTTCATTTTGTTAAGTTCTTAGCGTCCTATTTTTATATTCTGCTGGCGGAGGCAGGATCTGAAATACTTTAGTAAAATGCATGGAGAAAATAAGGCATCTAATATACATAAATACTTAATCACATATTTATTTAACAATGAGCTCTAAAGCTTTGTTATAATAATTAATTTTTTTAATATATGGTATGTAACTTTTTATACAAATTCAGAAAATAAATTTTGACCTGAATTTGGACTGACTCTTTTGTAGTTGTCTGTTTATTTCCATTTACATATTTACATACTCCTATAACACAATGTATTGTTCTTTTTACAGTTAAAGCAACGTTTTAGATACAAATAATGAATGGTGTTACTTGTATTTGTAGTAAATGTATCGAATTTCAACAGTCATTTTTTCCAATATTCTTCATATATTCAAACTGCCACGCCTTCTTAACCTAATCATCCCATTTTTGGTGACAAGTAAGACTTAGCCCATCTGTGCACATGTCCTAAATTTCAAGGCTCTGCAATGCTTTAAATGAAAGCTAGGGGTTTTTTTTCGTGCTAGATTAAGAGAATTTCCCACTGTGCCCACAGCATCGCATTTTTCTTGTGTTCGTGTATGCGGTGGCATGTATTGTGAGGACTAAACATCCACAGAATTTAGCCCACACGAACGCTTACCCCTACACCAGAAACAACAACGAATACAGCAGCGTCATCAACAGGGCCAGCCAACATAAAAAGGCCGTATCAACAAAGAAGGAGCAATTTGACCCTTTTTAACTGCCAATACCCTTTGACCCGACTTTTTGAAAATTTAGATTTTTTGACCCTTTTCCAAAATTATGCGCGACTTTTGCCCCCTTTCAGAGATTTTTTAAGAAATGTTAACGGATCCATGCCATTAGAAAATATTTCCTCCGTAAGTACGAAAAAATGCATTACTTAAAACTTCTGAAGAAAATATAATTATTCTCCTTGCAGCAACTAGATTTTTGTGTATGTTTGCAACCCTGCTTTTCTGTTAAGCAGATTTATTTTTCTTCTAGTAAAGAGCAGCAAAAATAATATGATGACCATTTTTCAACAATGACCCCTTTCTTGCAACTTCCTTGAAAATTCTCAACGGTAACACTGATCAACACTCCTTGGTGACACCGTCACCATGGCAACGCAACATGTAACTATACGACTCAGCAACACGAAGAGCACCAGCTATATCATAAGTGCCTCAGCAACATACCAGTCAGTCAGCAAGGAGCTGTGGTTGTGAACGTACAGCTACCAACAAATAGTCCTTGACTTGTGCACGAGTTTGCCACACAGGGCTTGGCTATTTCAGGGTAGAGCGCCGCCACTCCACAGGCCACCGTGTGCCCGCGTGACGGTAACGCCGACGTTGTTCATCAGCAGAGCGCCGACGACGCCCAGCAGAGTGCGCCGACAGAGCAGCGCGCCGACATCGCCAGCAGCAAGCGTCAGTAGCGGAGCTGTAGTTGTGAACACGCAGCTACCAACAAATAGTCCGTGACTTGTACACGGGTTTGCCACACAGGGCTTGGCTGTTTCAAGATAGAGCGCCGCCACTCCACAGTCTACCGTGAATCCGCGTGACGGTGACGCCCGATTGCAGTACCATAGAGCACCGGCATAGTAGCGCCCACGTCGCACAGCAGCAGAGCGCCGGCATAGTGGCGCACAACTGGGTACCAAGTAGCATACATATCGCAAAATTATTGTATGTTACATTTTTTTTCGAAAGTAACATTTTGATGCAACTTTGTTTTACACCCCATAACGCATTACCTGCTCAAATATTATAGCTGAAATCCCTATAGCTGCCCTAAAAATTTACTGTACATTTTATCGTCTGTGACAATGATTTTTTTCATATAGCCAAAATTATCGTATGTGCTAAGAAATTTGAATGTAAATCGGAATGCTCGCGTTATGTAGGTTTTTTCGCCATCGTAATCAATACGATTGTTGACTTATGGGTCTCATAACTGCTCACAATTTGTGAGCTAATCACGCCCTTAAAATGGGTTTGGTAAGTAGTGATAACTGTAGGAAGTGCGAAATGGAAAAAGAAACGGCGGATCACATTGCGTGCGATTGTCCAGCGCTGACAAATTTGGGCCTGAGGGAAGCATTCCTTACCAACCTCGAGCAAGCAACACAATAAGGGTTAAACGAAACCATATAACTCGCTAAGAAGGTTTCATGGATTCTTTATATATTGTCCACCTTTTTATCATTAGATGATGAGTAGATGAAAATATATGTCTGTGTGAAGCTTTTACTAGGCGGCCAGAGGCCTATTTTATATAATTTTTTGTTTAAAATTTCAGAGCCAGAATTGTCGGCAACATTTTTTCTGTTTCATATACGCTTGAAGGCAACTGTGAAAATATTTGGAAAGCGACAGTGAAAATACTGGAATATTGTCGACAATGGTGCTCACAACTGTCACCCTGACAAAATTGTCGCGACAATAGCGACAAAACTAAATGGCTCAGTTGAATATTTCTTAAAACTAAAATAAAACAAAAGCACTTATTACATATGAATTACATATCAATTTCATATGACCGGCGACAATTTTAAAACCCGACAATGACAAATTGTCAGTTCTCAATGGAATTGAAGCAGTGGTGACAATTGGTTTTATGAAACCAAACTATCGAATTGTCACTGACAATACGGAAAATGCCTCTCGTTATAAAATTATCACTGTCACTAATGAAATAGGCCCCAGTTCTACCTAACCTACTTCCGGGCCATACTATAATGCCAGTTAATTCTCTGCTTAGTACAATTAAATCTTTTATACTATCGTACAGTCTCGGCAGCCAGTGAACGTCTCACAAACATTCGCAATGCACAAACCAATTCTAAAGTTACGACTGCTTCGATATAGGCCAGTCTGAGTTTAAGAAATGGAAGTCCTTTTAAGTTTAATTGAACTTAAGTACGGATATTATGATAGTTCTACAAAAAAAAAAAAAAAACTCAACAAATTAAATTTTACTCATAAGCTATGAATGTTGTACCATAAGCCCTTTGTATATCCACAACAAAATTGTATGATTTAAAAAATCTTTGTTTTATAAATAGCATAGCATCAAAATACCACAATTAATATTTAATTCATATTTCAAATACTTGTTCATTGAAAGTGACGACAAGGACGAGCCCTCGCCAAGGCACGTCAGGAGGCATCTCTACAAACTGACGGACGATGTACAGAGGTCCATTAAACAACCCCTGGACCCAACTGCATGCCGGCAGGCCTTAAACGGCATTCACAGAAAGTCAGTCTCTAGTTATATAGACTCCCGACCTGTGAATGCCGTTTTGAGCACACAACCACTGGACGTGGACGAGGCATAACGCTGTCTGTCTAGAAAGACTCGCACCACAATAGCCCAACTTCGCTCTGGATACTGCAGAAGCCCTGTAGTCAAATGTACTAGTTGTAAACTACCGCACAACTAATATGAACCTCATGCCCAACTAGTCAGCCAACTTTCTTTTCCATGCAATCAACTGGTATTTTTAACATGGGGATGTCGTACGAGATGGCAATTGACAGATTTCGGTCAGAAATATACCAGTCTCATACTAGTTCAAAATAGACAGAAAAATGCAGTTCCAAAACCATTACTTTGGGAGTCAAAAAATAAAATGAATTCAGGAATATACAATGAATAGCTTTTGATTATGTACACTTTAATATATTACACATTTTTAATTAGCAGCCTTAGATTTGCCAATAATTAGACTAAAATTTTTTGGGTATTAATTAAAAGGAAAAATAAATACATAAATATTTCAAACTTTTGAACAAACATTTAAATGCATTTTTCATTAAATGTTATTAAAAGTAAAAGCTGCCAGGTACAGTAAATACTATATTTTTTATCTTTTTTTAATAATATTAAACATGCAAAAGAAATTTTTTTAGTTGAAAACTAAAGTACATTATTGAGCGAACTTAAATAAAAATAAAAGTTTTCATTAGATTAAATTAAATTCATTCACTTCAATAGTGTTATTGAGCTTTCTACCACGATTTGTTTGTTAGGAAAAATGGAAAAAACAACAATGCTTAAGCGGTAAAAGTTATAGCAGCTATTTCGGAGACCACCGCATCTCCTCACTTCTTTTTTCTAGACTTTCAGCAGGGATCGAACCCGCGTCATCGATGTTCAAAGTCAGAAGCGCTAACCACGGAGCTATTCACACCCCATGAGCTTTTGTTGCTAATCCATTTCCTTATTCAACCTCAAGGCGAATTTATACTAGGTGGTGCTACTGGCGAATTTATATTACAACAACAACAACCGCATGTATTTGGATTGTGGGTGTTATGTCAAATCTCAATTCGCACCAAAGTTTACATGTATTTTGTTTTTGCTTTTGATGGGTGTGCTGTCAAATCAGTAAAAGCAAAAACAAAATACATTTAAGGCGAAGAAATCAGCTGATCTTACAACACCACTTTCTATAAATTCGCCTTGATTCAACCTACTACTATCAAGTGCAGCTGATTCGCGGTAATTAAAGCTTGACAGCATGGTTGTTATTGTTAATTCCATACAGTGTTGCCAGAACTTTTTGGACCAACCGGCTAAATTGGCGAAAAAAAAATCGGCTAAAAACGGCCAAACTATTTAAACTAAGTTTCGCATGTTTTATTTAAATAAATCATATGTAGACTAGTTCTTGGAGAGAAGTTGCAAATTCAAGCTTAAAAAAATTTTGCCAGGAAGAATTTGCAATTAGGAAAAACATATGATTGTGGCACATGGTTGCATTTTTTGTCGACGATAATTTAAATAAACAGGTTCGTCAAATTTATAAATTTACAAACTTGAGCGATTTTAAAATGAAAAATTTAAGTAAATACTTGTTTACTTAATTAATGTAGTTAATTCCAATGATTTGAAACGTACTCGGAATGCATCTCGACCAGAGTCGATATAGGAAACCCGACAGTTACTACGACAAAGAAATTGAAACGTATGTTGAAGAAAGTCGGGCTAACAAGAAATATACATGTGGATCCTGTTGTTTTTTCCTCTCTGAAAGAATTTTAACTATTCTATACAATTTTCTTATGATTGAAATGCAACTGTGGACACTAGCTGGCAGGGAAACTTGCAAGTTTCTGTAAATTTTCGTTCGAGCAGAAATTTGCAAGTTTCTCCACTCGAGAGAGAATTTGGGAGCATTTTTTCTTACTAACTGATATTTTGAGTAATAATTTTCGCTGGATTTTCGACGAACAAGCTTATTGTCTTCCAAGAGAGTTTTTCTCTACATAGAAATTTGTGCTCTTTTACTTTCATTTTGACGCATTTCAGTGGTGGTTCTTTTAATTCAAGTTGGCCTTCGGTTTTTGGAATTTAAATAAGTTCTCAGCAAAAAGAGTTTGTTTAAAAAATCCATATGTGTACATTAGGGTGATTCAGAACTGGAACTTTTTGTAAAGTCGACTGAGAACGTTCGGATTCTTGAAGATAAGAGGGAAAACAAGTTCCTTCTAAAATTTCAGCTTTTTTGAACAAGATTTAGAGGTCGCTCAACGCTGGTGTTTGTTTTCCGGAAACTACAGATTTTACACTGAGGGAAAAACAACGTAAATTTTACAAAAACGAGGTGAAATATACAAAAAACAGTGATGATAGTCAGCCAACCTTGAAAATTGTTATATCAACTATAAAAAATGTTATTTTAAAATTTAGTAGATTACAATGAAAATCAACCGTATTTATATTTAATTTGACGTTAAGTCTTAGTCAATTTAATATTTTTAGGTGTGGACTAGACATCAGTATATTGTTAGTTCAAAAGCGTTACAAAATTTGTGTTAAGCATATTTCGTGATGAAATAGCAGCACAAAGTTGTTATTTTAACGTTAAAATCTCCTTTATTTAATATTGTTTAAGGGTTGTTTTTATGTTGATATCGTTGTTCTTTTGAAGTAGAGGTATTTTGAATCAACATTTAAACAATGCCAATTTGAAATAATTTCAAAGCTAAGTTAAGGCGATTTTCTTGTTAGGTTTACATTGATACATATTCAATTTGAGATTGTTTAAGGGTTACTTTGAAATTAATTTCCTTGGTGAATTAAAAATGCAGAATATTTGGCTTGACATTTTATTAATTTTTTAACTTAACAACTTAAAATAAGGACATTTCGAAGTTTTCAATGTATATTAAGAAAAAATTAATAATTAAAATTATAATACAATTTTAGTCAAAACTTGTGAATATGTGGCGTATTATTATGATAGCCACTCTGTAATGAGCTAGACTTTTCTACAAAAATAATAAACATTAAATAAACAGGAGAAACATTGCCAAAACTGGCCAAAATGTCACTTACTTATTTAGTTGAGCATGACGGTATGAAAAAAAGTTAAATGTGTTTAATTCTACAATAAGTTTTCCCATTATTTATGGAGTATAGATGCAATGACTTACTTATAAAAGAAGAATCGTTGTTTTAGCAGAATAATAGTCATATACTGATTCCAGACGCAATATGAAGCTCTCCTGTGCATCGACAATAG
>NW_023458556.1:98815800-98855078 GCF_013731165.1 Rhagoletis pomonella | reverse complement strand
ATCGCTATCGCACTCTTTGATGGTTGATTTAAATAATTTTGCCCCCAGGTCATGTACTTCTCCGGTCTTCTGGACGATCGTCACATGGCCTGAGCGATAAATTCGTTCAAACCATTAAAGTCGTCGGGGACCGATGGCATCATACCTGCGCAACTGAAAATGGCTCTGAAGGTGTCGTGGAATTGGTTGGATACTATTTATGCGAAATGCGTTAGAACCGGGTTCATCCAAAGGCCTGGAGGATCAGTGTGACGTTCATCCCGAAGGCCGGAAAAGGCTCTTATGTTTCCTCTAGGGATTTTAGGCCTATCAGTCTCTTCTTTTTGATAAAAATGCTAGAGGGACTGATAGACCTGTACATAATAAAGAAACACTGTGACTGTCTTTGAAGAGCTCAAAATGCTTATTATGCAGTGGCCACAGAAATCCTTCACGCATGAAGATTATGCAGTAGGGGCCTTCTTCGATATAGAGGGGCCTTCAGTAATGCCACTCCAGAGGCAATAGTCAAGTATATTAATAATCTGGGGGTTGAAGCCAACCAAATAAGACTTATCTACAGCTTACTTCATGACAGAAATGTCGCGAGGGAGTGGAGGAGCGTCTGCACACAGTGCAGAGGGGCACCGAAATTGCGCATATGGAAACTGTGCATTTAGACATTATTTCGGTTTCAACCGAAACTGTGCATGTATGCTTTATTTCGGTTTTTACCATATGCATTATTTCGGTTTTAAACCGAAACTGTGCATGTATGCATTACTTCGTTTTTTTTCATATGCATTATTTCGCTTTTAAAACGAAAGTATGCATATGCATAATTTCGGTATTTTCTCATATGCATTATTTCGGTTTTCAACCGAAACTGTGCATGCATGCATTATTTCGGTTTTTGTTATATGCATTATTTCGGTTTTCAACCGTAACTGTGCATGTATGCATACCTTCGTCTTTCACATATGCATTATTTCGGTTTTCATCCGAAACTGTGCATGTATGCTTTATTTCGGTTTTTTCCATATGCATTATTTCGGTTTTGAACTGAAATTGTGCATGAATGCATTATTTCGGTTTTTGTTATATGCATTATTTCGGTTTTCTAACGAAAGTGTGCATATGGATAATTTCGTTTTTTCTAATATGAATTATTTACTTCTACTTAGTAAGGGTTTTAATCCCTAAGCGCGGCTGAAAGCCGCCTACGCAGAGGAAAGTTCTGCGCAAAAATACGTCCGCCCTTCTTTTCCGGCAATACAGAAAGGAGAATTCTACTTAGTAAGGGTTATAATCCCTAAGCGCGGCCGAAGGCCGCCTACGCAGAAAGAAGTTCTGCGCAAAAGTACTTCCGGCCCCTTTTCCGGCAACACAGAAAGGAGAATTCTACTTAGTAAGGGTTATAATCCCTAAGCGCGGCCGAAAGCCGCCTACGCAGAGAGAAGTTCTGGGCAAAAATACTTCCGCCCTTCTTTTCCGGCAACACAGAAAGGAGAATTCTACTTAGTAAGGGTTATAATCCTTAAGCGCGGCCGAAGGCCGCCTACGCAGAAAGAAGTTCTGCGCAAAAATACTTCCGGCCCCCTTTTCCGGTAACACAGAAAGGAGAATTCTACTTAGTAAGGGTTATAATCCCTAAGTGCGGCCGAAGGCCGCCTACGCAGAAAGAAGTTCTGAGCAAAAATACTTCCGGTCCCCTTTTGGGGCAACACAGAAAGGAGAATTCTACTTAGTAAGGGTTATAATCCCTAAGCGCGGCCGAAGGCCGCCTACGCATAAAGAAGTTCTGCGCAAAAATACTTCCGGTCCCCTTTTCCGGCAACACAGAAAGGAGAAGTAAGGGTTATAATCCCTAAGCGCGGCCGAAGGCCGCCTACTCAGAAAGAAGTTCGTTTTCATGTATGCACTATTTCGGTTTTTGTCATATGCATTACTTCGGTTTTGAGTCGAAACTGTGCATGTATGCATTACTTCGGTTTTTGTCATATGCATTATTTCGGTTTTGAACCGAAACTGTGCATGTATGCATTACTTCGTTTTTCTCATATGCGTTATTTCGGTTTTCAAACGAAAGTGTGCATGTATGCATTGTTTCGGGATTTTCATATGCATTATTTCGGTTTTCAACCGAAACTGTGCATATATGCATTATTTCGGTTTTTTTCATATGCATTATTTCGGGTTTCAAACGAAAGAGTGCATATGCATAATTTCGGTTTTTCTAATATGCATTATTGCGGTTTTTAACCGAAACTGTGCATATATGCATTATTTCGGTTTTTTTCATATGCATTATTTCGGTTTTCAACCGAAACTGTGCATATATGCATTATTTCGGTTTTTTTCGTATGCATTATTTCGGTTTTTTTCATATGCATTATTTCGTATGCACAGTTTCCATATGCACAATTTCAGGGTGCCCAGTGCAGATCCAATAAGAGCACTCCACAAGATGGTGTTCTCTCTCCCCTGCTCTGGATTGCGGTTGTAAACGACCTATTAGAGGAACTGGAAAAAGTAGGCTGTCGGGTGATCGCTTATGTAGATGATGTGAAACTTTTGGTTAAGGCACGATTTCTATACACCATTTTTGATCTGGCTCGAGGTTACCTGAATCAAGTAACTGGGCGGGCGATCAACGACGGCTGTCGTGGAAGCCCAACATTGAGGAAAGGGTAAGAAAGGTATCGGTTGCCTTGTACTGCTGCAGGGGAGCTATCGGTAAAAGGTGGGGTTTCTCGACCAAATTAATTCATTAGCTCTAGGAAACCAGATTTAAGCCTCTATTGTTTCAAGGAGCCCTAGTCTGGTGGAACTCACTAGAGAAGGCTGCACTTGTAAAACAGGAATTAGCGGGGCATTAGGAGCCACACCTACACTGGCGCTTAACATTCATATGTTGAACACGGCGCTTGTGGATATCGCAGACAGAATTGTCGCAGCACGAACTGCTATTAGGCTAAGAGAAACCGGGTCCTTTTGTGACATAAAAAAGGAAAAGAAGACATTTCTCTGCTGCAGCAAATGTTTTTATAGGATACTTTAAAACACGTTACCTCTCAAGGGCAATGGTAATGGGGGTTCTGACAGAGCATTGGGCGGTTGGTATTCATGCGGTGGGACTAGGAATTTCAACTGATCCTTTTGTACCAGCTGTCAAGAAGAAGATGAAGTGGAATCATCTCCACACTTTCTTTTAGACAGTCCAACCTTCGCGAGGCTAAGATGGAAGCATTTTGGCTCGCAGTTCTGAACAAACACTGATCTCTCAGGGATCGAAAGTAGCCGCATTCGAAATTTCATAATCGACTCGCGGCGTTAACTTAACCCAACCCAAGTAGTACTTCTTTGAGCTATGAAATAGTTGGTCACATTAGGTATGTACTACCTCTCCGTAATACCTGGGTGGGATCCCTGGTCCAAGCAACATCAAAAGAAAGTTTTAAAAACAAGATCTTTCTTAACAGCGGTTGCTCCTCCGTGCAGTGTTGGGCAAATTTGAATTGCAAGAACAATTAATTAATTAATTAATTGTTAATTTCTATCACTACTACTATCACCACTAACAATTGGTTAATTGTAATTGTAAAGAATAACAATTAACTAATTGTAATTGTTGTGGAGAATAACGGTGATATTCTTCAGTTAGCAATTAAAAATTTTTTAATTGGTTTGTAAATTTTATTAAAAATCAACGATTATAAATGCCTACTATATAGGCCAGGGATGTGAATATGACAATCACCCACAACCCAGGCCTGTGCCGTATTTTTTTTTTTTATTTATAATGCCGAATTTCCACTAGCCATTTAAATGGCAAAAAATGCATGCCATTTAAAAAATGCCATGTGGAAAGGAACTTAATGACTATTTCTTACAAATAAAATAATATTTTATAATTTTTCAATGCCCAATTTTGTCATTTGCCATTTTTGCCATTTGATGCCTAGTGGAAATCCAGTTTAAGTAGGCTAATTGTTATCAAAAAAGTAATTGCAATTAAACTATTTGCCGTGTGCAAATAAATAATTGCAATTACTTTTTTAATAAATTAAAAAAATGATTGAAAAATTATTTGATTAACGCTCAACACTGCCTTGAAAAAGCTTCACCCCGCCTTTTTGTGACAACATCAAGACACACACCACAAATTGGAGGAGAAGCTTGGCCAAACACTTAGCAAAGGTGTAAGCGCTAAAATATTATTATTATACTATTAATATTTGCAATGAGTAGGAAAATACTTGGATTCAACATGGCATATGAGTGATATTTATCTCGTGATTTTTTTTACTTGATGTTTAATAATATTAATTGATGAGGTATAATATTGATATGATTTATAATGTGATCTTAGGTGTATTAAGCATATATGCTCAGTGGCTTAGCAACAAAAAAAAATAATGCAAATATTAATTTTTTATAAGGCAAAACTTAGTTACTAACTAATTAATTAAATGTGTTTAAAACTAATTTATCGAACTTATATAAACTGCGTTCCAATAAGCTGACATTTTGGAACCTACCTGCGAAATTTGAGCGAAATCCGGCAAGATTTGATGAAAATATACCAATTTTTTAATAAAGATGCATCTATAGTCTGTAGTTTCCGGAAAACAAACAACAGCGTTGAGCGACCTCTAAATCTTGTTCAAATAAGCTGAAATTTTAGAAGTAACTTGTTTTCCCTCTTATCTTCAAGAATCCGAACGTTCTCCGTCGAATTTCCAAAAAGTTCCAGTTTTGAATCACCCTGGTGTACATAGTGCTCGAAAATATATATTTTTCCTTTAACTTAAAACTTTAAGCGTGGGCAACCATGATGTTTTGTAATTTAGGCACAATAGAATATGCGCTATCTGGGAAGACAATTACAGGTAACAATTATTCTTGTTACAGGTAACATCTATTCTTGGCACTATATCGAAACACAAACGCGTGACATGAAAATTTTCTCCGTGATAGTAGCCATTTCTAACAAACTTTAGATCTCTTAGTCAATAATGGAAATATATATATTTGAATTTTAAGAAAACAAGGTAAATAGCCAAATCGGCTAAAAACGGCTATTTTTTTACAAAACGGCTAACAAATCGGCTTCCGGCTAAACCGAAATTTCTCCAGCTGTTTGCTATCGCAAGCGGCTAAATCTAGCCGGGAAACGGCTAAAATGGCAACACTGATTCCATACATGAAATAGATTCATTGCATAGCTTTTAGGGCAGGCTCATCCCATATATTTATTTGTCCATTTTTATTGTGGCGTATTCATATTTATTTCAATAGTGTTATTGAGCTTTGTACCACGATTTTTTTGTTAGGAAAAATGGGAAAAACAACAATGCTTAAGCCATAAAAACTATGCAATGAATCTATTTCATGTATGGAATTAACAATAACAAGCACGCTGTCAAACTTTAATAGCGGCGAATCAGCTGCACTTGACAGTAGTAGGTTGAATAAGGGAATGGATTAGCAACAAAAGCTCACGGGGTGTGCATAGCTCAATGGTTAGCGCTTCTGACTTTGCACATCGATGACGCGGGTTCGATCCCGGCTGAAAGTCTAGAAAAAATAAGTCTGATGAGGAGATGTTGTGATCTCCGACATAGCTGCTATAACTTCTACCGCTTAAGCATTGTTGTTTTTTCCATTTTTCCTAACATACAAATCGTGGTACAAAGCTCAATAACACTATTGAAATAAATATGAATACGCCACAATAAAAATTGATAAATTCATTTACTTTGAACAGTTTAGTCCTTTCTTTTTAAAATTTTATAAAAGTACTAATTAACGCTTAAAATTTGAGATTTGGATAAGAATAAACCAAATAAATAATTCATACAATTATTAGATATTCTTTTTTTCTATAGTTTGGTTTGTTCATTGATAATTGAAATTAATCAAATAATAATAATAATAATAATAATCAAATCGGTATAGAGTAAAACCAAATGCAACATAAGGTGTCAATAAAACTACGTTAATGGCTTTTTTCGAGTTAACTCAAATAATGAAGATATCCTTGATTGTATCCTTGCACACGATTTACTTTTTAATTAGGTTAAGTTCATTAAAAGTATTCTTAGAAAATAATCATATAAAGTTTTTTAATACGAGGAGTTCATGGAATTAATTTTTGAAGTTTCTTTTTTATTAGCACTGCGCTAGATGGTCCTGTAGGCTAATTTTAATGAATTTTATTGAGTTTTTTCAAATAAATACTAAAATTAAAGCTCTTTATTAAAAACGAAAGTCAGTCACCATGTAAAACTTACGTTATTCGTATTAAAAAAATACCCATTTTAAATACCGCCATCAATACTTTAAACAAATAATTTATTTATTTTACTTTGTTTTATTCTTTTGTCTACTATTTTCTCAAACTTTCTTCTTTGCTTTTTATTTCGATTATCAAAATCATCGTTATACACTGCCGGAACAAAGTATTGACACAGCAAATTTTTCACAATATATGCAACAATTTTTATTCTAATATTTTTCCGCCAATTCTGTGTAAAAATATGATTCATTCTACAACAAAAAACATAAAAATATAATTCCTAAACTATGTGCAAAACTCGCGAAAATTCAACAAATTTTAAACTTATTAATCAGATTTTTTTAGATTTTTTTTGAGTATGCAGATTTGTAGCCCAATCAATTTTGTTATAACAAAGTAAAAGTTTTAAGTAGCTAAGTAGCCGTTTTTTCACGCAGCCTCTTCCACACAACAAATTTTTTCGAAAATACTTTATATGGAAAGAATGCAAAACACTTTCAACAAAAAAAATCTCAAAAACTAATATGATTTTTGACTAACTCTGAACTTGCATTATTTTACTATAATTTAATGGGTTGCAAAACTCCACACTCAAATAAATTCTAAAAAATCTGATTAAAAAGTTGAAAATTTGCATAAAAGTTTGATGAATTTTCGCGAGTTTTGCACAAAGTCTAGGAATTATTTTTTTATGTTTTTTGTTGTAGAATGAACCATATTTTTATACCAAATTGGCGGAAAAATATTAGAATAAAAATTGTTGCACATATTGTGAAAAATTTGCTGTGCCAATACTTTGTTCCTCTCGATTGAGTGTAATTTTGCGCTTTCGCAGTTCTAAAGGCTTTAGTCTGAAAATCGCTGGAATAACTATTTTGAGTAATTATTTCATTTTGTGAGTTTTCGATAACAGCAATTTATCACTTTCTTTGGTGTTTTAATTAAAAAATGGTTGATTGTGAAAGGAAATATCAAAATTGTCGTTGGATATGACGTAAATATCTTAGTAAATTTTTCAAGAAGGAAAGTTTGAAGAAAATGTTGACAAAATAATAAAAATAAATACAATAAATAACTTAATTTATGTTTAAAATATTAATTAAGCGTTTAAAATCACATCATTACTAAATTTTTAATAAAGACCTCTAATTTGCGTATATACTTGAAAAAAGGCAAAGGAAAATAATTCTAAATTGATCGGAGAGCTAAACCGAAACAACAAATACGAAAAACACAAAGCAGCACAATGAAACACTTTTTTCAACATATTAAATATAAGTACGACATGGACGCCTGTTACACCATCAAACAATACGGCAAAAACCACAAAATACTTGCGAAACAACAACAACGGCTTAAATTTCTACTGAAATGTAAAGACTTTGGAATTCTACCACCACATCTAAAGGGAAAGACCAGCAAAATTATACAGGGTTTCAAACTCGACAAAACTAGGAAGGAAATGCTAAAGATTGAAAAACAGTTCTTAACTAAAATTCTCAGTTTGGAGATAAAAGAGGCTAATATACAAATAAAAATCGTTAATGACGCCATAAGACAAATTAAGAAAAAATTACGCGAAATTCTGGAAGATAATGAATACAATTCAGTAGTCGAAACACAAAACCAATTTCTAAAGCATACCAAAAACAAAACAGAAGGGACTCTTAATAGAAAACTACAAAATTCAACTAACGAAAACTTTGAAAAATTTGAATTGAGACGTAATGAGGATTGGTTAACAAATAACACCAAAATCGCCATTCCTGTCGAGTGCAGATGGTTGCTTTCTTTGGGGAAAAAGTTCGCTCTGCCAGTTTCTAGGAAAACATTTTCACCATTGCATTTAATAGCCGACATCGAACAAAGCATACAAACTATGGAGGATAACAGAGAAAAAGATATGGTGAGATGCAAATTTGCGACCAAAGTTAACACATTTAAAAATAAGTTAATAAATAGTCCAAAAGAGAAATCTATACATCAAATTTACGAAGAAACACGACGATTTATCAAGCAACATAAGGATTCCATAATTATTACGAACGCAGATAAAGGAAATAGGACAGTGGTGATGTACAAGGAAGATTATAAAGAAAGAATGAAAGACCTCATCAGTGACAAGCTTACATATAAAACTATTAGAACTGACCCCACCCAAAAATTGATGAGAAAGAATAATAATATTGTGAATGACCTCTACAAGAATAAAAACATCGATTTAAAACTGAAACATCACTTGACATGCACAGCAGCGACAGCACCTAGACTGTATGGTCTACCAAAAGTCCACAAAAGAAACATACCACTTCGACCAATTTCATCGTCAATAAATGTACCATGCTCCGGACTATCTAAATACATAGGACAAATACTAAAAAATATCGTCACCGAGAAATTTAATATAAGAAACTCATTAAATCTGAAAGAAAGTATAAAGGATCTGCATATTGATGATGATGAAATTCTCATATCCTTGGACGTCGTTTCCCTCTTTACAAATATACCCATTCACTTTGCAATCAACACAATAATGAAGCAGTGGTCGAGTCTGCAAAAACACACAAAAATCATAAAAAAGCAATTTCTAACTATATTAGAATTTTGTCTGAGGGAAAATAATTACTTTGTGTACGATGGAACTTACTACCAGCAAGTTTATGGTATGCCGATGGGTAATCCTCTATCGCCAACTATAGCGGACATAGTTTTAGACAAAATTATTGACGACAGCATTATTGAGCTAAGATCCACTGACATATATATCAAATACATAACCAAATATGTAGATGATATATTCAACAATATAATATGATATATTATACAATTCACTCTGGAGAAAGAAAAAGATAACAAATTAGCCTTCCTAGACATAGAAATATATAAAAATAAAAACAAACTAAAAACTAATTGGTACACCAAAGCCGTAGCATCCTCAAGGATGATCAACTACCATTCCAACCACCCATGGACTCAAAAGAGAAACACGGCTATAAATTTTATAAACAAAGTTAACTCCTTGAGTGACCAGGAGTTCATGGATCAGAACAAGAGACAAATAAGAAGCATACTATGTAAAAACGGGTATCCTAACAAAATAATAGAAAGCTTACTAACAGCAGCAGCAAACAAAATCACATGTAAAAGTGGCAATACAAAAACAAAGGAAGACAATTGCAAAATATATACAGGCGTCACATATATACCTAAACTTACGGACAATAAAACACTACGCAAAATTATTAAAAACAACAACGTAAGCTATGCACATAAACCACATCACACTATCCAAGCCATTTATACTAAAACAAAAGATAAAATTGGTAAGGAACAACTACACAATGTAGTCTACGAAATAAAATGTCAAGGCAAAGAAGGAGAAAACTGCAGCAAGGTTTACATTGGCACAACGAAGAGATCGCTTGGAACGAGAATCAACGAACATAAGCTAGACGCCAAAAACAACAAGAGTACCACAGCATTAGCGCAACACCTGACGGAAAACAAACATACAGCTGATTTTGACAATGCAAAGGTTATGTTGTGATAATTTTATTGCTTAACATTAAAGTAAGTGTTAAATTATTTTGTATTGGCTTATTTGCTCCTTGTAATAATTATTCGTTATTATTATGTTTTTCGTATTTATAAATATATAGACTCCCTGAAGAAGACGCGAATATGCGTCGAAACGCGTAGGAGAAGAAGTAAACACTTGTTTTATTCAATATAACCGGCCAAAAAGCTCCAAACCCAATAGCATTGAAATTCGATGAAATTGGCCTACAGCGATCTAGCACAAAGCTAATAATAAACGAACATCAAGAACCAGTTCCTCGTATCAAAAAACCCTTACATAAGTATTTTCTAAGAACCTTTCTCAAGAACTCAATCTAGTTATACAATAAATCGTGTGCACCGATTCAATTAAGGACGTCTTCCTTATTTGAGCTAAACTCGAAAAAAACCATCAAGGTAGTATTATTGACATCTAAAACTATCACTTGCATTCGATTTTACTTAATACCGAGCCAACAAGTTTGATTTTGTCGCATAGTGTTATTAAGCATTAAACGGTATTTAATCATTAAATGGTTATCCAATTTACAATAATAATAATAATAATAGATTGGCGCTTACACATATGTTAGTGTTTGGCCGAGCTTCTCCTCCGAATTGTGGCGTGCGCCTTGATGTTGTCACACAAAGCGGAGGGACCTACAGTTTTACGCCGACTCCGTAATGGCAGAAAAACACTCGGAGGTTTGCCATTGCCTGCCGAGGGACGACCGCTGTTAAGAAAAAAAACCTTTTTTTCTATATTTTTTGCGATGTTGCTTTGACCAGGGCTTGAACCCAGGTGCTGCGAAGTGGAAGTGCGCACTGCTTACCACTACCACACTACAGTGGCCATAATTTACAATAAAGTACACAAAATATTTTAACTTTTATTTGGGTATATTGTAAACCATTAAAGGGAGTACAAAGTCAATTATACCAGACCTGCTAAAAAATGGTTAATAACACTGGTTTACACCAAAAATGTTCAATGGATGTCACTATCCAATTCCTATATAGAATTGCTCGGTGATTCCGAAAATCGAGTTAGGTATGAGTTTAGTCTCCCTGAAGTAAAACCCCAAACTGGTGAGGAAAAATACTAGTTTACAACTAGAATTTCCTGACGGAAACGGAACTAGTTCGAAAATTACCAGACTTGCACTATGTACAAAACGATTTATTCATGCCCTGTTTTATTTGACTACGACAGTTTATTACAATAAAGTACACCAAATATTATAACTTTTATTTGGGTATATTGTAAACCATTAAAGCGAGTACAAATTAAATTATACCAGACCTGCTAAAAAACGACAAATAACCAGGGAACGGATTTTATGGAAATTGCCTTTTTTCTGCTATGATGATTTAGCTTTCCCTGATTCCATATATACACATTTGATGTTGACTTTTTTTGCCTGTTTTAAGATATTTGCCTTTTTTTTGCCTTTTCTACCTTTAAAAGAGTGATTATAGCATTTACAATTTTTTTTTTTAAGATTAAAAAATGTACACATGCCCATGCGGCTTATAGAAGCGCAGGGACCTCTTGCCAAATTGGTGTTGGAAAAATTCAAAGCCGTTTTCTCAGGTAATGTAGGCTTGGAGACATGCCGCAGGCCGCCTACTCAGAAAGAAGTTCGTTTTCATGTATGCACTATTTCGGTTTTTGTCATATGCATTACTTCGGTTTTGAGTCGAAACTGTGCATGAATGCATTACTTCGGTTTTTGTCATATGCATTATTTCGGGTTTGAACCGAAACTGTGCATGTATGCATTGCTTCGTTTTTCTCATATGCGTTGTTTCGGTTTTCAAACGAAAGGGTGCATGTATGCACTACTTCGGGTTTTTCATATGCATTATTTCGGTTTTCAACCGAATCTGTGCATATATGCATTATTTCGGTTTTTTTCATATGCATTATTTCGGTTTTCAAACGAAAGAGTGCATATGCATAATTTCGGTTTTTCTAATATGCATTATTGCGGTTTTCAACCGAAACTGTGCATATATGCATTATTTCGGTTTTTTTCATATGCATTATTTCGGTTTTCAACCGAAACTGTGCATATATGAATTATTTCGGTTTTTTCGTATGCATTATTTCGGTTTTTTTCATATGCATTATTTCGTATGCACAGTTTCCATATGCACAATTTCAGGGTGCCCTCAGAAACATTCATTAAATTAGCTCTAACGGGCACTTAACTAATGATCGTGTAGATAAAATTGTAAAGGGCGAGGAAAGCGCCCTTATTCCTGATAATATGAACGTTTCAAACGTTCCATATTTAAATTGGGCTCCACTTGTATCAACTTACGTCGAGCGCACATTTAGTACATTCAAGGCTTTTCTTCGCGAAAATCGAATGAAAATGCTGCCAGAAAACTTCAAAATGCATCTTGTGGTTCAATGTTACTACAACTATAAAGATTAAAGTTTTATGAGCTAGAAACTCGAAAGGATAAAATAGTCAAAGATTCAAAGTACAAATTTTTCATATTATGAAACTAGTTCATGGTTTTTCTCTTTTTACTTGTAATATAAACATATCTAAAATAAATGTATTTTTTGATTGTTCTTCGTATTTTCTCTCTTTTTTTAGTGCCTTATTTTGCTTTTTTGCAATACCTAGTGCCTTTTCCTGCCTTTTTCACTATTTTGTTTTGCCTTTTTTGCAATACCTAGTGCCTTTTCCTGCCTTTTTCGCTATTTTATTTTGCCTTTTCCAGCCTATTTCGTTATTTTATTTTTCCTTTTTTATAGGCTTTTAGGTCCTAAAAATCCGTTCCCTGCTAATAACACTGGTTTACAGCAAAAATGTTCCATGGATGCCACTATCCAATTCCGATATATAATCGCTCGCTGATTCCGATATTTGCAATTTGTCGTTATTCAGCTTAAAAGAAAAAGTGGTTCCACTTGAATCACGTATATCTTACGAACCAATTTAACAATCTTAAAATGAGATACGTCAAATCAAAGCTAATGAAAATGAAATATACCATATAGGACCATATTAACGAACGTAAAATAAAGGACATTTTTCCCAATGATTTTAGAATACGAATATACAACTTGTATGATGGTAATTTAGATCAAATATTTGCCAGTTAATTATATTATTAAATTGTACAAGTTCCTCTTCTCGAAAGGCGCTGTAACCGGATTTTAACCGATTCCGAAACCAAATCCTTATAAAGGACTTCGCCATCCTTTGCTGCCACAATGCGTTTATCATAATTGAGCGGAGGTTTATTGTTATTTTTCAGTGGATCTAAAAACTTAGCGTGCAACACGATCCCTATGCTTTTGTCAACAATGAATTTTACTCAAAGTATATTAATTTTTCTGGGAAAATGTCTAAATATTAGTTAATTTTTTTTTCAATTACATAAATTTACCCTTATCAGTATTATCAAGGATTCGTGACCCTTAAGTGGGGTGCGAAGCAAACTGACGAAGGTTTTCATTCTGTTTCATTCTGTTTCATTATGGACATTTTTATTTTTTCATATTCTATGTTTAAAAATTTACCTCTGCAAAATCCAAAGGTAATTTAAAGGACAGTTTAAGAAATAAAGGACAAATGGCGTGCTTTATTTTGACAAAAATTACAAAGGACAGGGGGTTTAAATAAAGGACTGTCCTTTAAAATAAAGGGCGGATGTTCACCGTACCTATATACATCATCATCATATAGGTACGGTGACCACCTATATACATCACTTTCCGATAGGGCTGATAGTTTCTGACAAACTAACTAATCCTTCCGTTTTTTTTATTTTATAATGAAAAAATTAAGAAAAAATCTAACTTTAACAGAAGAAAATGTTAAAAAAATAACAGTTTCTGTGCCAAATTTTTTGGATTTGTGCTAAAGCCTGTTCTGTTACAAAAAAAAAATCAAGTTACTAATGAAGGAAAGCGAGGGACAAATAACGAATAACGAGTGGTGGTCAAATGAAAATGCGCAAAGATTTTTTGTATGAAATATAAGCAGAAGGCGTGTTACTCAGGTGTACGTGGCGTATGAGTAACTTTCTTTCCTGCTAATTTTTCATACAAAAAGTCTAATTTCTTTATTTATAAATCGAGTTTCTTCATTAGTAACCTGATTTTTTTTTTAACAGAACAGGCTTTAGCACAAATACAAAAATTTGGCACAGAACCTGTTATTACAATGCTTTTATCAACTTGCAATGTTGTGGATCCAGAAACTTTCAATGTTGTGGATCCAGAAACTTTAAATGTTGTGTGTCCGACACCATAAAACCTTTGCTTTGCAAAGTTCCTATAAAAAAGTCTACTACATAGGGCGACATCTGTAGTGCATGGGGCGAGGTAGATGACATCTAGATGTCGCCCTATGTACTACGTACGCTACAGCGGAAATAGACGACACGCCATTTCTTTAAAAGTTCCTATAAAAAGTCTAGTGCATAGGGCGACATCTGTAGTGCATAGGGCGAGGTAGATGTCATCTATGCACTACGTACGCTACAGCGAAAGTGGACGACACGCCATTTATATAAATGAAATTAATTGGTGCTCTTATGTATGTACATACATATGTAAATCAGTGGTGCACACGGTGTGATCGGACTTCTACCACATTGTGGTAGATCTGCCACTTTTTTGGGCATCTCACTCAAGGTCTGAAATCTACCACATATTTGCGTTTTCAAGTAGTTTCATTTTTGCTCGACATAATTTCCTTAATTTTAAGAGCGGAAAATGTCCAATTATAAACACTGTATGGTAACAAGAATGATATAATACAAGATTCCGCATTCCCGGCGGCGATGAAATTGCTCAAGTAATAGTAAACAAAGCCGAATGGGAGGATAAAATAAACTGTAAATTAGTAAATTTTCGCAATAATACATTTTTAAAATGCAAAATATATGATTTACAAAAAGAATTAATAGCGAAAATGTTAGAAAACGGCGATTTTTGTGAAAGTATTAGCAAAATTAAGTGCATCTTAAGTTTCTGAGGCGTTGTTTACTTTTACTTGAGAATTGTCAAAATCGGTAAATTGCAAGTAGCGGTTTCTGCAACGTGCCACATTAGTTCGCTACATCGCGATGTGATAAAAAGAAAAGCTGGCATCACTCTGCAAGGTTGCAGAAATCTCTTAAAATATGTTCGAAAGATATGTTGATATGGAAAAAACTGCTTTACACTGTCAAGAAAAAAAATTGTCAAAACTCAATGCAATTTTTAGCAACTATTTTTTAGAGTAAATAAAAAAGTTTACAATTTAGGTGAAACCTTGCAGAATTTCTTTAATTTTTGTACAAAGTTTGATCTAAAACCTGAGATCTACCACATTTTTTTGAAATCTACCACATTTTTTTCCAGACTCTACCACACAGAATTTTTGTAAGTCCGATCACTGCATACAAGTCGTGTGTGCGCAGCTCAGCGTTACCAGGTTGATGTTTTTAACGTCATTTGGACGTTTTTTGTATCTTGTTGACGTTCGGACGTTTCTTGTGCAAAAAATGACGTTTTTTAACTTCCCAGTAATTTTTCTATGTTACTAAATCTTGTAAGTAGAACTGATTTTGAATTATTTTCTTAATAAATCTTAACGAGCTTTGTTTTTTGCAGCAGCTTCTTCAAAAGATATTTGTCCTTTGGACACAAATGACTTAAATACGATGCATACGCGCATTTTTTTTGGATTCTTGGACTAAGGATCCCGCGTTCAAAGGCTGGTTTTGTAAACACCTGAGTTTACGCGGCTTATTGCAATGTTTGCAAGTGCACATTAAAAGCCAAATCAGGAAGAGCTGATCTATTTATTGCAACACGCACACTCGCAAAAGCATGCTGCTGTAGCAGCATAAAAGCATGCTGCTGTAGCAGCATAAAAAGTCAGAAAAGAGTAGGCGACTTTTTTAAGACTTCATTGAAAATGTAATGAACGCAAAAAAGGCTAAAATATTGCTATGTTCCTTCTTAGACGAACGTAATTTAGCATTTTCGACAATCGACCACCTAACCAAATGTCTACAAGAGAAAAAATATATATTAAAAATCAAAGCGATTCTTTAGCAACTTGCACATTATTACCCTGGAAAATAATGGGCGATCAAACTGCATACTTAAAAAAAATGCTTAAAAATCCGAATAAAAACTTGAAAAATTAGCTTAAACTTTGCAGATTTTTTATAATTTTTGCACAAAATTTGAAATGTGGATTTATATTTTGTTTGTTATATAATGAGCTTGGCTCGGAAAAATAATAAACATTAAATAAACAAAAAGAAAAATCGATCAAAATATTGATGACTTAATCAGCTGATCACAAGTGTATTTATAAAATGATTTTTATATTAACAATCTCAAACCAGTTTACAACGAATTTTAAATGTGCTCTGTCGAAATGACATTTTAATACACCTTACTTATGTATGTACCTTTGTATACAATAAAAGTTTAACAAGAACAATTCTGTGTGCATACAGTTTAAAAAGACGTTTTTGGGCAGGATGTGACGTTTTTTCCGACCAAGAGGGACGTTTTCTCATGCCGAAGACCTGGCAACACTGGCGCACTAGGGATGCAAATTTTCAGAGCCAACATCGATACATCGATATTTCGATGTATCGTAAACACTAACATCGATGCCGAAAAAAATCGCCCTAAAACTATCGATACATCGATATTTTCCGATATTTATCTTTTTTAATAAGTATGTTAAGGTACGCCACCTTCCGTAAGGTTTATTAATGGCGAAAACCGCTTTACTTGTAAAACCTGCAAATCCTGAAATACCTGGAACTGACTTAATGCTTGTTAAAATTTCAAGAAACACCTAGTGTCCATCTAAACTGCTACATTGTTAACATTTCAATGGGTGGTTTTTTGAATTTAATTAGATTTCCTTCCAATGTCATAATAGATTTGCTGTTTACGCGCAGATAATACTTACACTCACCTTAAGTCGTATTGAAATACTGTAACTACGTCATGGAAATCGCCTATGTTCAACGTTGCCAATTGCTTTTATTAAGTACATGGCTGCCATCACCCGTAATACGCTTACCCGAAGGGCTCTGTCCCACGGTCAGTAATTATCACGATATTTGGATCGCGATCCATATTGATGGATTGATGGATCGCGCACGAATGCTACGTGTTCAATATTTATCGCGTCAGTATTTGCATATTTTTTTTTGCTGAACGCTTATTATGACGCAAGAAAATATTTTTATTCTGTACGTATAACTTACGTATAACTTACAAATAATGCATTCCACAATTATTTTAAGATTTGTTCAATTTGTTTTGAAAGATTTTAAGCCCCGAGAGTGAAGGCAGAGCCGATGTTTACATTATGAGAGTAAAAGATGTACTGAAGAAATGTATGGATCGCGTTTTGAAAGTGCTACACGTTCAATATTTATTGACGGTATTGCGATCCGCGATCCAGATTTCAAAATTTTTAAAAATTTTGCGATATGGATCACGATCCATCAATACTGCATACTACACCGTCAATAAATATCGCGATACTTGGATCACGTCAATAAATACTGACCGTGTGACAGAGCCCAAAGAATATAACATAAAGATGTGAACGCAATGGCAATTTTGAACCGAAACTAAAGTCGATGTTTAAAACATCGTTAAAATTGACATCGATATATCGCCAATTTTACGATGTTTAGTAATTTTCAAATATCGATGGTAAACATCGGTTTTTTAGCCAATGTTATCGATATTTCAGAAACATCGATGCATCGTTTGCATCCCTACTAGCAGCCGGTCAGTTTGCGTTTGTACTTCATGCTGTAAGCATCACAAGCGCGAGCTGTTGTGCTGAGTACACACATACTGATACAAAACAAGTAATTTTTAGCAAAAAAAAAACCGACTTCAACTCCCATATAAAAAAATATATATATATATATCTCATGATCCACTGATCGGATCTCAACCAGATTAGTATGGGACCACCTCTGAGACACTACCTTTCCGATGCAAAAAGAATTATCGAAATCGGTTGACGTGGTCCAAAGTTATGCGGTAACATACATAAAAAAAAAAAAAAAAAAAAAAAAATCTCCTCCTTTTTTGGAAGTCGGTTAAAAATTGCGCTTGTGTTGGGAGCTCTGCCAACGCTGTGCACCACTGATGTAAATGCATGTGTGTGCACCTATCTATTAATATCGTTGAATTATTTTAATATCTATTGCAAAATTTTATACAGACAAGACTAAATAGTAGAAAATAAGTAATATAAAAAAAAAAACTTTTTAATATACAACGCTTTTATAAATGGACTAAAAAGTAGAAAATAATATTTCTCAGTCCCATAGAATTTGTTTTGATAACTTATGATTTTGAAATTTTAGCAAAAGTCGTTATAAACAATTTATGAGATTGAAAATGAAAAGCGTGGGGCGCATGCAATACAAAGCATTATATTTAATTGACAATAGGCAAACTACATAACATAGACCTAAAATTTCTACAGAGAAAGTACAAATTTGAGATCGATTTTAAGCGGCCGTTGTTCATATATCCACATACATATGAACATATATTACCCTTCATATCAATTCAGGTGTCTATTACATGCGCCCAACGATTTTCATTTTCAATCTCATAAATTGTTTATAACGAATTTTGCTAAAATTTCAAAACAAATTCCGTGTGACTGAGAAATATTATTTTCTACTTTTTAGACCATTTATAAAAGCGTTATATATTAAAAAGTGAACAATTTAGGCCCTTGCCGTTAGCTTACCACTTAGTACCACTGGTTCCACTCTATGCAAGAAAAGAAAACACAGAATTTTTCGCTTTAAATGTACAAGTAGTGTGAGGGGTTTTTATTGATAAATCGAGGGGGCTGCTCGGACACGTCCGCACGGATGAGAATCTTAACGATTGTGACTTTACAAAACCGAGTTTTAAGTTGACGTTTGTTTATCTGTATACATGTGTGTGTGTGGGTGTGTGTATTACATGTGTAGTGTGTGCTGATGGTGACATCTGTGGGCGGTAGCTTCGCGAGCGGAAGTGGCAGCCTTGCCGTCGCGAAAGGACCCATTTAGCCATCCCGCCCCCCCCCCCTAGGCGTATACTTAGCCTATTAGGCGCTGTAGCTGCTGCAACGTCTTCACAACGTTGCCAAACCCGGTTGGGCGGCGGTGGTGCGACCTGGACTGCTGTCGGCCGCGGTGGGATAATGAGGGGCGGTAGTGAGCCGTTGGTAGTCTCCAAATTTGGGCATTCTGCTGCTGGCCATGATGCCGGTGTCGATTACCTGGAGCTGGAGCTAGTTGCTGTCTTCGTGCGACATTGCGCCGCGGACCCGATGGGAATCGGTGAAACACGGTGTGATGGCGCCTTTGACATACGTGGCACCGGCTGCGTGAGGTACACTCCCATGTCATGTGGGACAGCGCGAGGCAGTTCAAACAGTGCCCGTGCGCCCGTGCCACTTGCTGCCGCTGGGCCGGTTGCAGGCCACGAAATATTGCACAGGCGCTCAATGCGTGGCGCCAGTGACAGAGGCCACAAAGAAGGATGCCTTGATCCAGCTCCTCCGTTAATGGCTGTTCGAATGCTGCGGGTGCAGCGGATGCTGAGGGTGCGCCTTGTGGCGCTGCGGTTGCTGATGTTGCCGCTCGCCGAACGCCTGGACGAGGGGATGGCACTGGAGCTGCTCCGGCGAATGATGTGGCAGATCGTGGTGCCGCAATTGGTGGTGCTGAGGCCCTCGGTACAGTTACCGCGGATCTGACCGTCGGAACAGGAGTGGAGGGGGATGATGTGGGCATTTCAACGTCCATTTCTATAGGAAGAAATCGCGACTTTAATTTTGGGTAGAAACTTTAGATGGCGGTTAGTGGCCGATTAGTGGGTTAATCGGGTATACATTAGTAAATACTCTTATTTACGTTAGTTGAGTTGCGTAGTTTTCGTTTTGTTTGCGGTTTTAGGTGTGTCGGAATTACGATTATTACGTTTCATGGATTATTGGCATTTCGGTCGGTACAAGGCAAAGTTTTACGAGCGGTCGAGTTAGTGTACCGTTTTGTGTGCGCAAATCTACGACTCGTATGTGACCATCGGAGCCACGATGTAATTTTTCGATTCTTGCGAGGCGCCACTCGGAGGGGGGAAGACACTCATCGTGGATGAGAACACATTCTCGGATTTTAGGCTCCTCTTGAGTGTTCTTCCATCTATATCTTTTATGGAGGTCTTTTAAATAATCTTCCTTCCATCTACGACTGAATTCATGATGGAGAATTTTCATTCGTTCCCATCGATTCATTAGAGATAAGGATTGCTCGTCTGGCTCGGGTAATGCAAGAAGTGGAGCTCTTCTAAGAAAATGTCCAGGGGTGAGGGCAGTGAAATCGGAGGGATATTGCGAGAGCGCAGAGAGGGGCCGTGAGTTAAGAACGGCTTCTATTCGGGTTAATAATGTAGTAAATTCTTCAAAGTTTAATTTGTGTGTGCCAGCGACTTTTTTAAAATGTGTTTTGAAGCTTTTTATAGCTGGTTCCCATAGACCACCCATATGTGGGGCACTTGGTGGGATAATTTGCCAATCAATGCCTTGGGGTGCGTATTTTTTTACGATTTCAGGCGAGACTTTCTCTATAAATTTAACAAATTGTTTTTTAGTGGCTCTTTTGGCTCCGACAAAGGTTTTTCCATTGTCGCTCATTATTTTTGATGGAAATCCCCGCCGTCTGACGAAGCGAGCAAATGCCGCGAGAAAAGCCGCAGTTGTCAGATCAGAACATAGCTCGAGGTGTACTGCCTTTATCATAAAGCATACAAAGACAGTCACAAAACCCTTCGTGAAGGTTGAAGTCCTTAACATGGAAGCCTTTATCTGGAAAGGCCCAGCAAAGTCAACACCAGTGGTAGTGAAGGGCAGAGCGAAAGTGCAGCGTTCAGGTGGAAGAGCTGCCATGATCTGCGCGCGCATCTTCTGCTTATGTATAGTGCAGACTTTGCACATAAATAGGCATTTTTTGATCTGTGACTTTAGTCGTGGAATATAAAATTGTTGTCGGACCATTTGTTGCATGAGGCGATGTTCGGCATGTAGCATTAACAAGTGGAGAAATCTGAGGTATAGGGTTGAAAAGGGGGATTTCTCTGTTATTATTATGGGGTGGCGTTCGTTATATGTGAGGCTGGAGTTCGCTAGCCGTCCATTAGCACGAAGCAGACCTTTCGTGTCTAAACATGGATTGAGTACTAAGATCTGACTCTTTTTTCAATTGGTTTTGATTCTCTTAGCATTAACATTTCGCTGCTGAAATAGCGCGTTTGAGTGTATGCAACAAGGGAAACCTTTGCTTTTTGTAGGTATTGATGCGTTAACATGTTATCTGGGGAATTCGGTGTTTTCTTCACCTTATTTTTTAGGCGCTCTACGAATTTGAGCATATAGGCGACTACCCCTAGGGAACGAGGAATATCGTTCTAGTTTCAACTTTTCGACTTTCTGGGGCAATTATGTTGCGTATGGGGGATTGTGGCCAGAATTGTTGTGATTCTATTAGCCAGCTGGGGCCGTTCCACCAGAGTGTGGTGGTGGCGAGGTGCAGGGGTTTGCAACCTCTTGTGCCAAGATCGGCGGGGTTATCAGCACTGGCTACATGTCGCCATGTTGCAGGCCCAACTAAATCAAGTATTTGGGCTGTGCGATTGGAAACATATGTTTTCCATGAGTGGGGTGGTTTTTCTAAACAAGCTAAACAAGCTGAATCTGACCATAGATATAATTTTTGATTGGTCATGTTTAAATGCGTTTGCACAGTTGAGGCTAATTTTGCGAGTAATAGCGCGCCACAGAGTTCAAGTGGTGGTAGACTTAGTGTTTTGAGAGGTGCCACCTTGGCCTTTGCTACTAATAAATGGCTTGAAATTGTGCTGTTAATTTGGGTGCGCACATATATAGTTGCGTAATATGCCTTTTCAGAGGCGTCGCAGAAGCCATGCAGTTCTACTTGGTATTCGGGTGAGTAATTTACCCATCTAGGGATTAGTATCTCTGCAATAGCGTCAAGTTGTTAGCAAATTGGGACCATTTTACCAAGCGAAGTGGTTTTACTTGCTCGTCCCATTCGGTTCCGTCTAGCCATAATTCTTGTATCAGGATTTTCGCTTGTCTCATAATTGGCGAAAGCCATCCTGCGGGGTCGAAAAGTTTCGCTACAGCCGACAGAATTTGTGTTTTAGTTATTGCGGATTGAGCAGATATCGACTCAAGAGTATATGAGAATTTATCTGAGATCGGTTTTGGTTGTACTTTCCTTTTCGAATATTAGGAAGTTTGAATCTAATAAATTTTCTTTATTTATATCTTTAAGGATTTCGGGGTGATTGGCGGTTATCTTTTTTAGGGGGAACGCTGCTGAGTTGAGGGCTTGTATCACTTGTGATAGTGCTTCGTACGCGTGGGGTAAGCTGTGGCTTCCCCTTGTTAGTTGCGGCAGAACTATAGCTTGGCTTCTATTCTTACATCCGCATTGGAGGAAATCAGGGTTAATGAGCAGATTTTATTAGAGTTTTGTATTACTCTTCCACCCATTCCCGAAATTTCAAAGCTTGAGTTTGGGGTAGATAGTTTTAATCGGTTTTGTGCTTTTGATGAGATAAACGATCTTTGTGAGCCATGATCGATTAGAGCTCTAAGCTTAAATAATTCACCTCGATGTTCAATCGAGACAATCGCGGTTGGCAGTAAAATTTTGCTTTCATTTTCAAAATGAAGCGCTTGTATATTAGCTGTTTTTGAACAGCATGGTTTTTCGGTTTTAACTTCCTGGTTTTCGGGTCTAGTTGTTGCAACTAGCCCTGTGGCTCTTTGAGAGTTAGAGCTATTTTGGGGGGTAAAATTATTAAAATGGAGCATCGAGTGATGCCTCTTTTGGCAGTATACACAATTAAATTTACTCTCAGTGAGAAGCAATTTGTGCAAAGCCTGTTGTTTCTGACGACATTATATCTTTCGGTCGTCGTAAGCTTTTTAAACTTCTCGCAAGATCTTAATGGGTGACCTCCTTTACAAAATTCGCATGACGTATGTTTATTTTCGTTCATAAATGATTGCGATCTATTGAAGCTTCTATTATGTGAATTGTGATTGCTGGCTTGGGGTTTTATGAAGCTTCTATGTAGATCATTTGGTGTATTTTTGGCTTTTGTAATTTTTGTATCTACCCTCTCTGCGATTTCGTACTGGGTAGTTAGAAAATCTTTCATTTGTTGCCACGTCGGGCATTTTTTACGGGAGGAGAGCGATTGCTCCCATAAAAGTAACGATTTTTCTGGTAGAGTTGCGGCACAAATATTTACCAGAATAGGGTCCCAGTTATCTGTGGGAATATTTTGAGTGGATAAAACTGATAGACAGTTTGAGACAGTGGACTGTAATTTAATAAATTCTTCACTCGTTTCTTTTTGAATTTACGGTAGATTCATTAAAATTGTTACTTGTTTATCAACCAGTACTCTTTCATTTTCGTATCTTTCTTTTAATGCTTCCCAAGCCAGATTGAAATTATCGTAATTTAATGCGAATTGTTTTACTATACTGCCTGCTTGACCTTTAGTCTTGCACCTGAGGTGGTACAGTTTCTGCGCTTGTGACAATTTTGGGTGATTTATGTATACGGCTGTAAACATGTCCCGGAAGGACGGCCATTGTTCATAACCCCCATGGAAAGTTTCCGTTTCAAATGCTGGTACTTTGAGATATATGCCTGAGCTTTGCTCTTCAATTTGGCTTACTTCTACTCTTGGGGGTGGAGTAGGTGCTCTAACTGGGGTTAATAACTTAAGCTGATCGGAGATCATAGCTTTTGTCTCTTCATATTGGTCAAGGCAGTTTTCGTATTTAGCGGCAGCCGAAGCTTTGAAATTCTCGGGTAAATCGGAATCATCCGTTTCTATAATTGTGTCATATGCCGCTTGAAGGCGCGCCCAGAAGTTGCCAAGGTTGTGGTTTTTTATTTCCAGAACCGATTCAGAATTGTCTTCAATTGGGGCTGAGGAGAATTTAGTGCAGTATTTTATCAAACTGTCACTATCAGAAATGAATCTTGCGCCTGAGAAATCTTTTGTTTTTCTCTGTTTTGCACCCTGCTTCAAGCGTGTAGCTTCTGCAGGTGTGCCTTGAGGTTTGTCCTCATCAACCATTGTTGTTACTTTTAAAGTGGTTGGGGTTTTGGCTAATTGCTCCTTTGCTGGAGTTTTATCAGAAGGCATTTATGTATGCGAGAATATATAGATTTTATTTTTTTAAAACCTGGCAACACTGATGCAATGATACAATATATTAACATATGTTAAGCGAGGGCGGCTGATACTGGTTAGTGTGTATGCCACTATGTTTTTTGCGAAGGACGGGAGAAAGAGATAATTAGTGATTGCAATTTCGTTGCTTTGTTTTGATGTATGCCCGTTTGTATATATGTACGAGTAATTTGTTAGCTGTTGGGAGTAACGAACTTTTTAGCTAAGTCAAATGGGCAGTGAGTTTGCTGATGACCGTATGTACATAAGCTTGTTTATGTGCAATTCGATGCAGATTAGGGGCTAATAAGGGTTTGTATACTTGTTTACCTCCACGTATGCACGTATGTGTATTACTTCGTGGTACAGATGCTGGGAGGCCAGAAATAAAATATGCAATGGCTTGGTACCTATTACATATATTTAGGTGTTTTTGATATTTGCTATTTATGGGTTTTAGAAGCTGTAATATAATATGTTTACATACATAAATATGCAGTATTTACTGCCACTTCTTTTCTAATTTGTTTAGCCAATAAGTAAGAATATTTTTCGCGCTTAATTTTTTATTTGGTTGGTATTATTCTGACTTTTGTTTTCTGCTGCTTATTTGGTATGCAATCCTGCTATTGCTTGATATGAGTACAAGCAGAAGGGGTACTGCCGGGCAATTATTGCAAGTAGATACTTAAATTTTTTATGTTTTGGGCTTTGGTGTGTTACTAAACACGAAAATTAAGCTAAAGCAGAAATTTAAAGTTATTTTTTCATGCGTATATATGTACTATGTATGTACATACGAATTTTTTATTTTTTGTTCAAACCGTTTTTTGGAACCGTAAAGTTTTTACCGATATGTATATTTATGTATGTAAATATGTATTTATATATATATATATATATATATATATATATTCAAATTCTAGCAAAATATCGATTTTTTTTTTTTTATAAAGGTTCGATACAACTCACTTTGGCGGTAGGGGGTATATGGGTTTTATTATGGGTCTAATAATGTGGGTGCATTTGATATCCGGATGGATGCTTGTTCCCTTTTTCCTCCCAGTAGTCCTGCGCTTGCTCCTGGTGATGTTGAGTTGCTTGTTGATTATGACTTTTGTTAATTTGTTGGTTTGAGTTAGCGCCCGAAATGTATATTTATTTGTATGTATATTTATTTAATTATGTATTTCGCGTTTGTAATTGTTACGCGACGCTCCCGAACAAAGTTTTAAGTTTATAAGTTTTTCCTCACTATATGTATGTATGTATATAGGTATATACAGTAATATGGCACTGTGAAATTTAATTCCTCCGATATGTGTACATATATGGATCATGGTTGGTGCGAATATTCGCATTCGCATTCGCAACCGCGGAACTTCCGAATAAATTTTGACATTCGCATTCGCAATAAGCAATGCGGAGCTTTTGCGAATGCGAATATTGTACAAGTGCACTGATAAAACGTATATCTGGCAAACAAAAATTTTAGCGAAAATGTTCAACGGCTGGCTATAAAGAGAATCGAATATTATTTATCAAAGGTCTGTTGAAAAAACTGGATGCATCTCTAGTTGTTTTCTACTTTTTCTTAGTGTAATTATTTTTTCCTCATAAAACTTATTACCAGGGAACGGATTTTTAGGACCTAAAAACCTATAAAAAAGGCAAAATAAAGTAACGAAATAGGCTAAATCGTGGACATTCTTAATCGAATATACTCTATCTCTTTAGCAGAAAAAAAGGCAATTTCCATAAAATCCGTTCCCTGCTTATTACTCTGAAGTTCCGTGTTTCCTTTTATTAGTCTTTCAGCTCGAAAACAAAAACATTTATTTTAATTTTGTGTGAATTGTCAAAATTAGCACGCAACGAAATAAAAAATAAAATGGTATGTAAATAAGTCGACAGCCAAGTTCACAAATTAAATAAGAATTATTTCAAGGTGAATTTTATATCTATTGAGGAGTGGGACTTGGCATGTAATATATCGTTAGTATAGTATGAAAAGGGCTTAACTTACATCGTAGCTGAAATACAAAAAGCCGTAACTAACTAAAAATCCAAAATTAACTTTTTGATTGATTGTGATGCATTTCATCGAATCATAAGTCCTCACATCGTTTTAGGCAATACAAAAATTTAGTTAGTTGTGTTTTTTCTCATTTCAGCGACAATGTAAAAATGAGCCCTTTTAAAATAGTATTAGCGATATATGTGTTCAAAATTTGCGTTCATTCGCCTCAAAAAATATATCAAAACACATTGAGCGCATGGAATGGAACAACAAAACAGATTTGATAGCTTATGGTACCGATAGCGGTGAGTAATTAATTGTGACTGCCTGCAACTAGGAAAAGCCGAGCTCAACTAACTCATAAAAAAAACTAATTACAAGGTATTCATTACAGGCGAACCTTTCCAAGAAGTCAGCCGAGAACTAAGCAAATCTGAGGCCTTTATCGTCCGTGATTCCAAAATTCAAATTATTATAAAAATCGGGGTACCTTTTTAACAAAATAACAAGATTTTAAACTAGTTCTGCTGGCAGCCACGACTTTCAAAACAGAATTTTCTTCGACATTTTCATTCCTAGAAAATAACAATTTATTTGCCATATCCACCTATTCACAACCTCGCTATAAGCGCACATATTTCAAACCAGTCACAGAAGACAGGATTAAAAATGAATTACAAAAACTTAAATCGAAAACGCTGATGACGTAACAGGTTCTCGAAATTCTGAAACAATCAAAAGAATTGATGCTCAAAATTGGAACACTACGGTGTTTAAACAACGATCTTTCCATGATGCTAGATTGTGAAGATGAAAGTCCGGAGGATACATCCGACATTTGCGGCCCCGATGCAATTCCCAAAAAGGAACTGTTGCACCGAAATAAAAAAGGAAACATAACTGAAAGTCCTCTCAACTGGTGCAGCGTCAATCGAAAACATTTTACAATTTTGTCAAGTTTCAAGTTTAGCGCCTCGAGCGAATAGTTATTTAGTGGCGCAGGTTTGATTTACGACCCGTTAGGAAACAGGCTGTAACCCGAAAAGGCAGCAAAATTACTCTTTCTTAAATACAATGTTCCAGTTTTTTAATTGAAGTTCTAAATAAAAAAACATTATTAAAAATTACTAACTTTTCCATTTTTTATTTACCTAAATCACCTAATGTACTCACCAAAATTATTTCTTAAAAATATTTGACATCCGCATTCGCATTCGCATCCGCGGATGTTAGCTTTTAAACATCCGCATTCGCATCCGCGGATGTCTAAAATTCCACATTCGCAACATCCCTAATATGGATCTATATCACTTTTAAACGTTTTTATTGTTGGCAATGGACTGTACAATTTAATTTTTTATTTTTTGGTGCCGTTCACTAAGGCTACGGAGGACTATGAACAATTTAGGCCCTTGGTTTTTTATATTGCCGGTAGCTTACCACTTAGTAACACTGGTTCCACTCTATGCAAGAAAGAAAACACAGAATTTTTCGCTTTAAATGTACAAATAGTGTGAGGGGTTTTTATTTATAAATCGAGGGGGCTGCTCGGACACGTCCGCACGGATGAGAATCTTAACGTTTGTTTATCTGTATACATGTGTGTGTGTGTGGGTGTGTGTATTACATGTGTAGTGTGTGCTGATGGTGACATCTGTGGGCGGTATCTTCGCGAGCGGAAGTGGCAGCCTTGCCATCGCGAAAGGACCCATTTTTTATATTATTTTTTATTTTGTAATTTTTCTTCTGTTAAAGTTTGATATTTGTTAATTTTTTCATTAAAAAATATAAAAAACTGGAATGATTAATTAATTTGCCAGAAACTATAAGCCCTATCGGAAAGTGATGTATATACAGTCTATGTAGAATTTTGTTAGCTTTTATTTGCGTATTTCATATTAAGATTGTTAAATTGGTTCGTAAGATATACGTGATTAAGTGGAACCAATTTAAGCTGGGCAGGAGTCACGTATGACGACAATCGTCTGGACGATATCGTGTTGAGATTGTCTTGCTTCATTTAAACCAAAACATGTTTGATCGTTTGTGCGATATCGTCAACTCGATTTTAATTTTGCTTCATGTAACCGTAACACTAACACCTAACAGCAAAACAAATACATGAATCAGTGTTTTGACGACATCGTTTAGTTAGTATCGTTTGAACGACTATCGTTTCAAAGTTACGTGATTCATGTCCTGAATAATGGTAAATTGCAAATATCTCGAAAACGTATCCATAGAAAAAATTAACTAGATTTTCAGAATCAGCGAGCGATTATATATAGGAATTGGAAAGTGGCATCCATTGAACATTTTTCCTGTAAATCAGTGTTATTAATCATTTTTTAGGTCTGGTATAATTGAGTTTGTACTCGCTTTAATGGTTTACAATATACCCAAATAAAAGTTATAATATTTTGTGTACTTTATTGTATTAAACTGTCGAAGTCAAATAAAACAGGGCATGAATAAAGCGTTTTGAACATGGTGCAAGTGTGGTAATTTTCTAACTAGTTCGGTTTCAGTCAGGAAATTCTAGTTGTAAACTAGTATTTTTCCTCACCAGTTTGGGGTTTCACTTCAGGGAGGATAAACTTATACCTGAGCAGAGTGAATGTAGATATACCCTATGAGTGCCCGGCATGCGGAGAGTCGCCACATGACGCACGGCACCTCTTCGCATGCACAAAGAACCCCACCCAGCTAACGCCTCTGTCCCGTTGGACAGACCCGGTGGAAGTTGCACACTTCAAATTATCGTATGTGCCAAAAAACACGTTTTTCAGAAAATAGAGACTTTTCTACAAAAAAATCTTGCGTTTAGTTATATTTCCCAATTATCTCAGCAAATCTAAATTTTAGTATTGGTGGTGTTAGCCAAAGCAGAGAAAAATAAAAAAACACTCCTGTAAAATATGGTATTTGTAACAGACGATAATTTTGCGCAAAGGGGTCGATATTTTCTGCAATTCGCTATCCAGGTGATTACTAAATGGGCCGATGATTAGATTTTTGTGGGACGGCTATATCAGATCTGTAAGCCAAAAATGTCTGCAGTATACTCTGGGTAGTTATTTTGTTGGTAGTAATAGTCGGATTCTATCCCAACTTTGGTTTAATTCTGAGTAAAGGGTTTGATTGACTAACTAGGAAATATTTAACATTTTACACAAAAATAATGAAAAATATATTATTTTGTGGGCGTGTCATACCTTTAAAAGGCAAATATGATAACTGACGAACACTTTTATCCATATGTGTATATATGTATATTGGGGCTGTTATTCAACACCTTTTCTATCTGTAATGACTTAAACTTCATCACTTGTTTAAAGTCGACATTTAAATTATAGATGTCAGTTAAGTTAAAAATGATTTCTAATATCTAAAGATAATGCTTATTTTTTAAATAAATAGATCCAGCAAAAAGAAATTTTAATGCTACTATAGATAACTAGTGGAATCCTCTAATTTGTCGAAATGATGTTAGCGAACCCATTCCACAATGGTCAGTGAACTGATCCTTACATGTGTTTGTATTACACATTTTAGTAAAACTAAGTTTGATATGAACTTTAATTTCGTTTTAATGACAAAAATGTTTACCAAAGTTTAACAAACATTACCTTGAATTTAATAAGGCATTTTCAAATTCACATTGTGAATCTGAAATGTGTTCCAAATCGCTTTATAACGTTTGAGATAAGAGAACACACCTAGTTCTTTAATCACCCTCTAAACTGGACTAAATTTTTGCTGTGGAAGGTGTTGAATAAAAGAATTTGATGTATGTATATAAAATATAAGCAATTGTAATATTTCGATTTTTTGCACAGATTCAAAAATTTGGGATGAATGAGTACCTAGGCCCTATTTATGTAACAGATGCTAACGAAGTAGGAACCTTCAATCATCCATTTTCGAAAAACTTACAGAGGATAATTGACAAAGAAGCTCGAAATCTGATACACAACGCGTATAATACAACTGAAAATCTACTCAAGAATAATATGAATAAACTCGAAAAGGTATGTTATAGTGAACTTTTGAATTATATATGTTTTTATTACCTTAATTTTTTAGATGGCAGAGGCTTTGCTTGAAAAGGAAACGCTTTCATACGATGAAGTGGTAAATTTAATTGGTCCACCTGCTTATGAAGTTGCAAACAGAGCACTAGAACCTGTTGAATTTGAAAAGTCTTTGAAAGCCCTCAGTGAGAAGGAGTAGTAAACTCAGTTATTTACTGCTCATACCTAGCATAGAAACGAGAAAAAATAAATTATTATGTGTTACGTAATGACTGGAAATACAAAAAATCTTTGACCATACTACAAATACGCTGAAATTTCGCATATGATCTCTTTAACACTTAAGAATAAAGAAATGTGGAAAATGGCAAAGGTCGAAGCACTGCCGCGCCCACAGCTCTTGTCGGCCAAAAAGGTAAACGTTGTCCGATTTTGATCAAATTCGGAGTATATGGGCAATTCTTACAAACTTCGAATTTTTTTGTGAATTTTTATTATTATTTTAAATCGTGAGCACGTTCCTTCATCTGTTATAATACAAAATCCAACGTGGTGCAACGTTTGAAAGCAACGCACCCTACGTTTTTAACGTTTTTTACGCGTTTTTTTTTTAAGTGGAAAACGGGCGTAATTTCAGTCTGATTTCGAAAATTTTCAACATATAGCTTTTTTATGCCAAGGTCAATAATTGCACAGAGTTAGGTCCAAATTGATAAATCGGTTACCGAGATACACATACAGTGAACCAAATAAAAACTGGGACGGGATATTTTAGTAAATTTTGGCTATTTTTCTTCACTTTATTTGACGCTTATTATTTTTTTATGAAAGTACAGCTGATTACTAAACAAACACGACATAAATCCAAATTATGAAAATTCTGCGAAGTTTGACCAAAACTTCTAACTTCTTGATCAACGTCTTTAGACAACATTTTGGTATTCAGTTTTGTAGCCCATCAAATTTTAGTTAACCAAAGTGCAAATTTTAAGTATCTTGGACTTACCGTTGATTTTTGGATTTTTTTTTTGTTGACGGTTCTCCGCACTTTTTTCGTATAAAAAAAAATTTCGAACATAAATTGCCAAAATTAAGGACAAGTCCTAGCATCTACAGCCCAAGCTCTTTCATTTGACATCTCATTTTCGAAAACCGCGCGGACGGTGCCGATTGGATAACATGGACAGCAAATCCTTTTGGGTATTATATATAGTGTTTTTTAGATGAAATTTTCAGGATCGGCCACTGGGACCATAATTAAGAAATAAACGAAAAAAGGACCTCGGTAGGTGTGCTGGGACGTGAGATATGTCCTGTTGCCATATGGCAACGCCAGCGCTGATAGGGTATAGGTTTTTCCGGATTAAATATATTGAAAATGCATCGTTCGTTTACGTTTTTTTACCAGAAAAAAGATTTTAAAGGCTATTATATTGATGAAAAATAAATGTTTCCTTGATTTTTTGTATTGATTGAGATGATTATACTTTGAATATACTTTGAATATATGTGTAGGTCCGATGCTAGCGTTAGCATAGGTCGCCAAGTTATGCTGTTTATCAGACCCGCGCTAGCTATTGTTACAGCTCCCCAGAAACCTGGTAGGTACGTCGTTGTTCATGGTCAAGAATGACGAATCGTCTCTTCTCAGCCAATATGCTTTTCCTACGATTATTTGCCAAGCTTGAGTGCCAAAGATCGTGGTGCGCGTTAGAGTCACATACCACCATACAGTTTTCACCCTGAAAAGCGCACTTAAGTATGTCAGGATAATATCCTGCCGTGCAGGCGGGCGGTATATAAAAGTTAACACATCCGCCGTCACCCAACATGTTGCATTCCCACAGTCCAGCAATACAATGCGCCATGTCCGCATAATTATTGTTCACAATATAATTGACATCCTACACCTTTGTCAAGGCCAAGTGCATTTCACCATATCATGCAATAGCAATACTGCGCAACGCTATCAGACACCTATGGGAACCGTCGGCCATAGTTAGTACCTCTGGCTAATGCTTACGCAACCATTAGTATAACGGAGCCAATGCATTAGGCATTGCAGCGGTGTCAGCATAATATTATTTCACACGGTTGTGAAATCAGTGTGTTCCAAGTTACCTGTGGGAATTCAAGGGCAAGGCGTCTCACTGACGTCGGGTATGTCTGGCTATGGAACAACGGCAGCAGAACAGGCTATAAAAGGTGGCAGAACTCGGAGCAGCGGCAGCTGCATCGGGGTGTTACTATTGTAAATTACGCTTATTTATTTATTTCAATAAAGTGCTTCTATTATAACATTCAAATTAACTCTTTCAAATCCAGGGCAAGGTGGCCCTTTAATTTTTTTAGTTATTCAGGACCTTCAGTCCTTAACTAAAATGTTAAATATTTCGAGCTCAACATCGCCAAGTCGGAGTACCAAGTACCCTGACATTCTAGGGTGGGGTCCCTGGGTTATCTAGGCTTAATTTAGTTTCGCTTGAGAAATTTTGTTTTCTATATGCTTTTTCCAGGTAAGTCTTCTATCTAGTGTCATCCCAAGGTATTTGACACTATCTTTTTGTGGTAAAGCCTTGCTGTTTATTTTTAGTGGTGGGCAAGTTTCTTTCTTCAAAGTAAATGTTTTCTGAACACACTTGCTTTCGCTAACCTTTATTCTCCAAGAACCTAGCCATAGCTCTAACTTTTTCAAAGATTATTTCAGCTTGTAAGAAGCCCCTTTAGGGTCTGAACTATTGCTTAGGATAGCTGTGTCATCAGCAAACGTTGGAATGGTTAGACTATCATCAGTTGGCAAATCGCGAGTGTATATTACGTACAATATGGGTCCTAGAACACTGGCTTGAGGGACACCTGCATATATTGGGTGACTTACTGTTCTAAAGGAATTCTGCCTGACTTTGAAGTTTCTCCCCAGCAGAAAGCTTTCCAGAATGGCATGCGTATTTGCAGGGAGTGAAACCTTTAGTTTGTATATAAAGCCATCATGCCAGACTTTGTCAAAAGCTTGAGAGATTTCCAAAAATACACTGGTGCAGTATTGCTTCCTTTCGAAGGCTTTTGTAATTCAAGAAACAATTCTATGAACTTGTTCTACAGTGCCATGTTTTTCACGAAAACCAAACTGATGTGGTGAAGTTATTTGGTTACTTGTTAATGAAGGTTGTATTTTTTCAATAGAAGTTTTTCAAATATTTTGCAAAATGCAGAAATCAAGCTAATCGGCCGATATGAACTTACTACTACTTACTTTGACACCATAATAATTTCCGAAAGTTTTCATAAATCGGGGAAGTGCCCCAACTTAAGCATGTTATTAAAAATATGTAAAAAAAATGTACGGCAGTTTGTGTAAGCTCCTTTATCATTTCACCAGTAATCCTATCGTAACCAGGCGCTTTATTCTTTTGAATATCATGAACAATGGTTTTAATTAAATCTTTCTTTTTAACCCGAAACGGATTTGTTGTAAGGCTACTGGGGGGTATTGAAATATTGGAAGGATGAGAGGCTTCATTAGGTCTAAAGACTTGTGAAAGATGACAGGCGAAAGCTTTTGCTTTATCCTCATCATTCCTCGCCCAGTTTCCGTTCTGAGTACGTAATGGTGCTTCTCGAAGAACGGGCCTCTTCGCATGCTTCAGCCTGTTTCGAAGAAGACAAGGACTGAAGGGTCGACTGCGTACTTCTTTCCTTTTCCGCCTGAAACAAAATACGAAATTCCTTTGTACATGATTCAGCTCCTGTTTAAGCTTAGGAGAGCGAATTCTTTGCCATTCCCTTCTTAATATGCGCTTTTTACTCATTAAATTAAGAATGTTTGGGGTGGGCAGGCCAGGGCAGTAAGAATTGCGATGTTTAATAGAACGATTTGGTGTTGCAATGTCTGCGGCCTTAACTATTATATCAGTGAAATTTTCAGCTGCCCTGTCGATATCAATCGTGGTCCGAGTAGGAATTGACGGGTCAATGTGCGAACTGACATACTTTTTGTATTTTAACCAGGTTGTGCGCTTATTTGTAAGATTTTTTTGTTTTTCTTCATAATTAATCAACATTGATAATGTTATAAGGCAGGGTGAATGATCTGAAGAGAGATCAAATAATGCTTCAGTATTAACTCGGTGTCGCGCAATACCATTTGTTACACCAAAGTCAATAAGATCGGGTATTTTTTGGGAGTGAGATGGCCAATACGTTGGCTGACCAGTAGACAAGACATCAAATCCTCTGTTCTGAATTACTTTATATAGATTTCTACCCTTTGGTGTAATAGAGTGTGCTTTTAGCATTGTAATCTCCTGCTACAATAAACTTACTGCCAAACTTTAGGAAAAAGTCATCAAATTGTTTTTCAGTTATGTTATGACGAGGGGGCAGTATATAGCAGATACAGTAAGGCCACCCAAGTGGTCATCAATGTGTATTAAAGCGTTATGAATGAACTCATCACTTTGCGATTCTAATTCATAGTGCTTTATTCTGTTACGAATGAGAATAGCTGTTCCACCTCGGGCTTTACCTTGTGGATGCTTAGTATCATAGAATTTGTACCCATTAATTTGAAAGTTATTAAATTGCGTAAGGTGGGTTTCAGATACAAGCAAAACGTCTATATGATATCGCTCTAGGAAAATTTCTAGTTCGTTTTAATGCTGGGTTATCCCGTTCGGATTCCAAAAACAAATTTTGAGATTATTCATGGTTTAGCTAAAATGGCTTGAAGTAATAGATTTTGATTTTTAATCAAATCTTGAACCATGCTCTGCATTGCCATCATTTGCTCCTGCATAACTTTCATAAAGTTGTTTATAGTAGCTTCTAGGTTACTACTATCCTGACCAAAAAGAGATTGTGTCGGAGGAGTATTTTTGAGCATTTGTGCATATGAAGTAAAGTTATTAACATTTATTGGCGCAGATATTGGCGTAGCGGGTTTCGGTATGGGATTTTGCCTAGTAGGATTTTTGTAAATTGTTTTCTCTTTCATTGAGATATAAACTGGACAACCTCTATAGTTAGCAGTGTGATTTCCTCCGCAGTTCCTGCACTTTTTGGGTTTTGGGTCCATTTTTGGTTTCACACATTCTCTAGAAGTGTGTAGATCCCCACAGATAACACAGACACCAGGTAAGGTGCAGTAGCGACTGTGACCAAATTCCTGGCAGTTATGACATTGAACAGGGCGTCTACGCTTATGGGGTTCTTCTACGGAGAGTTTACGGTGTAGAAGATATCGTAATTCATATATTTGATGCACTTCCCCTTTTTTCAGATTATGAAAGTCAGGTTATAGGTCTATTTTGAACATCGTTTGAGAGATGCTTTCTTTATTTTTGATATTGAAAACATTGCGCACCTTAAAACCTTCTTCCCTAAGAGCATTTTCTATCTCTTGTATGAAATATGGTATAATTTCATATAGAAAATTAGTGTTTATTTAACAGGAATTAAAGACAATTAATGAGTTACAAAAGATATGGAAAGTTTAAGATTTTTAAGATGGTTTCGCTTCGCGAGTTCGTTGTCAACTAACTGCTCGTGAATTAACTTCGCTTCGTCTCTCGGGCATTGTCGGTTGCAAGTAAGCAAACAGAATTGGCAACAGGGTTGCAAATGATTGGTGTATGAATGGAGTTGCTTACAGTCGGCTATCCTGCTCAATGGGAACGACCTCGTTCGCCCCACCAGTTTCGGAGTTGGACTCAGTCACCGTTGGTTTCGGCGTCGGGTGGCAACATGCACCATTGTTTTAATTTGTCGGTAGAGTAGATATATGTATAGTGATTTTGCGAACGCTTCGATTGCGGTAGGTCTTCGATAACATATCGGTCTTTATCGAGAACCTTCGTGACGATAAATGGGCCTTTATAGCGTGGCTCGAGTTTCCGTGAGCACCCAGTGCTAGGAGGTTCATTCTCCGCTAGCACCAAGTCTCCTTTTTTAAAAAACTTTGGCTTAGCACATTTTCCGTCGTAACGTAGCTTAGCGGCTGCTCTTTGGTCATTTACTCGGGACGCTGCAGTAGTTCGTAAGTTTCGAAGTTCTTCGTCGCTTAAGTAGTTACTGTCGTGTAGGCTTGATATTTACAATTCTGTTCTTCAGGATGTCACGAGGATGAAAACCACAGAGAAGCTCATATGGGGTACAAAGCGTAGTGGAGTCCTTCATAGTATTGATGCACCACTGAACGTTGCGGATGTTCTCATCCAAGCGCTTGTCGTTTGTAGTGGAGGGTAAAAGCATTGATAATATAGTGCGATTGGTACGTTCAGCATGACCGTTGGCTCGAGGTGTACGCGCTGCTGCTAGAATATGCTTAACGTTGTTATCGGCGCAATACTTTTGGAAATCAGCAGATCTAAACCAAGTGCCGCGGTCGGTAACGATCCGCTCCGGCATACCTACGTAGCTGCTTACATCGTTCAATACCTCGATCACACATTTAGTAGAAGTGTTCTTAACTGCTCGAAGGATCGTGAACTTGGTGAACGCGTCGACGATGACTAGTAGATGTTCGTTCCGCTTAGCGCTCTTGGGGAACGGTCTGAGGTGGTCTATGTGCACTGTCTTAAATGGAGTTGGGTCGATGTCGTCAAAATGATATTAAGCTTCCTTTTTTCCCCCTTTACGCTAGTAGTAAGCACATTCTACGCAGGATGTTTTTGACGAAGTTCCGCATCCTACGAAACCAAAGATGTTCCACCAGTCGTTGTAGCGTCTTCTCGACACCCATATGCCCAGCACGGTCATGAGCGTATTGAGTTACTCGATGTCTGAGGGTTCTGGGAACGACCCATAACGATTTGTTGTCTACTCGCCGAAATAGTCTGTTGTCCTTAATAACGTAGTCTCCATCAGCTGATTGGTTCTTATTTTTAATATTGTTGATAATTTCTCACAGTTTATAGTCATGAATTTGGATGCTGAAGAGCCAATCAGACACGTCGATCGCCACCTTGGATATTCGTAGATGTGCCGTATCTGATTCAGTAGATTCTTCTGCCTGGTCTATGTTGTATGTCGATGTCATAATCTTGGATCTTAAGCCACCAACGCGCGATACGTGGGATTAGTTCTTTCTTCTTCATTACAGTTTAAATCGCGTTACAATCAGTCCTTACGATGATACTTTTGCCGTAAATGTAGTGCCTGAATCGTTCGAGTGACTCTACCACGGCCAATGCTTCCAGCTCGAAGCTGTGAAATTTCCTCTCGCCGGCGGATGTTGCTCGACTGTAGTAAGCGACAGGCTTGAGGCCATCGCCTTCTCGCTGCCGCAACACACCTGCTAACACAACCAAACTTTCAACTGTGTGCAGCTCGTGCTCAGCATCTACGCGATATGCAGCCAGTACAGGTTTCGACGCCAATGTATCTTTGAGCTGATTAAAAGCTTCGCTCTGCACTGATAACCATCGAAAATCGGTCCCTTTCGCAAAAGTTTCCGCAACGGTTCGGAAATTAATGCATAGCCAGGGACGAATTTCCGAAAGTAACCGCTAAGTACGAGGAAACGACGCAAATCATTTACATTCTTGTGAACGGCAAAATCTGATACAGCTTGAGTTTTCACCTCACCTGGCGTTATACCATCAGGGGTGATTTCATGACCTAGAACGTTATAGATTTTTTCAGAAAGGTACACTTTTTCGCGTTTAGGGTAAGTCCGGATTCTCGTAGGGCAGAGAGTACTCGTCGCAACTTCTCAGCCATTTCGTTGACCGAATTACTACCTACTAAAATGTCATCCATGTACAATATCATGTCGCCCTGTCTAGTCTTGTTCAGGACTTTTGCCATCAGTCTTTGGAAAGCTACAGGAGCATTTTTGAGGCCAAAAGGCATCCTTTTGAACTCATATAACCCATCTGAGTTATTAAAAGCAGTAAATTTACGAGAATCGGCCGCGATGCGAAGAATGTATACTGCTTCGCCTCGTGCAAACGCTCTTCGATGTTAGGAACCGGGAAAATTTATTCTTTCATTAATTGATTCAAACGCCTATAGTCTACGCAAAGCCGATCACTACCGTCCTTCTCCTTTACTAGCACGAGAGGACTTGCGTATTCTGAAACGGATTTTATAATTATATCGTTTGCTTCAAATTCGTTTATCATTTCCGTAACTATTGCTTTTTTTGGCGCTGGTATGCGATAAGGAGGTTGCGCTACAATTTTGTTGTAGTTAAGTTCAATTGTCATTTCGATTAAATCCGTCTTGCCAATGCCGTTCAAACCCTCCGCAAACACATCACCGAATGTTTCTAGAACACCGCCCAGTTTCGAACGTTGGGCTTGATCTTGTACATCGCTTACTAACTGGCCAATATCGATATTCTTTTTACAAGCTTTTATTTAACTTCACTTGTATGTATGTATGTATGTATGTATGTATGTCCTGGAACTTTGCAGTCAATATTTAACAAACTTCCCGATGAGCTACAGACTTGAAACTTCAAACTTAGCTCAGAACTCGAGGACAATACAATTTAAAAGATGTTTTAATCCGCTAGGTGGCGCAGGAGTCGAGATATTTGTAAAACCCGCATTTATAGTCTGATTTGGTTCATATTTATAACATATATTACTTATATGAAAAGAAATAAATCCCGAAAAAAATTTTGCCGATAGGTGGCGCAGGAGTCGAGATATTTGTAAAACCCCCATTTATAGTCTGATGTGGTTCATATTTAGAACATATATGACTTATATGAAAATAAATAAATCCACAAAAAATTTTGCCGACAGGTGGCGCAGGAGTCGAGATATTTGGAAAACCCGTATTTATGATCCGATTAAGTTCACATTTAGAATGCATATTGCTTACATGAAAAGAAATAACTACACAAAAAATTTTGGCAGTTATGTGGCGCGTGAGTCTATATAATTAAAAATTCGGCATCTGTGCTCAAATTTGGTTTATATTCAGAATAGGTGTATTATCTATTTAAATTGAAATATATTGAAAATTTTGTTTGTTAAGTCAAATTTAGTATAATATTAACTGCAAGATTTCAAAAGACTAAAAAGTAGAAAATAATATTATAGTTAAAAAAACTAAAAACACGCTTTTATTACAACA
>NW_023458556.1:98785335-98795800 GCF_013731165.1 Rhagoletis pomonella | reverse complement strand
CGAAGAATTCACTGACGAAAACAATAACAGAATTAAAACAATATTGAAAAAATAGCTACCCAAATACACTTATTGATAGTCTAATAGAGACCACAATTAACAAGATTCACCAGCCTAACCAAAATATAAAAGTCGAATCAGAAAGCTCCAACAAAAAATGCATTGGCTTAACCTATATACCAGGCCTAACAAGCAATAAAACACTGCGAAGAACAATGAAAAACAACAACATAATATATGCGCATAAACCACACAATACTCTAAACAAAATATTTACTAAAACAAAGGCCAAGATCGAAAAAGAGCAACATAACAATGTTGTATATGAAATAACATGCACTGGTAATAACAATGAAAGCTTCAATAAATGCTATATAGGCACAACGAAACGAGCGTTGGGTATGAGATTAATGACAACTGCGCTGGCTCAACACTTGGCAAACAACGAGCACAAAGCGGACTACGACAGCACGCGAGTTTTGGACATCGAACGAGGAGAAAGAAGGAGAATGACACTGGAAAGCCTACGAATACAACAGAAACTTGACAACGTGATGAATTTCAAAGAAGACGTGGACAACACAAACAACGCCTACACAGCTATATTAAAATCTAGATATAAACAAAACAAAAAGAAAGTAATGTAAACTCGCTGCGCTAAAACCATGTAATTATTGTTGTTTAATGTGAATAATTGTAAAGTGTGAGTTTCAAATTCTGATGTGTATGTTATGATAATTGTTAACCATGTTTATTGTTTATTGTTTATGGTTCAAATAAAGCAGACTCCCTGAGGAAGGCGCGAAATGCGTTGAAACGCGTAGGAGTAAAAAAGGAAAATTTTATTTTCGCTTTAATTCCAACGGCCGAAGTAGCTCATACCCAGCACACAAAACTGTAAGGAATTTGGCCCTGTCAAAATAAGTTAAATAAACACTTCGATTTAATTTTACAGTTTTATTTGAAGAAAAGAGAGATCCCGACGTGCGACATCAACTCCTCAACGTTCAAAGTATTCTGCGCAACTATTCTTAGGTTCTACGATTATTTATACACACGCTTAGATTCTACGCTTGCGCCTCTATGCTTAACATAATGATTCACGTTGGGTGTTCCACTTAGGGTTCGATCGCCGTCACTCAATTCCTTGCGCAATCATCGCACTCTAAGTGTGTCATTAGAAATTGGATCTACATTTCGTTATTCTTGCATTGCTTGCTTACACTGTGCTTAAGGCGGTGACTCAAAGCGTCGAAGTGCCTGCGCCTCTTAGTTCAAATTTTGAAATGCATGATGCTCTTTGTTGCCTATGCCAGGACTTTAATAAGCATTACGACTATTTTGACACCTCCGACTAACATTTTACCATTAAGAAATCCTTACTTGAGATTTTGAATAAATAACATGAAAACCCTTACATTGCACCTTTTGGTCCAGCTGGTGAACTGTATTTCTGTTCAGTTTATGAGGTAAACGTAAACGTGAATCGCTTTTTTGTAACTAAATAAATTAATATCTTTAACCGGGAACGATAAATTACACAATATCTATGACTGCTTAGTACAACTGTAATCGGCTTCGTATATTTTCGCGACCGCGTAAGACAATACGAGCATGGATCGGAAACTCGGCCTTTCCGACCATGATCAACAGCTTGTCCACAGCGCGGAGCAGAAACTAGAGCTTTCCGCCTGCCACACACTCAAAGTAATGACTTCGGGAACATGGATAGGAAACTCGTTCTTTCCGACCATGCTGAACAGCTTGTTCATAGCGCGGAGCGGAAACCAGAGCTTTCCGCCAGCCACACATACAAAGTAATGGCTTCGGGAACAAGGATCGGAAACCCGGCCTTACCGACCTTGATCAACAGCCTGTCCGCAGCGCGTAGCGGAAACTAGGTCTTTCCGCCCGCCGCACACAAAAGTAGACTGAAGACTAGGCCTCGCCAGCTACCAAACCTGCTATTTTATGCTGGTATTATTATTATTATTATTATTATTATTATTATAAATTACTATGTATATAAATGTTCTATTCCCATTTGTCTGTAAGAAAACATTTTTCTGTAGACCAAATAAATAAATAAAAGTGCATTGCCATTAATTGTGTAATTTATGCGAGACGTTTTTAGTGTCAGAGTCGCTGACAGAAATATAGGTCAATCCGAATATGGGTTAGCGTTGACAGCAATTCGATATTTGACACTGCATTAAAAATACAGGGCCGCTTTAAGGTTTGAGTGATCTGAGTGACGATTATCGTGACAAGTTCTCTATCTTCGTCATCAACTCGAGAACGATTGGAGAATTACCCTAGTTAGAGAATTACCTTAGTAATTTTTCTAACGTTAGAGACTGTGTTTGCTGGGTTAAACCTCATCCTTTCGAGGGCTGGATACTAGCACAGAATTGTTCGACTGTCTCTTTTGAGTCAGGGCCATCGTAACTGCGACAGAACCTGTTGAAGGGCAATCCCATCCTTTTGACATGTACCACAACTGGCCAGTACCTTGTGCACACTGCAGTAAGTTTTTAGGTATCTTCTTTGCTAATTCCTAAAAGTATGTTCACATACACGATTGAGAGAAATAGAGATTGCGCCAATCGCGGTACCGCTAATCCGCGCTTTGTGATTTTGACAGAATCAGCTGTGTGCGTGACGTCATCTTGGTGCAATTGTTGATTGTGAGCATACCAAAAAACCAAATAACATTTTTAATATTAGTGTGTTAATATTTCTGCGTGGTTTTAAACAATTATTGAGACATTACAAAGCAAAATGAAGTGTGCCGTGGCAAAGTGTAATAGCGAAAACAAAAGGAAAGCGTGTGATATAAGTTTTTTTCGTTTGCTACGGCGGCAATTCTGGCGAAGAAGTGGAAGCAGTTCTGCCGGCGAGGAGATTCATTAAACACCAAATCGAGCTATGTGTGCATGAAGCACTTTACTAGTGAAGATATTGGAAATAATACACAGTTCGAAATGGGTAACATATTGCATTTAATATTGTTTTTGTAAATGCCTTAGGTTTTACAAAACTTCGTCGTTTAAAACGTGGTGAGGTTCCTACCATTTACGAAGAAAATCTGGGGGACTCCCAGCGTGCGGAAAGAGCTCAGCACAGGGAAAACAAAAGAATTGTCAGCACGTTACTTGAGCAGAGTGAGACTGCCGTTGCCCCTGCAGGTAACAATTTGCATTTATATAATGTTTTGCATTATACTGTAGCTAAGTTTTCATAGCCGTTGCGAGTGATACTGTTGATGCAAATATATCTGATGAAAGTGTTAAGCCACACTCATGCATCCTCTCGGAAATGGTACAAAAGTCACCAAATAAAAGCTGTGGAGTCAACAGCTGTGGAGTTTATGGTGGTTGGCTACCGTCCACAAATATAAATGTGCACTTTGCATGGCTTTTTACAATGGCGAGTCCAAAAATTCACTTTGCTGCACACCTTCCTTTGGTCTACATTAAATTGCAAACACTGTTAATACATCCATTTTTTTATGTGCTAAAAATCGTACTTACTTAAAGGGCTACATGTCCAAAATTATTGCTACGTGTTCCTAATTAATCAAACTTTGTATATTTATTGATTCCTGCAAAAGTGGGCCATGTAATATTAAAATTAACACATTTTTCTGCATTGTTTACATATTTTTATATGCGTTTTGGCATTTCTCTCTCGAAATTGCACCAAGATGACGTCACGCAAAAATTACGCTCAAAAATCCTCTCTCATTGGCGCAATCTTGTATTCTATCATTCTTGGTTCACATATAAAAATTATCTCAATCGAAGCTCGTTTTTCAATCACCCCGTTTACACAGGTAAATCTCAGATTATTAACCGTCAAATTTGTTGTGCTTGTTATTCTCACATCTCAAGGAAAAGTTATGTTTCTTCTCCGTGCCGCCGTGACCACTTTTTTCTGCTATATTCTTCTTCTTCTTATTTGGCACTACAACCGTTTGTCGGTTTGGGCCGAGACCAAAAAGTTTCTCCAATTGCTTCTCTCCTGTGCGAATTTGCGCCAGTCGATTATCCCGAGCGCAGTCAGTTCCTTCTGCACTTGGTCCTTCCATTGCGTTCGTGGGCGCCCTTGATGTCGTTGTCCACCCATGTTTGCGGAGTCGCAGGATCTTTTCACCGGAGCGTCATCATCCATGCGTACAGCATGTATTTTTATGCGCTTTACTATGTCCATGTCGTTAAAAAGCTCATACAGCCGTCATTCCATCTTCTCCGATACCCGTCATCCACGAGAACAGGGTCATAGATCTTGCGTAGAATAGTCCTCTCGAAAGCTCCCAAAGCCTTCTCATCCTTGTTCGACATCGTCCAAGTTTCTGCGCCACATAAAACGACGGGCATGATGAGAGATTTGTAGAGCATAATTTTTGTTCGGCGAGAGAGGGCCCTGCTTTTCAATTGCCTACCGAGCCCAAAGTAGCATCTGTTGACAAGAGTTATTCTTCGCTCTATCTACAGGGTGACGTTGTTGGTGGAGTTTATGCTGGATCCTAGGTAGACAAAGTCCTTCACTACTTCAAAGCTATATCTGCCAACAGTGACATGTGTCCCGAAACGCGTGGACTCTTTATATGTTGCCAGGAGGTACTTTGTCTTGCCCTCGTTCGTTGCTAGGCTGACCTCTTTAGCTGCTTTTTCTAACCTGGTCACGCTGCAGTCACGTCCCTTTGTTTCAGACCTACGACATCGATATCATCTGCATACGCCAGCAGCATCGTTCTTTTGCTATATATGGTGCCGCTGTGATTCAGATTGGCAGCTCTTATTACGCTTTCCAGCATCAGACTGAAAAAGTCGCATGAGAGGGAATCTCCTTGTCTAAAACCTCGTTTGGTCTCAAACGGCGCGGAGAGGTCCTTCCCAATTTGGACGGAGCTGAAGGTCGTGCTCAACGTCACTCTACATAGCCGTATAAGTTTTGCGGGGATCCCGAATTTGGACATGGCGTCGTACAGGCAGCTCCTCTTCGTGCTATCGTGTCGATTTGCTTATCTAGTGCCTTCTCCAGGATTTGACGTGCTGTGAAAATCTGGTCAATGGTGGACTTACCAGGTCTGAAGCCACACTAATAAGGTCCAATCAGCTGGTTCGTGAACGGCTTCTGTCTTTCACACAGTATCGTCGACAGGACCTTGTATGCAATATTATAAAGGCTTATTTCGCGATAATTGACGCAAACGGCGGGATCTCCCTTCTTGTGAATTGGGCAAAGTACACTGAGATTCCAGTCTTCGGGCATGTATTCATCTGACCAAGTTCTGCTTAAAAGCTGGTACATACGCCCCACCACCTCTTCGCCACCGGCTTTGAACTAGGGAAGGCAAAGTCGAGTTCGACTTTCGACCGAAATCGACTTTTTACTCCTAAAAGCCGACTTCTAGTGATCGAGTTTCAGTTTATAGAAGTCGATTGAAGTCGACTTTCCACTGTCTACTCTTGACGCTCAAACGTCTCTTAAATAAATTTTCTTCTATCAATGGCGCCGAGTGCTGTTTGGTTTTATTTAAAAAAATTGCCAATAAAACCAAAAAGAAATGTAAAAAGTGTGGTAGAGAACTAAATTTTAATAACAGTACTACAACATTGTCAAATCATTTAAGAGCGGTGCATCAAGTTAATATAAGAAAACAAATGCCTGCGAAATTAAAAAGAATAGGGCGTTCTTCTCCGTATGAAGATATTACTGTTAATCCTTTATCTCCACAAACTGCAGTTAATAATGAGCTAAGATATAGCTGTTTTTTTAATAATTTTGTAGAAGAAAGTCTTTCTTCATGAGTTTATGTATCTTACCAATAGTTATATCTTTTAAATAAATTTAAAATATTTGTAAGTTGCGATGGCTATTGAGGATACTTTTGAAGTGCAATGAAGATATATGTATATGGAACTGCTTCTCCTTCTACATCTTTGCCGATCACTTCTCATGGACCTATAGATAAATGCATTGATATTTATGATCGCTAAGGATGATATGCCATTGCGTACTCCCGAACGTACTGGTTTTCAACACTTTGTTAAAAACTTGTAACCGTTGTATCGAATTCCTTCTGAGTCGACTCTAACAAAAAGACTGGAATGTAAATATCACGAGCCCCGTGAACGGTTTTCTTTATTATTGTCCCAATCTCCGTCAATTTGTTTAAGCGAGCACGATGAGGTCATATTTGGGAGTAACAACTCATTTTTTACGGTAAGGCATTTTTTAAATATAGTATTCCAGCACCATCTTAATTATTCTTAAAAATGTCAAGAAATACCAATTTTTTAATACTACCTCCAAATGTTTTATAGGTACAGAGGTGCAATCAATTGAACTTTGTGCGAAGCTTCCTACAAATAGGAAAACTATAGTTAACCTTCGATGCGCTTTTAAAGAAGTCTGCGAAGACTGGAGAATTAATTACGACTCTGTTGTGGCTTACAATTAACCGATGGTGGTTCTAATATAACTGGAGCTGCAAAAGACGAGTTTGGTACGTTAAAGCAGGGGTTCCCAAACTTTTTTCACCTCGTCACCCTTGTTGATCTAAAAAAATTTCGCGGCACCCCTACTTTTCAAATATCTACGAAAAAAAGAAAACACAATGCAAACTTTATGAGGACTGAAATTGTTTTGATGATTTCATTATTTCCTTTAAGTTTATTGGGAGCTTTGACAATTTTACCTTGAAATCATTTGACGCTGAAAGCTTGCTGGTGTATTTGTTTTTAAACGACATCACAGAAAGGATAAGGTTATCAATTCGTCGTTGCCGTGCGCGACTGCAGTTCAGACGTGTTTTTCTTCGCTCCGCGCTTATCTGGCTTTTTTAAGCGTTCTTTGTGAATCTTAATTCGCTTTGTTAGTGCGAAACTCATAATATACTGAGATAGTGACTCTTAATAATGTGAATTTCACTGAATCAATATTTATTAAATGTAAAAATATTCATACAATGCCTTGTCTTTGTGGTCAAAAAGTTGATCGTACACAATCTAAAGTGCAGTGTGCCGGGTGTAAAAACTTATTTCACCTCAAATGTGTTGGTATTTTCCAGGCCGATCTGGACTTCTTACTCTCATCTAATAAGCCGTTTCTTTGCAAAAACTGTATGGATGACCGTCGTTCATCTCTCCGCTGCCCTTCCACACCCGTTGGTTCGGGTGGGAGCACTAGTGCTAAAGAAGCTCTTAATTCAGACTCTCTAAGAGATGTTTCAAGTGATATCGCTACTGAGCATGACTTTCAATTGAAATCTACACTGCTAACTGTGGTTAAAGAACTTTCTGCTCTCAGGGCAGAAAATGCTCATATCTTGTGTTTGCTAGGTGCTTTGCATGAAGACAAAATGCAGCTAATAAAGAAAAGTGATGATTTGCATGTAGAAGTTCGTGTTTTGCAAACTAAGCTAAGCGACAGGGATGCCGACGTATCGTCGTTGACTGCAGAGATAAAAAGCCTTCGCGGCATTGTTGACAACTTTACTGGCCTCAATGCAAACCGCGGTATTGCTGTTAACAAATGTAAGGAGATGATTGACAATGAAAATCAATCTCTTTTACGCTCTTCTCCATCATACCCAGCCGCCGGCTCTCTGCATGGGACCAATGTTACTGCTGCTCATGCTGAACAGTGTTTACCTACACCAACGGAAACTCCCTCATCTGCTCCGTCTACTATGTGCACGGTATCGAATGCTGGTCTGCCCCCCAATGGGTCTGCTAAGCGCATGGCGCTCAATACCAATGTTAGCTATGCTGCTGCTGCTGCTGCTGCTGCCGGTACTAACTCAATTAAAGCTAATGTTAACAGCTCTGTTATCACTGCTGCTGGCGCTGTTGTTGATGCCGACGTGGATGTTAATTCTTTGAATGCTGATATTGAATTTGTGCCTGATGCTGGTTCAGAGCCTGCGGTTTTTTCTGGCTCGAATGGTTGGAAAACTGTGCCTCATAAGACGAAAACACCGAAACGTCAACAGGTTGTGGTTGGTCGAAATAAAAACGCTGACCTCGACATTATCGTAAAAATGAAGTGGGTACATGTATCCGCTTTTAAGCCGTCCGTTTCTACTGATAAAATCATCGAGTATGTATCTAAACAGTCCGGTATCGACATTAAACATTTTGCATGCCACAAGCTTATTAAGAAAGACGAACCTTTAGACAAGCTTCGAAGCATAAATTGCAAATTTGGAGTTTCGTTTGCATATTATGAAGATATCTTGAAGGCTTCTGTTTGGCCTTCTGGTATAAATGTCCGACCATTCCGCTTTTTTCAAAGGGAAGCCCCTTCGGAAGCGCACAAGTAGTTTGAATTCTGGCAACTGTAGCTCAGCCCCTAAGGGTCTTCAAATTTATTTTCAAAATATGTCTGGAATGCGGACTAAAACCAAAGAGATATTTTTATCAACGTCCCGCGTTGACTTTGATGTCTATGTTTTTGTGGAAACATGGCTGAATGCTGACTTTCATGACGAAGAGTATTTTAATCCAAGTTTATTTAATGTATTCAGGAAGGATAGAGATCCGGTGAAGACTGGCCACTCCAAAGGTGGTGGCGTCCTAATCGCCTTAAAGCGCTGTATCCGCTCGTCGTTACATCAATTAGGGAATCTAGATACTCTCATAGACCAAATTTGTGTTTGTGTCCATGGATCGCTTGGAAAATTATTCATTTGCACATCCTATATCCCGCCTAATAGTACGGACTATCTATACAGCTGTCATGTTGACAATATCGTCGATCTTTGTGAGCAGAATCCTGACTCTTCGTTTTGCATTCTTGGCGATTTCAATCTTGCAGATATAGTCTGGTCCGACCTACAAAGAAATGGTTTCCTGACTCCAACACATGTAAACAGGACGTACGAGATAAATTTTCTGGATAGCCTGCTTAGTTTAAACTTAATTCAAATTAATTCATTATCTAATAAGTTGTCTAAAATTCTTGACCTTGTCTTTGTTGATGAAAATTCAATATTTAACTTAGAGGAATGCAGTTTTCCGGTTAGTAAAACTGATATGCATCATGTGCCCATAATTATTTACTTGGAAATGTTTGATAATTTCACTGCAAGGAATATAACGTCTGGGTTCTTTAACTTCCGCGATGCTAACCTTCAGGCTTTCGATATTGCCTTGTCTGAAATCAACTGGCACTCTGTTTTTATTTCTAAGATCGTCTCAGAGTGTTTTGATTCTTTTGTGTGCACACTGAATAATCTTTTTTCTAAATATCTTCCGCTGCTGCCGCCTAGGATTCATAGATTACCCTGGTACACAAGTAGACTCAAGAATCTTAAAAACAAAAGAAACAAGTATTATAAACTACATAAAAGTCAGCTCGATAATGGTAATCTCAAGGCTAAATATATCTCTTTCATGAGACAATTTAACATCCTGGATAAATTTCTTTATAACAAGTATATTAGTAAATTTGAGTCTGATTTGAAGGAAAATCCCAAAGCCTTCTGGAGCTTCATCCGTTCCAAATCGGGCTCCTCAAATATACCTTCCTGTATGTACTATAACGGTAAGTGTTCTGAGTCGATTAGTGATACTGTCGAATTTTTCGCTGAGTTTTTTAAATCAAATTTTGTCGTTGATGACAACTCCCACAGGTTTCCAGTTAACTCTTGTCCTCCACAAGGTTTAGACTTTGGATCGATGTCTTTGACAGAATCTGACATTATCAGAGGCATATTCTCTCTTAAAAAGTCTTTTAAATGTGATTCCGACGGTATTTGTCCCTTTTTCCTTAAGCAATGTCATTCCTCAGTTTGTGTTCCACTGTGTATGATCTTCAATCTCTCTCTTCGTTCAGGTGTTTTCATCGAGCGCTGGAAAGCAGCGTCCATCACTCCCATCTTCAAGTCAGGTCGTAGGAATGATGTTTCTAATTACAGACCTATCTCTAAATTAACTGTTTGCTCAAAGCTTTTTGAGAAGGTGGTAATGGAGAAACTATCTTTTGCCCTAAAAAGTATCGTGAATCCTCGTCAGCATGGTTTTGTCGGTGGTCGTTCTACCGTAACGAACCTCGCTGTTTTTTCTGAATTTTGTATATCTGCGTTCAGAAATGGGTCCCAAGTGGACAGCATCTATACAGATTTCTCCAAGGCGTTTGATAAGGTATCACATTCAATTTTGCTTCGTAAATTAAGAAGCATTGGTTTCCATTCGGTTTTCTTAAATTGGTTAAAGTCATATCTTACAAATAGAACACTGTTTGTTGAAATTGAAAACTGCAGGTCTTCTCAATTTGCCGCTACTTCGGGGGTGCCCCAAGGCAGTGTGCTTGGTCCGCTGTTGTTCGTCCTGTTTATTAACGATATCGGGTCCTGTTTCAATAACTCTGATTACCTGCTGTATGCCGATGATCTGAAACTGTTTCGCAAAATCAATTGTGTCTCCGATTCGCGGTTACTTCAAGAAGATCTGTT
>NW_023458556.1:98781629-98785235 GCF_013731165.1 Rhagoletis pomonella | reverse complement strand
TGGGGGCAAAATTATTTAAATCAACCATCAAAGAGTGCGATAGCGATCCGAAAATTGTCGCTAAATGGTCCAGAATCTCCCTCCTGAAGTACAAAATATCGCAAAGAAGTACATTTGGCTGTACTTCGAAGTACGAAGTACAAGAGTAAAAAAAAAGAAGTACTGTACTTCCGAAAGAAGTACGGTTGGTCACATTATACATACCTCAAACCACTCTACTACAGCGGCTGTACAAGCAAATATTAATAACAGCTGAAATAAATAACTTGTTTTTTTGTAGATTTTGTGAAAAATGTATGTGCTAAGTTCTGAAAATATTTACTTAGCATTAAATCTTCTATCATACCACAACAAGATAATTGAAAAATTAATTGTTTAAAGCCCAACACTGCCTCCGTGTGTATTTCGGAGGCGGCGTAAAAATGTAGGTCCCCGCCTTTTTGTGACAACATCAAGACACACACCACAAATTGGAGGAGAAGCTTGGCCAAACACTTAGCAAAGGTGTAAGCGCTAAAATATTATTATTATACTATTAATATTTGCAATGACTAGGAAAATACTTGGATTCAACATGGCATATGAGTGATATTTATCTCGTAATTTTTTTACTTGATGATTAATAATATTAATTGATGAGGTCCACTATTGATATGATTTATAATGTGATCTTAGGTGTATTAAGCATATGCTCAGTGGCTTAGCAACAAAAAAAATAATTAATGCAAATACTAATTTTTTATAAGAAAAAATTCGTTACTAAATAATTAATTAGATGTGTTTAAAACTAATAATAATTCTAATAAGCTGATATTTTGGAGCCTACCTACGAAATTTCAGCGAAATCCGACGAGATTTGATGAAAATATATCCATTTGTTAATAAAGACGCATCTACACTGAGGGAAAAAGAGCCTTGTAAAAATAACACTGATCGGTGACAATTTTACATTTTGCAATGTTGAATGATTTTTATTTGAAATAAACTCTTTTCTAGTCAAAATAAACATTTGTAGTTGATCTAAATAAAAAAATGTCAAATTAACACCGATTCATTGTAAAACTCAATCAGCAACGTAACCGATTTCATTTTAACATCAACTTTTTTGTTTTGATATGGTTACATTGTCAAATCAAAGTGGCAATGCAAAGCAAAAACAAAACACACAGCTAATGGTTATTCGTTTACTTGCTTTTGTTGCGCTTTCTCACTTTCGGGGTCATTTCAATTATTGAACAATTTTATTTGGTGAAGAATATTTGACAAGAATAGTTCGGAGGATTAACAAATTATCAAATGGAAAGCGTGCCCCTTTTTGATGGCGTTATTTATGCGGTAGATGGCGAAATAATTAATATTACTAATGTGCCATGTTTAAGTGAGGAGGAAAAGGGTGATGAAAAGCTTAAATCTTTGTTAAAAGACTTTGAGCTGGAAAATGTTTTTGACTACTTAAAATGTAAGTGATTGTGCCCGTTTTATATTTGTGCCAGTTTTTTATTTTGATCAATATTGCAAAGTGACTTATGAAAGCTTAAAATATTTAAGAAAGGAAGAACTAAAATAAGCTATTCCATTGGGTCTTAGAGTGCAATTCCGGGAAAAGCTGCTCACATGGAAAAAGCAAACGGTAAGCCAAATTTTAACATACACGGATGATCACAACTTAGCGAATGGTGACTTTATCTTTTTAATATTTACAACATCTTACAAGTTAAAATTTGTCTGCTAATTTTTTATAACCATAACCATATGAATCAAAGTTATTTAATTGCAAAAATTTAACAAATTCTCATCAAAATTTCAAACTTTTGAACCAAAATTTTTTAAAAAGCCTATTAAATTGGTTTGAGGTGGCTACAAATTTATGTTTATTTTTTTGCTGAAGTTTTTTTGCAGTTTTTCTCAAATAATAAATGCAATTAAAAAAAATTGCGTCGCATCTTTTATTATACTAAAGCTTCATGGGCTATAAAAAAGTATACCTAAAATATTTTGGAAATTCTGGTTGAAAAATTTGAAATTTTGATGAAAATTTGTAAATTTAGTATTTAGTTTTTAAACATCGGTCCATATGTTTGTAGCTGTAGCATAAACAATATTTTTACACTAAAGTATAAACGAAGTTTTACTTAATACATGTTGAAAGTTTAAAAAAAATATCTAACCATTGCACATTAGGTCAAATGATACATTTGGCTGTGCGAAAGTCCAATTTCGTAAAGGCAGTTTTACATTATTTTTTGTTGCTATTCTGTAGAGAATACTCCAAAATAACAGAAACTTCACTTAGTTTTTGTAAAATAAAAAACACCGTTATACAGCAATAAACTAAAGTTACACTTTCAAAACGTTATTGATACGTTGTTTGCGCAACCGGTTTATTTTGTAAATTTCAAGTGCATTGTTTTTGTAAAGTTCGAATAACTAAAGGAAAATTTTAAATGGAGGAAAAAACTATATCTAAGTGAGAACCTATGTCCCAATTTAAAAAAGTGACTTTTTATCATTTGTTTGCAAAAAACTGACTTATTTGCATAACCTCAAAAATTTTTCTGATTTATTTCAATTTATGATTTTATGTAAGCTTTTACAATTTTGTTAACTTTAGGCAAACAAAATGGAATCGGAAATGGATAAATTAAGATGTAATGAGTTCAATTTATTTTACTTAATTTGCCGTTTTTAGCCGTTTTCATGAAAAAAGGTTTTTTGTGGGCTATCATGCTATCACAAAAGGCAAGTTGTTTGAAGTTTGGCTGATTGGATGTTCGAAAAAAGAAAAGCCTTTTTCGGTTGTCAACCATGTTGAAAAAAAATTTGGTGCTGCTGATATTTGCGAAAGTTCCATGAAACTCTTAGAAGAAAAAAACGCGTATTTTTTGCAATTATTTATCAAATAAATATCAAAATTATGGGAAACAATTTGGAAAGGATGCTAAAATATTTATATCTGAAAACATTGCGTTTCTTGCTGATGAGGTTCTTTTCGAAATCAAAAAGCCAACTGTGTCGACCATCAGCCGGATTCTAACTTTCGCTATCGCTAAAGTGCTAAAATAGGATAGCCAACCTTTTTCCGAATTTTTAGCTATCTCCAAAAATATCTCCAACATTTTTTGGTGATAAATAATCCATTTTAATGGTGATAAATAGTGAAAATGGAAGTATGTGATACCAAAAAAAAAATAGCAGCCTCAATTTGCATTACATTTCATCTCCTGTAGCGTAGCCGAGGCTATGTTACAAATACACTAGCGCCTTCGCAAAAAGGCAAATCCTTGAGAGAACTCACGGACTGAAATTTCCAATTTTTTTACTCAAAGTGAATAGAGCTTTGAACATTCTTTTAACAAATTAGTTATATAAACATTCGTATTCTTTTCAGGAAGTTACCAGCGATTTTCGGTAAATGTGTCACAAAGCAGCATTTGTATTCTGAATATAAATAGATAATATCGGTGGAGAATTTGGAAATACTGAAACCTCAAGTGAAAATGAAGTGATTTATGAAGACAAACTGCTTTAGGAATCTCTCCTCAAGACATATCTGCGAGACATGTAGTAAATATTTTTCTTTTTTTAATTTAGGAATTTCGATAATGC
>NW_023458556.1:98779408-98781529 GCF_013731165.1 Rhagoletis pomonella | reverse complement strand
GCGTCCTTTAGTTTATTGATGAACTTGAGCATGTACGCAGTCACCTTTAAAGCGCGTGGATAGGAGGAAAAACGATCTAATAGGTCGGCATCTTCTTGGACAGCATGCAATGCTTCCACCCGGTGTACCTCAGGCGGGTTGATATTCCTCGTGGCGGGGACTGGCCACTCCTCGGGTGGTTTGGACAGCCACTCCGGGCCGTTCCACCACAGCGAAGAATTGGACAGGTCCAGGGGTTTGCAACCTCGGGTACCCATATCAGCGGGATTATCCTTGCTGTGGACATGTCGCCAAGTAGCGTTGCCTACTAGATCGATGATCTGCGCTGGTCGATTGGAGACATACGTTTTCCAGGCGTGGGGTGGCCTTTCAAGCCAAGCCAGTACAATTTCCGAGTCAGACCACATAATCAATTTTCGTTTGGTGAGGTCAAGAAGGGGTTGGACTACTGCCGCTAGTTTAGCTAATAAGAGGGCTCCACATAGTTCTAACCGCGGTAAACTTATGGTTTTAAGTGGCGCAACTTTGCTCTTGGACACTAAGAGATGGGAGAAAATTCGGACACCGACGGTGGTTCGGACATACAAGTTGGCACAATAGGCCTTTTCCGAGGCGTCGCAGAATCCATCTTGGTATTTGGATGGCCGAGATTGGGGGTAGATTTTTGGTAAACTGCAACCATTTGGTGAGGCGTATGGGTTTGACCTGCTCATCCCAATCGGTCCCGTCCAGCCACAGCTCTTGCATAAGGATTTTGGCTTGTATCATTATGGGGGTTAGCCACCCTGCGGGGTCAAACAATTTTGCGACAGACGACAGTATCTGTCGCTTCGTACTTGCTGTGGAGGCTGAGACGGGCTCAATGGTATAAGAGAATTTGTCAGAGAGTGCATTCCATTGGATCCCTAGGGTCTTTGCTGTACTTGTCTTTTCAAATTCGAGAAAATTTGTCTCCAGTAAGTCCGTTTTGCTAATATTTTGAAGAATGTATGGGTGGTTTGCCGTCATTTTTTTCAAGAGGAAACCCGCAGAGTGTAGGGCCTCAATGACCTGGGATAAAAACTGCGTTGCCGATTGAAGCTACCTGATAAAACATCGTCAACATACGTTTCGGTTTTTAACATGGGTGTTGCTTTTGGATGGGTGAGGGATACGTTTTTGGGGAGCACGTGAAGAGTACGTATAGCCAAGAAACGCACACAATTTACCCCAATGGTGACAGTTTTCAGCTTGAAGTCCTTTATTGGAATGTTTTCAGAGGAGCGAAAGACGATTCTCTGGTAGTCTTGGTCATCAGGATGTAAGAGTATTTGGCGGTACATTTTTTCAACATCGCCGTTGAAAACGTATTTGTAGGTACGCCAATTTAACAACAAAAGCATCAAGTCGGGTTGGAGAGTTGGTCCGGTGCATAAGATATCGTTGAGTGAGTGATCGGAACCTGATTTTTTTGATGCATTAAATACTACCCGAACCTTTGTTGTTCTTTTCTCGGGTTTTATGACAGCGTGATGAGGGAGGTAAAAGGAATAGTGGGTGCCTTCGGATTCTATTTCAATGGAGTTCGTTTCCTCCATGTGGTCGAGAGTGAGGTATTCTTCTAATACGCTGTCATACTGCGATTTCAGTTCGCCTTTCTTGAGCAGGGTTCGTTCCATACCAAGAAATTGCTGCAGCGCTGCGCGCCGATATTGGCCTAGCGGGATACTTTCGGGGAATGTTGGCTTGAACAGAAGCCGAACAATGTAACGACCGTCATTTGCACGAGTAGTAGTGGATTTATAGAACTCCTCGCACATTTTATCTTCTGGATTAAGGAGTTGTGCCCTGGGAACCTCTTCTAGTTCCCAAAACTTTTTTAATTGGACGTCCAGCTGAACATCAGCTACCTCTTCGACTTGAGTGGAATATACTGCTACCTTTTCGGGAATCTGACCACTTAGTATCCAGCCAAATATAGTATTTTGTGCCAGCAAACTGTGGGAGATTTTTTCGATGCCATCTAGCATTATTCGGGGTATGAGATCACTGCCTAATACGAGATCGATTTGAGTGGGAGAATGGCAGTTTTGATCCGCTAATTTTAGATGAGACCATTTTTCTATTTGTTCGTTATGGAGC
>NW_023458556.1:98770678-98779308 GCF_013731165.1 Rhagoletis pomonella | reverse complement strand
CCCACCTGCAGGTCCTCCGAACCAAAGTCAAGGAGTCCGTACAGCATCATCCGTCCCCAGTAATAACCCAGGCAGATAAAGGTAACAAAACAGTAATGATGTACAAGACTGATTATAATTGCAAAATGATGGAATTGCTGAATGATAAAACCACATATAGAGCCATAAGAAATGATCCCACCCAGAAGTTAATGAAAAGAAACAATGCGATCATAAATAATTTATACAAACAGAAGAAAACCATCCTAATGGAAAAGCTACGGTTGACCTGCGCAGCGGCAAATGCACCCAGACTCTACGGCCTCCCCAAAATCCACAAGCCCAACACACCTCTCCGACCAATATCGTCATCCACAAATGTTCCCTGTTAAAAACTTTCAAAATTTATGGGAAATATTCTAAGAAATATCACGTCAGATACATACAATATAAAAAACTCTTATCAATTAAAAGAAAATCTCCAAGATGTCACAGTAGAAGCAGGTGAAATTCTAGTATCTTTTGATGTAATTTCATTATTTATGAATATCCCGACGCAGTTCGCCATACAAATTATCATGAAAAACTGGAAAACTACACCAACATTGCAAAAAATTATTTCCAGATGATGCTAGAGTTTTGCTTAAGAGACAACAACTACTTCAAACACAATAATTCCCTAAATCAGCAAATTTATGGTATGCCCATGGGGAACCCATTATCGCCAACCATTGCAGACATTGTGCTAGACAAAATATTAGACGATAGCAAAGCTGAATTAGAGCAAAGAATATACATATCAAATACATAAGCAAATATGTAGACGATATATTCGCGATAATCAAGACAAAAGACTTGGAAGAGATATTGAAAACATTAAACGCACAACATACAAAAATACAGTTCACAGTAGAAAAAGAGAACAACAACAAAATAGCCTTCCTAGATGTAGAAGTGCACAAAAAACGAAACCAATTATTGCTGAACTGGTTTGCAAAATCAATTGCGTCGGGTAGAATCATTAATTTTCATTCGAATCACCCTTGGAAACAAAAAGTAAATACCGCAGCCAGCCTCATTAGGAAAATACATATTCTAAGCGACGAAGAATTCACTGACGAAAACAATAACAGAATTAAAACAATATTGAGCAAAAATAGCTACCCAAATACACTTATTGATAGTCTAATAGAGACCACAATTAACAAGATTCACCAGCCTAACCAAAATATAAAAGTCGAATATATACCAGGCCTAACAAGCAATAAAACACTGCGAAGAACAATGAAAAACAACAACATAATATATGCGCATAAACCACACAATACTCTAAACAAAATATTTACTAAAACAAAGGACAAGATCGAAAAAGAGCAATATAACAATGTAGTATATGAAGTAACATTCACTGGTAATAACAATGAAAGCTTCAATAAATGCTATATAGGCACAACGAAACGAGCGTTGGCAAACAACGAGCACAAAGCGGACTTCGACAGCACGCGAGTTTGGACATCGTACGAGGAGAAAGAAGGAGAATGACACTGGAAAGCCTACGAATACAACAGAAACTTGACAATGTGATGAATTTCAAAGAAGATGTGGACAACGCAAACAACGCCTACACAGCTATATTAAAATCTAGATATAAACAAAACAAAAAGAAAGTAATGTAAACTCGCTGCGCTAAAACCATGTAATTATTGTTGTTTAATGTGAATAATTGTAAAGTGTGAGTTTCAAATTCTGATGTGTATGTTATGATAATTGTTAACCATGTTTATTGTTTATTGTTTGTCGTTCAAATAATGCAGACTCCCTGAGGAAGGCGCGAAATGCGTTGAAACGCGTAGGAGTAGACAAGGAAAATTTTATTTTCGCTTTAATTCCAACGGCCGAAGTAGCTCATACCCAGCACACGAAGTGTTTATTGTAATGCGTTTCGTTCGGGTGTCAATAGATAGCATTTCATGGCGATCCTGCCAGATCTTCGAGTTAAAAAAAATAATAATAATAGATATAAAATTTTAAATCGTTTTCGTGATGAAACGAAAGTGCGCGCGTTATTAGACAGTTAAATTACGCTTTAAAACAATGGCTTGGTGGAAAATGCTAAGTGTTCTGATGATTGCGTTTTCCGGGTACGAAGTCGGTAAAGAAACAAATAAAAATGCAGTAGAAAAATATACAGAACAGGCACATTTCGAGGATGTGTACGAACAATTGGGAAGAAAATACGAGGAAAGTGAACAAAAGACAGAGAAGTGGCAAATCGTTGCACTCGTAATAATTGTTATAGCCTTAATCGCGGTGTATGTTGCAGTAAAAAATATAATTAAGCGGTCAATGACAAACCGCATTTGGGTGTTTCCATGAAAATGTCAACCAGGACTGAAAAAATAAAAACAACTAAAAAGGGTTTTTAAGACGAATTAATAAGAGAAAAATACTCAACCTTTTATATTATAGAAGTATTTCAGCTTATTGGAATTTTAAAACTCAAAAAATGGAAGAGTAAAACTGAATGTCCCTTCGAATCAGTTTTCTCTAATCTATTAACTAAATTAAGAGATTTGAAACATTACAATTACATCTTAAAATCAAATTTGCAATAACAACTAACTATAAAAATGAGAAAAAGGAGAAGTTAGAGCTCGAATAACGGTAATTTTTTGATTTGCTTCTGATAGTATTCTAATGTCGCGTACGTTATGCAAAAACATTGTTTGTCTATGTCATTTGTATATTGGCAGTCGCAGGTAATGCAGATTACAATTATTAAGCGAGAATTCTTTTAGTTAAAGATATACAGTAAAATTTTCTTTCCAACCGAAGTAAAAAAAAATTTATTACCCTTTAAGGTTTGTCGCATACGTTATTGTAAGTACGAAAATTTCAATCAAATACATCAAAACCCATGTTAATTGCAAATTTACCATTTAAATTATTTAGAATAGTTGTAAAACAATGAAACGGTGGCGAGAAGAGTTCTCAATAAATACATTTTATTACTTACGATAAAAACTGTCGCGTACGTTATGTCGCGTACGTTATTGTTTTCTTTAAATATAAAACTAGCCAGAGATAATTTCTCTTAAAATATGAAAGGATTGTAAAGGTACATTATTTAGCTTAGTTTAGGAATTTTTAAAGAAAAGAAAAACTCCCATGATTCGCAGACTTTCGCATATATGCGTGTTTCCATGAAAATGTAAACCGGAAATGCAAGCAAATGAATTCAAACGGTTTTATAACTTTAAATTTCGTATTCAGATGGCGGAAAAAGGTTTTGAAAACGCGAAACGGTGGAGGGAAGAACTGAAAAAATTTAATTTAGTATGTGTTACTAGTAAAAATATTGTATGGGGGGAAAAATCTGTCGCGTACGTTATGTCGCGTACGTTATTATAATTTTTTTTAATAAAAACTAACCAGACAACAAACGCTAAAAACAAAGTTAGACGTGCTATTTAAAAGACTAGAAATTTCAGTAACCATACCAAACGACAATTTAAGCATTATAGATATAAAATTTGAGGAACAGACAGATTCAGAATCCTCAGAAATACTAGAATTAATACATTATTTGTTTTGAATTCATGAGTTTTGACATTTAAATATAAATGGATAATAGATATCGCAAAAGTTTGCATACAAATTTTTTCGTACTCTCCAACATTATTTTCACCATTTTTTTTTTGTTATTTAATTGCAGTTATGTTTTTATAACAATATAGTTCATTCTTTAGCAAAACCTGTTTAAATCCTCTGTGTAATATTAAAAAATATATTTAACAAAAACTTTCAGCTTTTTAATTCGATTTCTTAGAAAGATTTGGAGTGTGCAGTTTTGTAGCCCATTCCAGTAGAATGAAGTATAAGTTCCAATTGGCTGAAAATTACCTTTGACCTTTTAGAATTCTTTTTCGAAAATGTTACGGGTTTCTTCCATATAAAACTTAATTGCGTTTACTGTGCTTTTTAAGAAATCGAATGAAAAAGTTCGAGATTTTAACGTAAGTTTGAATAATTTGTTTTTTAAATATTGCACAAAGTTTGGAACATGGATTTCCACGGTTTTTGTTAAAGAATGAACTATATTTTTATAAAAAAATAACAAAAATTTGAATAACAAAAAATAAAATAAATAAATTGTTACAATTTATCATATGAGTAGCTATAATTTTTTCGACCACTGTATATCATGAATTTTTTGTACATTAATCCTCAGGCGCCGAACGCCGCCGCCACTGCCGCCGCGCCGATGTTTCCATGGCTCGGCGGCGGCGAGTGAAAAATGACAAAAAACCACGGCGGCGTGGCTCGGCTAGAGCTGGAAAACAATCGACGGCACTATCGATAGTATCGATGTTTTCCAATTTCCCCCACTATCGATTTTTTTCTGTCACTATCGATGATTTTTTTCCCACGTACACCATGAAATATTACACATTTTGCGGTCCATCAAAGGGTTGATTTTCGTGAAATATTTTACAGCAGTTAATAAATAATTGACGAATATTTAATGGAACTGAAAGTACCAACAACTTAAATTATTCCCTTGTACTTTCTATGGTAACACTGTGAGACAAATGGTAGTGGTCAGTGATCGGGAAGGGTTCAAGCTACCGGGGAAAGTTATATCGGTAAAAAAGAAGTTATACGTGTCCCGGCGTTTCGCTGGGTCACGTCTAGGAATCGAGATATATCGATTTGAAGTAAGTAACTATCATATAGGGGAAATTGTCACCTTTGGTGGTCTTTTTTTTGACATAACTCGAGAGCCACTAGTCCGATTTTGCTCAAACAAATTAAAAAAATTAAAAATTACAATTCCTTTAATCTGTTCATATAACGTTTTTCTATATAATCAACAGTTTTGCCGGTAAAAATAAATTTATGAAGAAAAAAAATATTTTTTGCCTAAAATATTAAATTTTTTTATTTTTTAAATTCATACAAAATCCAAAACGGAAAAAAGGCAAGTCGTATTACATTCACGCAAAGTCACATAACCTTTAAGCAAAATGAGACATAGATCATGAAAACCGATGGACGCGTTTCGCTTTTATTCACAATTAAGTGAAGGTATCTCATTTTGACAAGAATATTTCCCCTATATGATAGTTACTAACTTCAAATCGATATATCTCGATTCCTAGACGTGACTCTGCGAAACGCCGGGCCACGTATAACTTGTTTTTGACCGATATAACATTTCCCGTTGGTTTCATCCCATCCCGATTTCGACTGTCGCATGGTGTAATTATTTATTAAAAATTTTCCGCAGAGAGTTTATCCAAATATTGATATTTTGGTCGTTTCAAGCAATGGTTTCTACATTTCATAAAACTGGACAAGTTATATCTACACGGCCATCAAATATTTATCCAAACTCACAGTTGTTCTGTTTATGTACATACGATACTAGGGATGTTGCGAATGTGGGATTTTAGACATCCGCGAATGCGAATATCTAACAGCTAACATCCGCGGATGCGGATGCGAATGCGGATGCCAAATATTTTTAAGAATTGATTAGAATCTAGCATAATGGCGAGATCGTTGTTTGAACAGCATTAACAAGCCATACCAGATGTGCCAGGTTTTTCTAAAGCTTTTCTCATTCCTTTGGCTGTTTCAGAATTTGGGGATCTGTAACTTCATCAGCGTTTTTCGATTTCAGTTTTTGTAATTCATTTTTAATACTTTCTTCTGCGACTAGTTTGAAAAATGTGCGCTTATAGCGAGCTAAATAGGTAGATATGGAAAATAAATTATTATTATATTATAAATTATTATTTTCCATGAATGAAAATTTTGCACAAAATTCTGTTTTTAAACTCGTGGCTCTGTGAACGTCGAAGAGTGCGGACGTGTTTTTAAGTTCGCTCCGTAGTCATTAAATATTGTGCTAATTTAATAAAACAAAAAATAAAATAAAAATAAAATAAATAAACAAACAAACGAAATTAAAACAGAAAATCATGAATCAAGCTGAAATCCGAGCCCAGATACTGAAGACCACCTAGATTGAGAAATGTATATATCATTCTAGATGAAAGGTCCCACTACGGTTTCAAAACACCATGTTAATGCGGCACAAACTGATATTTTTATGCAAAAAAATATGTTAAAATGGGGAAATCAGTATAAAAAAGATTTTTCACAAATAATACTTCAAGGACTCACCGACAAATGCATACAAAAATCTTAATAAAAGTATCATCCAGCATAATCACCGAGTCCAGTGTGAACTCACAAGTGTAAGCAACTCCATTCATACACCAATCATTTGCAACCATGTTGCCAATTCTGTTTGCTTACTTGCAACCGACAATGCCCGAGAGACGAAGCGAAGTTAATTCACGAGCAGTTAGTTGACAACGAACTCTCGAAGCGAAACCATCTTAAAAATCTTAAACTTTCCATATCTTTTGTAATTCATTAATTGTCTTTAATTCCTGTTGAATAAACACTAATTTTCTATATGAAATTATACCATACTTCATAGTTCACAAGAGGGATGTTTGCCCAAATACGAGTGTAATTAGTTGTGCGGTATAAATGCGGACATATAAAACGCATCGTGCAGTGAAAATTCTTAGCGGAACATTCGAGAAATTGCTGACGTCGGTGTGTTAGCGAATTTCATCAGAACGAACGGCTGTGTGTGCAAGCGAGACTGTGTAATTGCGAAGCGTAGGGCAATCCTACCAACAACGTATCAGCGATCAAACAAACGAACGTGTAACGGCCAATTTTTAAACGTATGTGAAACTTAGGCGAATTAGTATAAGACAAACGTAGAAACGAGTGGATAAACTGCGATAATCGGTTAAACGAAGCAAAGAATAAAAGCGTAACCAGCAAAACGAAACGGGCAAAATGAAACGGGTGAAACGAAACATGAAGCGAATTTAAAGCGAACGTCAAAAGGCACAAGAAAAACAAAATAAAAATAAATATGAATTTACGATCAAAACAAAAAATGGAAATGCAGAAAATTGACGACGGTGCAGCGGTAAAAATTGTGGATTTGCGAATCGATCAATTAAAATCAGTGCTCTCTCAAAGAAATTTGCCAACGTATGGCTCGCGTGCCGAACTTGTGCAGCGTTTGCTTGATAGCAACGATTCTGACGAAATACAAGTGCCGTCAGTAGTGGCGAACGCGAATGCGAATGCCATTTTGCAGGAGCAAATGGATGAACTTCGAGGCGCCGTGGACAATATATTGGTGTTATTACGACAAAATGCATCGAATGAAAGTGCAGGAAACGATTGAGAGCGCGAGAGTCTTACCAACCCCATAACTACCGCGAGTTTGCAAAGTGCGAATGGGCGCAAAGAGTCCGCGAAAGAAATAATTGAAACAATCCCAGAATTTCAACCGACAAATCCCCAATTGCTCACGGTGGAACAATTCACGGATCGTGTTACTAGTGTTGTGCGCGCGTATCAATTTGATGAAAAATGTGTGCTTTTGGCCGTGTATAGTAGATTGCGGGGCATAGCGCGTATGTGGTTCGATGCTCAGCCAAGAGTACATACAACATGAACCGATTTTGCAAATGATTTAGTGGCAGAATTCGGCGTTCACCTCGATGAAGCGCAGATACAATGTGCGAAAATCGAATGAACGATTAATTGAGTACAGCTTTCGAGTTTGTGCGGTTGGTAAGCAATATCAGCTTAGCGAATCGGCGATAATTAACTATATACGCGGCGGTCTACGCCATCGCGAACTACAAATTGCAATCGCCGCTTTGAAATTTAAAACCGTAAAAGAAATGCATGAAGCCATCGAAGATTATCTGGCTAATCGCAATAAAATCAGTCACGTTAAGCATAAAAGTGCGCCTAGCAACGTTCAAGAACAACAATCTCAACAAGCCACAAAATCGCAAATTACGTGCTATAATTGCAAAGAGGTCGGCCATATTTCGAGCAAATGCCCCAAGCTGCAGCGGCGCACTAGGTGTGTAGATTGCAGTAAAGTCCATGGCCGAAACGAACCACAAAATTGCGGTAAACACGGGTACGATGTTCGCCGAACTGAAGTTTGCCAATTAGACGAGTATTTTACAAAATCTATCGAGGTTGGACATACAACTTTTAAAGCGTTTGTAGACACTGGTCGCCAGTGCAGTATGGTGCGTTCATCGATAGCTAAAATTCTGAACGCGAAGCCCGATAAATGCCAAACGCAATTAAATGGCTTTTGCGGTGGTAGTTCTGTTATATGCGAGATGTGTGCACTCAATATAAAAATAGGCGAAACATTTATGAATGCAACGTTTTATATGGTCGATGACTCTCTTTTACAAACAGACTTTTTAATTGGACAAAATATATTGACTAGCAAATCGGTGAAGTTCGAAATAAACGATGGACATTTAATTTTCATGAGTAAGCGTGTTAAAGTTAATAGCAATAATATTATAGTTAAAAAAACTAAAAACACGCTTTTATTACAACAAGAACTAAAAAGTATAAAATAATTTGTAGATATAGCGATTCCGTTTAAGAAGAATAGGAAGTTCCCTAACCTGATTTAATTTAACTGTTTTAAGTTAGCTAAAAATATGATTAAAGTGATTGATCCGTAGTTATAGTCAAAATAAAGTGCACTGTAAAGTTTGTTGCAG
>NW_023458556.1:98769176-98770578 GCF_013731165.1 Rhagoletis pomonella | reverse complement strand
AGAGGGTGATGAAATAATACCCACCACGTCTTTAAAAATTGCCTTCAAGGGGAACCAAATTCCAAGAGAAATTAAACTTTTTAAATGCATCTGTGAGGTTGACTATTTTGTACCAGCTGTTAGACAGTGCAAAAAGTGTGGGAGACTGGGACACATAGCTGCTTTTTGTAAGGCTAGAGAGGCGAGGTGCCTACAATGTGGCAATATACCACGTTGTGACCCGGCCTGTGGCATTATGAACTGTTTGCTGTGTGGAGCATCGAATCATACTTCGGAAAAGCGTTCGTGTCCGGTACGTGTACAACGCCAAGACATTCAGAAGATTATGACAATTGAAAACATCTCTTTCATGGAATATAGAGAAAAATACGGTTCCGAAAATCGTTTTTCCTTATTAGACAACTATGAGAACGATTTTCCCAGCTTAAGTCAAAATCAGAACAGGAATAACATAGAGAGAAATAATCAAGTTGAGGTTAATAGGATTTTAACAAGAACACGATTCAATAGAATTGTGAGAGCAACTCCACGGAAGAAAGATGAAACAACACCTGAAGTAACAGCACCTAGGAGGGTCCCATAATCACAAGCGGTAAATATAATTAACCCCCACAAGGTTTCGGAATTAGAAAAGATAATTAATGAATTAGTAAAAATGTGTGCGCATCTGTGTGAATTCGCAAAGGAACCAGAAAGTGTTGAAAAATTTCATCAGCTAAAATCTAAATACAATCTAAGTCAAAACAATTATAAAGAAGCTAATGTCCGAAAATGCTGTAGTCTGAATGAAATTTCTGCAATATAATATCCAAAGTTATAGATCCAACAAATATAATCTCGAATATTTCTTAAATACCAATAATATTGACTTTGCTTTACTGTCCGAAATTTTTGCCTTTAATGAAAATGATTTCCATTTAAAACTATTGAATTATAACTTCGTATACAAATTTCGACAAGGCGGATTTGGTGGTGTTGGCATTGCCATCAAAAATAGCATTCAGTTTAAGAAAATTACGCTGCACTCTAACTATGAAATAATAGCAATTCGTACAACCAATCTGAACCCAAATATCAATATAATCTCTATTTATTTTCACCCTAACATGCCCCTGTCCGAATTTACAGTTGCATGCAACAACATTTTTGATTTTGCCAGTAGAAATCCCAACACGATCATCGGCGGTGATTTTAATGCGCGGTCAACCACTTTCGGGGACTCTATTTCGCTACCAAAGGGTTGAATGCTCGAAAACCTTCTGAACTCAACCAACCTAGTCTGCCTGAACAATAAAAAACGCACCTACTACCAGACGCTTTTAAATAACAGGACGCATAGCAGTGTTTTAGACTTAACTTTTTCGAACCTCTGGACGGACGACTTTTCTTGGGATATCTCCAA
>NW_023458556.1:98766699-98769076 GCF_013731165.1 Rhagoletis pomonella | reverse complement strand
GCGCGCACTACTTAGAAATAACACACTACACTGCCACCACTTTTTTTATTGATCCCGTTGGCATACTTCGACTCTTTTATAGAGACGACTGGGCATTGAAAACCACTCATTTTCATCCACTTGCGCATGACCAAAGTTCCGCTTGGCCATAATCACACACTCACGCACACATCCTTACTCATAACTGCCTTACCGAGCCGTCGTGTTAGTACGGTTTCGCACCATATCAAAAATACTGGGATTAGGATGTTGAGGGCGTAGTTGAATGAAGTAGGAAATTCTCGTAAGCTAATTTTTGACTTCCGCCAAACGCATACATACACACTTACACTAAATAGAACGCTGGCGCTACATGCCACATATTTTGTTGTCGCTTATGTCACTGTGCCATGATTTTGTTAAAATTTTTGTAAAGTTGCTTACCACACTTACGATTGCTATAAATTTTGCTTCCATTTTTTTAAGATTTTCTAATTTGGTGTCTTCAAACTAAAAACAAAAGCACCAAAAACGCACCAAGCACCAAACTCAAAAATTTTCGCGTTTTGAATACCCACTAAATTTGGCGCGAAAAGCATTAAGTTGGCAACAGTGAATGTAAACAAAAGTATGTTATGACGTCAGCCATTGGGTGGATGCTGTCAAATCGACGAAGAGAGGGTTAGCGGTCCGCGAATGGCGCGATTTGTCATCAATGGTGTTAATTCCGACTTTGCAATTTAAAAGTAAATTCTTCTGTCAAGCGTGATACAAGGTCAGAATTAACATCACCGATGACAGTTAAGGCTTAGGTGGATTTTTATATTAGAACCTCATTTTTATGAAAAATGCAGACAGAGGGTATTTAATATAAGCCCTCGATATGTTGGAGGTTTAATTATCTAAAAAGAAAACTGACGTTTTTTTGTCGGGTGTTGCTAGTTACCTCGAAAATAACTTTCAGTTTAATAACAACAAATTTTAATATTCGAATGGCTTTTGCCTATAACTTACAATTCTTTTTTTCACAATTTACTCACATTGTAAACGAGTTTTGCATACAAGATATAGAGTTAGATACTCTTATTAGCGAACTCTTAGCCTTTCAAAGTTTTTGCGTAGTTGAAAAAATTAATTTAAGCCATGAGGAATTATAGATGAAGTCCTTAAATAGTGGTACTTTTCCACAGTTTGAAAAAATATGTAATTTTGTTTTTTTTTTTCAATACCACACTAAAACGAAGCAACTGAGAGGATCTTAAGTATAAAGTTTTCTTCCTGGCGCAAAGAAAGAAACCGGCTTCTAATTAAAAGTGAACTGCATATTAAAAGTAATTTTAAATTGAAAAATATAGAATTCTTTGACTATTTATACACTGAAGATGGAAATGGTCTCATTATTGCTATTCAAAAATGTCGTAAATATAATGATGTGTACACTCATGTTAAAATGAATAACACTTATCTTATGAACTATATTTTATTTATATACCAAAACATTGTAAAAACAACTACTCTGGCGTTTTGAAGTATTATCTGATACTTACATTCATAATTTTGATTTTAATAAAAATGTACTGAAAAGTACTGATTTTTTTAGCATGAAAAAGTCGAATATACTGATTTCGCGCATAAAAAATCTGGCAACCCTAAATAGCAAGTACGTCAAGTATTTACTCTCTCAACGGCAAGTAGTGTATGTATGCGGAAAAAGAGTAACAATGTGTTGGGAGTAGAGTACAATGCAAGGAGTACTTATTGAACGAAATGCGGCAAATACACTTGCGCTGGACTTTAGTATGTACATACATATGTACATATGTTTGTGTACATGTATATATGCACATATCGTCGTTTAAAGTACAAAACCGCATATCGTGATTCTGCAAAACCGCGTAACTGACATTGGCTGCCAAAAATTGGATTTGCTCACACAAGCTCTTGGCTCAATCCTTATCCATTCGTCCTGAAATATACAAGGCAGATATGCGATTGCTTTATAAAAACAAGAAAACCATTTTAAAATATGAGTGTTTTTACGCTCTAGAAAATAATTTCTACAACTTCACATACGCGGTTCTGCATTTTGTTGATACGCGGTTTTGCACTTTATACGACGATATGTAGTACAAACGAAAACAAATCTAATAAGCTGCTCGCCGATATAAATGTGAACCGTACTGATTGTCAAAAATTATGAGTTTGTTGTACATTTGTTCATTTTTGTCATTGTGCGTGTAATTTTCTAGAATAGTTTTGTGCTCTCGCTATCTCCTTGTACTAACTCGTCCTTCATATATACTCTGATGAACATATGTGAGGATAATAGCAAGGCCAACTTATATAAGGTTATCTCGCAATTTTTTCGGCAAACTCTCATGTACAAATATTGACCCAT
>NW_023458556.1:98765476-98766599 GCF_013731165.1 Rhagoletis pomonella | reverse complement strand
GACATTTATAAACGCGTTTTACTTAATTAATTAATTAATAATTATATATTGAAGTATTACAAACGCATGCGACCTTTTAAGAATAATATATTTGTGTAAATAAAAGTGATAAGTGTAGTGTTATAATAAAATTTAGTGATAGCAGGCTGGATATTTTAACAACAAATAACTTATGTACTATTAGCAACAACATTGTGAAAGTGATAAATATAGTTAAAGAAGACCTCCATTAGTATCCCCACCGAGTTTCATAAAAAACTTCAGTATAATTTGCACGGAATAGCAATTGGTTCCGTAATGGAAATCCCAGCCGGAACCAGCGTGTGAAGGCGTTCCAAAATCATTCGAAGTTGTTTCGAAATGGCCAAATTCACTTGCGCGCGAACGAAATGTGAAGCCATCGCAACCGGAGTGTTCGCACGGTACGTGTTGCAAGAGCTACTAAAAGACTTGAACGACTGTCATTTCTTCACCATATTGACGGACGCGTCTAATCATGGAAGCCCAAAAATGTTTCCTGTATTAGTTCGTTTTTTTTTCTCAAAATGAAGGTGTCAAAGTGAAAATGGTCGATTAAGTAGATAAGCGGGGAGAGACTTCTGAAATAATAGTGAATTTGCTGAATACCGCTATGAACAAATTCAACATAAACAAGAAGCTAGTTGCTTTCTGCAGAGATAACGCGGCGTGTAATTTTGGCAACCTTAATCGAAGCGGCACAAATAATGTGTTTTAAAAACGGAAGCAGCTGTACCCTGGATTGATGGGGGTCGGATGTGCAGCGCACATAGTTCATAACACTTTAAAAAATGCGTGCGACAAAATGCCTTTTGATGTGGAGGTGATTGTCGTAAAAATTTATTCACACTTCTATTTGTTTACCGTACGTGTCGCTAAATTGGAAGACTTTCGTGATTCAATACATGCGGAATAAAAAAAAAACTGCTGGGTTAATGCAAATCTTGTTTCCTAGGCTTACTGTCATCAGTCGAATCAATTTAGCGAATTTTTGGTAGCATCAAAGAATATTTTTTGGGAGACCCTAACACCCCAAATTCTTTGAGAACATTTTTTGGAAATCCAAGGGCAAAGATGTGGCTGCTTTTCTTACGAGATCAAGTAT
>NW_023458556.1:98747685-98765376 GCF_013731165.1 Rhagoletis pomonella | reverse complement strand
TTTTTACTCAGATCGATGAAATGATATCGTGAATTGGACTACGCATACATGTGATACTTATGCTTTTAATTTATAAGGTAATTTTATGTTTTTATACTCTTGCTACCACATGAATATATGAATTCGTGATAAGAATATATGAATTCGCCTTGGAAGATAGAAAGCGAGTAAGAATAAATGCCGAACAAAGGAATTTGTCTTCTTTCAACTTAAATAAACGCATTTTGCAAACAAAAGTGCGTACGTTACTTAGTGCCTTGGTAATGGCGAATTCGTAAGGATGTATTGATTGCATTATAAACATTTTCATTTATTTGTTAAACATACAATTACTTCCATTACAACCCGGTCCTATGGATGCTAGAAGCGCGAATTCATAAAAGGTGGTGTTACCGGAAAATGAATAAATAAATTATATCTATATCAGAAAATAAATAAGATGAAATGAAATTATTGTTTGATTTCTAACCAAACTTATGTATGTAACTCAATCGCCTAATGGTTTGCCAAACCGTAAACATATGTTTACACATCCAATTTCGTGAGTAGGTACCTGGTACTCACACCTTTTTTAGGAAGTTTCACTTCTATTATGTGTACGGTGTCACACACGCATTTCTTTTTACTAAAATTGTATGGGCTATAAAACTGCGTACACAAAAATGTTGTAAAGATTCAGATTAAAAACCCCGGAATTTTGTTGAAAATTGGACAATATTTTTATAGAAAAATTTAGCTTGAAAAACTTTGTAAATATTAAAAAGCACACGTGCACACTTGTATGTTGGAATAGAAACATTTTGAAAAATTTCTTAAATTTGTGGAAGTTTTAACTGTTATATTTTAAAGTGTTGTGTTGTTAACCTATACAGTGTTTTAATCTTGTAGTCAAAGTTCAAAATGGCAATATTATATTTCATAAAAAGTAAGTGTGGACACTCTGCTCATGTACACATTCGCATCCGCAAAACATTCGTATCATTTTATGTCGAATGCGAATGTGTAAAACGATGCGAATCATTCGCATTACGAATGCGAATGCAAATATTCGCAAAATCCCTCGTATGTATTGTGTACGTGAGTGCCGTTTTCGTGTATGTGTTGTGTATATGTTTATTTATAAACGAATGAGTTCCTTTTCTTTAGTGCGGTTTTATTGATATATCTGTACTGTAATGGTTTCAGACGGTACTAGCTCTTACTGCCAATATAGGAGTATTATATACATGTATGCGCCCCACGCTTTTCATTTTCAATCTCATAAATTGTTTATAATGTTAGTTAGTTATTTAGTTAATTTACTGGGTGTAATAGAACAGAAACACCGCGACCTAAAAGATCTTTTGTATCTCTATAAAGGAGTCCCTAACCCAATGTGGCCAAGATACCTTCGGCTTCCCTTATGAATCATAAAAGGGCCTTGGTAGACGAATTTTTTATAACAAAGGGTTCGACCAACGAAGATTTAAAGTAAATCAGTCTTTGTCTGGCTAAAGTCGGACAGTTACAGAGAATATGCCCCGAAGTTTCATCGGCCTCGAGGCAGAGCCGGCATTCCGGCTCTGTGATCACCCCTATTCGGTATAAGTGGAACCGCAATTGGTTGTGACCAGTCAGATACCCAGAAAGTAACCTGATGTCAATTCTGTTTTGTAGGACGATGTCGTTCCTGTTAAAGGGGTAGCCGAATAGCCTGGCCTGTCTAAGGCCCCCCACCGCTCCCCAGTACTTACTGCGTTCTGAGTGTACCCACTCAGTGATTGTGGCTCTCGAAGAGGACCAACTGAGACCACAGAATGGTTCAGGTCCCGAAAAGGCAGTAATCGATCCTTCACGTACCAACTCATCAGCGATCTCGTTGCCTTCGATTCGAGAATGGCCTGGTACCCAGCACAATGTTACCGTGTTTTTGGCTGCCAAAAATTGGTGCGTGTTAAAGCAGTCTCTAACCAACTTAGATTTGATAGTTCTGTTTGAAAGGGCCCGGATGGCTGCTTGGCTATCTGAAAAGATAACTTAAAAAGCGCCCTTTAAACCCTTTTCAAGGTTTAACTTTGCGCAGTTTAAGATTGCGACTATTTCAGCCTGAAACACCGTGGACCATTTGCCCATAGGAATTGTAAGTTTGGTGCTAGATCCAAAGATGCCTGCACCCGCTTTGTCCGCCATCCTTGATCCATCTGTGTACCAGTGTACATATCTGAGATCAAAGGCAGGGAGCCCATTTGTCCAATCTTCGCGATCGGGGATTATCACTTGGAATTTTCTGCCAAAGCAGACCTCCTTTGTCATGGAATCAGAGATTCCGCATATATCCAACCCTGGTATCTTCCCAAGAATACCTGCATGAGGCTTCTTTACGAAGAAGCCGTCGTTAGATAGTCGAAGTTGCAGCTCCCTCGTGGCTGCTGATTCCTGAATAAAAATATGGAGAGGAGTCCATCCCAGGAGCGACTCTAGAGCCGCAGTTGGACACGCTGTTATAGATCCTGTGACGGATAGACATGCCAATCTTTGCGGCTTGTTAAGGCGAAGTATGGCAGTTTTTTGCATTGCCTTCTGCCACCACGCTATGGATGCATAGGACACAATCGGACGGACGATTATACGGTAGAGCCACTCAATCAGCCTTGAGCTCAACCCCCATTTCCTACCAAAAAGTCTTCTGCAGGCCCACATGGCTCGTGTGGCTTTAGTAATCGTTCATCGGAATATTCAAGTACTGTCCGTGCAAGAGTGACCGAACCAAGGTTCGGTTTATATCTTGTTGTAAACGGTATTAGAACAGCCTTCCGAGGATTTATGCTGCGGCCCTCATTGGCACACCAGTTTGAGACCACGCGAAGAGCTGCGCACATAATGTCAGAGACAGTACTGCCGAATTTCCCCGTAACAATAATTTCAAGGTCATCTGCGTATCCCACAACATCATAACCACACTCATGTAGTCTGATTAAGAGGTCATCCACAACAAGTGACCAAAGCAAGGGAGAAAGGACCCCTCCCTGTGGGCAGCCTCTCACGGCTCTGCTCTTCACTTGAGTATTGCCCAAGGACGATGTAATTTCGCGCTCACGAAGCATAGCGTGGATCCAACCAACAGTAGTAGGATCTAAGCCTCTTTGGGCCAATGCCCTTGAGATAGATCCATAGGCAGTATTATCGAAAACCCCCTCGATGTCCAAGGAGGTACACAGAGCGATCTCCTTTGCCTCGAAGGCACTTACGATCCTACTAACCAGATAATGTAGGGCCGAATCCGTGGATTTCCCTTTAACATACGCGAATTGTGTGTGATGTAAGGGAGTGAAAGTGTTAAGTCTCTCCCTAATGTGGAGGTCTAGAAGTCTCCCTAAAGTTTTGAGGGCGAAGGAAATTAAGTTAATAGGTCTGTATGATTTAGCTAAGTCAAGGGGCCTGTTGCCCGATTTCAGAATAAATAACACGGACACCTTCCTCCAAGCATACGGTATGTATTCCCAGCAATAACTAGCCCTAAATATACAGATCAGGGGATCAATAATATCCTCAATGCTTCTTTGGAGTAGTGCTGGGAAGATCCCATCACCACCCGCTGCTTTGAAGGGTTAAAAGACTCTACCGCCCACCGCACCTTGTCCCTGTCAAAGATGCAGACGCGAGGCTTCAGGTAGCGTTTCAATTGTTCCACAATATCGCCTCCATGAATCCCTCTACGAGCGCCTAAAAATCTTGTTATAGTCAGTGAGACAGTCCTTATACTCGTCCCACTGATGTGTCCTTTTGGCCCTGTTGAAGAGCTTCCTGACAGTTTTAAGCTTAGCATCCAGTTCACCATTCCACCAGGGAACCTTACGTTTCATCAAGGTGGAACAAGTAACTGTGCTGTCATGGAAGGATTCCAACAGAACTCTGTTAAGCAGATCCGCTGCGACATCCATTTCGTCGACTGAGTCAATGGTGGTTAGCAACGAGTCTGCCCTAACCTTTACTCAGGTTTTAAATAGGGCCCAGTCAGTTTTCTTGGGCTGGAAAGTCAAGCCTCGGAGCTCAGATCGCCCTGGGATCTCGAATACTATGTGTTGATGATCCGAGAGCGATGCTTCTTCCGAGACTTGTCAATTCCAAACACAATCGGAAATTGATCTGCTGCAGAGAGTGAGATCTAGTACCTCCTCCGTGGCGGCAATAATAAATGTAGGTTTGCAACCTCTGTTCGCAAATTCTATGTTATTTTGTAACAGATATTCTAATAGGTACTCACCCCTTACGTTGATATCGGAGCTGCCCCACACCGTGTGGTGGGCATTCGCATCACAACCAATAATAAATTGTCTATTTGTACGTCGACAAAATTCGACGAGCTACTGCACCTCCAATGGTGGTATGGTGGGGACGTCACCAGGAAAGTGGGCGGATGCAAGGACAATTTCCTGCACTCACCCACCGTCGACACCTCGACTACAGCCGCTGAAAGGTCCCTGGAAATAAAAGGAGTAAGAGGCGTGTTATTGAGGTTGCTGTTAATCAAAATGGTGGCGCGGGGTATCCCCAAGCCGGTCGTAGATTAACCTACCTGAACTACCCAGTCCTCTTACTTGGCCTCCGCTAAACCAAGGTTCTTGAAGCAGGCCTATTGCGAATTTGCGTTCGCTGGCTAACCTATCAATTGTGGCCGATGCCCCCTTGGCATGATGTAGGTTGGCCTGTAGCACCATTAAGGTGCTCATTGCTTCCCCTGAAGCGACGCTTTAACGAGACACTCCCTTTTGTCTCGTCGGGACCCCTTTTCCCTGGCATCACCGGTCCGCTTTGGTCTTACGGTGGTGTTTTTTACCGGCTTGGAAACTACGTCTTCTTGTCGCCCAAAAGCGGCATTCAACGTGGGCTGTCGAGTCACACTCGAGGCCACGGATCCAGTCCCTGTTGATGCCACAGGTAGCACAGTTGCTTGCCTGTTGCTTGGCAGTGACTTGGAGTCTTGTCCCGCATGTGCCTCGCCTGCACAGGTCTCTCGCTTTCACCACGTCTGCTCCCTCTGCTGCAATGGACGTGTGCCAGCTGCCAGCATGCCCGGCGGCTCTGCTGGTAGATGGCCTCACGTCCAGCTCGGGTTCAGCCGTGATAACAGCTTCCCTAGCTTCCTCCGCAGGCTCTGTGACCCCCGCCTCTTTCGGTTGCTGCTCTTTAGCTCGCAACAGCAGTTTTACTTGCCCATATCTGTAGGCGATCCTACCTTTAGCCGCAGTAAGTTTTACCATCGAATCGTGGTCGATTACGATGACCAAGTGGAGAAATTTATCCTGCACCTGTATGCGTGACACCTTCCAGCACGCCGCTGAGAGATGGTTCTGGACTGCGATGGTGGCCAGAACCTTCTCGTCGGTTAACTGGGTGCTTTGAGGAAAGTAGCCCCGAATGACATGTTTCCTCAACGAGTGAAATTTCAAGACCATACTTGGCCTTGATATGTTCGGCGTGTAGCCGTAGCCATGTCGCGGTTTGTGCGTTCGAGCAGACGACGAGAAGCCACCCAGCTCGAGGACGCATCTCTCAAACTCCGGCTTTACGTCGGTCCCCGATCGCTCGATAACGACATCTATTATAGATTCTTGGAGCTGAGCCAGTTGCTCTGCTCCAAGTGGTTTGTTGACGGGTTCAACGGGAATGAAGCCCAGTTCGACGCTACTCGCCCCCTTACTGTAGGCAGCTTTCGTTGGCCCCATATGAGCCTGTCGAGGCTTCTTTGTGACAGCGTCACGAGGGGATTGCTCCTCGGAGCGCACCCGTTTCAGCTTCCTATCGGAAGTTGAGATGCTCTTGGCTATTTGTAGAGCCTCCTCCCTAGACTTGCCACGGTCTAGAGCTCTCTTTTCTCGAGAGTTGAATTGTACGAAGCCAGAAGTAGGGTTTAGAGTCACTCCTTGCACCAATGTGCCGACTTCGGTTAGCCCTAAGACAGCAGAGCATACACTGATGTCGTCGAGGATAACAGTGCTATCAGTATCTGAGTCCGAAGAAACTTCGGTCAGACTTCCAGCAGCTGAGCTCGACAAAGGTTCGGCTACTAATTCCGGAGCTCCTGTTAAACCGGCGGAGTTGGGAAGCCCAATGGCTTCCGAAGACACCTCTGAGCCTCCACTGGCCACAACCTAGCCGGACTGACCTCAGCAGTGCAGGCTTGGTCCGGAAGTGATGGTATTGGAGCTCCATCTGGCTCTTTTTTTAAATTGAAATTTTGCATGTGATTCCCACGAGTAAACGGGAAATGGGAAAAGTACACCGCGGTAATCCCGATCCCAGGGCAAGTCTGGTTGAAACTGGTGGACGACCGGTATCCAGAGTCCGCATACTAGGAACCAGGCACGCCCCTGGCCATGCATCCTTCGGCATATGCTGTTCCACCTTGGAGTTGGGGTAATTTATGCAAAAGAGAGAAGGCTCAGAAGGCGATCCGAGCAATGATGTGAGACCAATGTCAAACACATCACCCCGACTGTCCTCTAATATCAGCCTCTCCTCCCCGAGAGTTTTCTTCTCTCCGCCCGACTACCACTAGCCAGCATTATAGCCAGAGACATGACCGTAACTATAGCCTGTTTCCAGCCGCCCCCACGTGGAGAGTGTAGCCGCACTTCCGGCAGTGCATGCGGACGAAAGACACCCCCAAAGGAGTGACGACCGTCCGTACACCTGTCGGCTGACGGCCAAAAATTGTTTATAATGACTTTTGCTAAAATTTCAAAATCAAAAGTTACTTTTTAGTTCATTTATAAAACCACGTATATTAAAAAGTTTTTTTATTTTTAGGTATTTATTTTCTAATTGTTACAGCCAGTTTCACCAAATTATTTAAGTGAAAATTTTCGAATTTTCGGTATCACCAATCAATTTTAATTTTGATTTAAGTGACCTATGCTCTGCACTTAAATAAAAGTTAAATCAGAACAACCACACTCAGAGGTGTTACACGTTTAATCACCTGATCATTGTGTATCTGCTGCTTACTTGTATACCAGCCCTGCTTTTACAACACAGCGTGCCAAAGCTTTCAAAAGCTCTCAGTACAAATGAAAGCGAAAGCTAGTCCTAGTCTGTTTTACAACCACTTTTTACTCACTTAAATAAATAGTTTATTGAAACTGAAAATTATTTAAATGAGAATTAAATACAAAATTAAATTAAAGTTAATTTCCACTTAAATAGTTTGGTGAAACTGGCTGTTAGTCTTGTCTGTAGAAAATTTTGCAATAGATATTAAAATAATTCAACGATATTAAGGCTGCGTTTCACCAGATTCATTTAATTGAAAATTACAATAAATTTTAATTTGTTTTTAATTTTGATTTAAGTGACCTATGCTCTCCACTTAAATAAAAATTAAATCAGAATAATCACACTCAGACATGTTACACGTTTAATCAGCTGATCATTGTGTATCTGCTGCTTACTTGTATACCAACCCTGCTTTTATAACACAGCGTGCCAAAGCTTTCAAAAGCTCTCAGTACAAATGAAAGCTTTCGCTGGCCAAGTCTGTTTTACAACCACTTTTTACATGCATAGGACGACATCTACTTCTCAACTGGAGAGGTAGATGTCGCCCTATGCACTATGCGTTTTTTTGGAAATTTGCAAGGCAAAGCTTTTATAGCTGTCTGGACAAACAACATTGCAAGTTGATAAAAGCGTTGTACAAAATTTGAGATCGTTTTTAAGCGATTGTTATTCATATACCCACATACATAAGTATGTACATACATTAGACTGCATCAACAAAAAAAGTTGCGGTTTTTCCGCCGGGATTACAAAATCTATTATATTTTAAGACGTCCACCAAAATATTTCGTAAAAATATTAAGATTTAAGTAAGCTGGACCGATTTGAAAATACCTCCAAAAATTCAGTTTTTTATGAATAAAAATAGTTTCTTAAAGAACTTTTTGAAAAAAGTCCCCTCAGATGCCAAATTAGATTAAGCTTAAAAAATCTGCATAAAAATATTTTCAACGGAATCGTAAGAATGAGATTTTTGATGCTGTTTTTTTACTTTTTCAAAGATTGATTTACGAAACACTTGAATAACTGGGCCAAAAATGTTCTGATTTAGACTTATGGGATCTCAGTAGAAAGGTATTTGTACACTGTTTTTATTTCTGGCCAAAAAACGTAATTCGTGTCCCATCTTTTTTCTTCGAGTACCAACACATCTTAATTCAATTTTGAATGACGTTCGTTCCTCCTACCTTTCTCTTCCATCCTTTGAATGAGTTTATTAGCAAAGAAATAAAAAGGGTGAGAAAATACCTTTCCAATGACACCTGTCAAGTCTAAATCGGAAGAGTTTAGGTTCAGTTATTCAAGTTTTTCTTATACCAATCTTTGAAAAAAGTTAAAAAACAGCATCAAAAATCTCATCATTACGATTCCGTTCAAAATTTTTTTAATTTTTTTTTAAAATATTTTTCTGCAAATATTTTAAGCTTAAGCCGTTTTGTCATTTGAGGGGATTTTTTCAAAAAAAATCTTTAAGAAACTATTTTTATTCATAAAAAACTCCATTTTTGGAGGTATTTTCAAATCGGTCCAGCTCACTTAAATCTTAATATTTTTCCGAAATATTTTGGTGGACGTCTTAAAAAATAATAGGTTTTATAATTCCAGTGGAAAAATAGTACCGATTTTTTTTGTATGGGAAGTGATGCAGTCTAATAAAGGTCTGCAGATATACCAGCAGAAATACTCTTCACATGTGTACATGAGTAAATGAAACATAAATTTTAGAGTACTAAAAAAGATAGGAAGAAAAAAAGAGAACATCATAAATTTGAATAACTGAGCAATGTTACTCAACAGTGCTCTGCTACATAAAACACTGTTCCGCTTTTCCAAAACACTTGAGTATGTTGATTGAATTCAGCAGTATTTGAAAACTTCATAGGAAGTATACGAATACTTATGAAGTTTTTTCTTTCAAAATGTTATCATTTAACATAATGTTAAGAAAATTCATAAATTTTATTTTCATTGTCGAATTTGATTCGTTGAAGAAAGGGGGCTTATTTTATTGTTTCGCGCAACTAGGGTTTAGCTAACATTTTGCATTGTGTATTATTTGAACTCTCGTTCGTATGATCCGCAGAAAAATTATCTTAAAGAAGTGAGTAAAATATAAAAGAAAAATGTTTTAATTATAAACGAATATTGATAAAAATTACACAGGTTTACAAAAAAAGTGTATGCATATTAAACCAAACCCTATGTTATTCAACAGGCTGAATGCGAATGCGAATGCGAGGTCCGTTAGCCTCTATCACGTCAGGTTCGTGGTCAGTTGAACGTCAAGCAGGGAAAAATGCATTGAATAAACCTGAAAACTCATATATGTGGGGTTTTAGAACCCGAATCAGAGGTCCGTTAACCTCCATAGTGTCAGGTTCGAGGTTTGGGTTTGTCTTCATATATCACTCAACCAAATTCCAAAGCTCTACCGCAAACACGCACGCGCCCTTGATATATCGAATTTGTTATTGGCCTATGACCATCCTTGGAAGGTGAAGCAGTTTGGTAAAAAATTACGTTTCTTCTTTAACAGGTCATCCGCAGATAACCCATATGGAATGCTTATTCATCTCATATTTTAAAACGCTCCTTCGAGGTGTTGCTGTGGGAGTCCCTTTTGTCTCTCGCTCGGCATTGGGCTAGCTGGGTATTAGCCTTGATAATTCCCTACATTGTTTTTCCATGTCTGTTAACATTATGTAGTATTTATTAAACGAAAACTTCCAAAAATACTCAAAAAATACTTGTGAAGGAACATATTTTTTGTGGAAGTTTAGCACCATAGTACTGCTTGTTTATGTTTTTCTTTTTTTCGGAACATATTTTGTTTGAGTACTTTTTTCATGTATACAGTGCTCAAAATTTTCACTTCTCTTCCTTCCATGCCCTCTTTGTTAAAGTATGAGTAGTTTACATATTTGAAAAAAACTTCACAGTGAAGCAAACTGAATTCCGATGCAGACCTTTACAGTCTAATGTACATACATATATTACTTTTCATATCAATTCAAGTCTATTTCATGCGCCCATATATGTAATACTTCTATATTGGCAGTAAGCTAAATTCCCAATGTGTAGACATTCCGTAATCTAAGCGAGACAGTCTAGTACGGTTTTGGTGTATTTAACAGGGATGTCTCGAATGCCATATTTTTCAAATTCGCGAATGCGAATGTTAAGTCATCGTTTTTATTACTTAAAAATTTTGTTAATTAATTATTATTATTATAACATTGCACGAGTGCTTAACCTATACAGTGTTTTAATCTTGTAGTCAAAGTTCAAAATGGCAATATTATATTTCATAAAAAGTAATTTTCGTAAGGCTCGTATATAAGGCCGGCTGCACTAAAAAATTGCTCACTTGGAACGGCGGGTGGATCGCTCAAATATTTACGACCCAGATCTGTAAATTTGTCGTATTTTTGTTTAGTATGCCACCAATCGAGTAGATTTTCACCGAGATGAGCCCGTTTTTCTTTAAGATAAGCCGTCAATTGAGCTTTTATTTCAAATTTTTTAATGTCTCCAGATTTTACATTCGAGCCTTTCCTTTCGCTGTAGGAATCAAAAATTATTTCTAGGTTGCTAATACGACTTTTAGCAGTACTTGTTAAAGGCCCATCAATGTTGCTTGATATACTACTTAACCGTTTAGCGCCTGAAGCTAAAAGCCGGTTATTTCCCGCACCCTCGTTAAACAGACTTGGAGCCATTTCAACAACATTAGTGTGGACACTCTGCCCATGTACACATTCGCATTCGCAAACCATTCGTATCATTTGATGCGAATGCGAATGTCGAATGCGAATGTGTAAAATGATGCGAATCAATCGCCCTCGTATGTATTGTGTACGTGAGTGCCGTTTTTGTGTATGTGTGGTGTATATGTTTATTTATAAACGTATATGTTCCTTTTATTTTGTACGGTTTTATTGATATATCTGTACTGCAAGGTTTTCGGACGGTACTAGCTCTTACTGTCAATAAACATACATGCATGCTTAATGTGACCAACTATTTCATAGCTCAAAGAAGTACAGGTTAGGTTGGGTTAAGTAACGCCGCGAGCCGATTACGAAATTTCGAATGCGGATAATTTCGATACATGAGAGCTCAATGTGTTTTCAGAAGTGCGAGCCAAAATTCTTCCATCTTAGCCTCGCGAAGGTTGGACAGTCTAAAAGAAAGTGTGGAGATGATTCCACTTCACCTTCCGTTTGACAGCTGATACAAAAAGATCAGTCGAAATTCCTAGTCTCACCGCACGAATACCAATCACACAATGGCCTGTCAGAACCCCCATCATTAGCCCTTGAGAGGTAACGTGTTTTAAAGTGCCCTATAAAAATGTTTGCTGCAGCAGAGAAACGTCTTCTTTTCCTTTTTTCTGTCAGGAAAGCACCCGGCTTCTCTTAGCCTAATAGCAGTTCGTGCTGCGACAATTCTGCCTGCAATATCCGCAGGCGCCACACCAGTATAGGTATGGTTCCTAATGCTCCGCTAATTCCTGTTTAACAAGTGTAGACTTCTCTAGTGAGTTCCACCAGGCAAGGGCTTCTTGAAACAATATAGGCTTAGATCTGGTTTCCTAGACCTAAAGAATTAATTTGGGCGAAAGACCCCACCTTCTACCGTTAGTTCCCCTACAGCAGTACAAGACAACCGACACCTTTCCTACCCTTTCCTCAATGTTAGGCTTCTACGACAGCCGCCGTTGAGCCAGATCAAAAAGGGTGTATAAAAGTCGTCCTTTAACCAAAAGTTCCACATCCTCTACATAGGCGATAACCCGGCAACCCACTTTTTCCAATTCCTCTAGAAGGTCGTTTACAACCGCAATAAAAAGCAGGGGAGAGAGAACGCCACCTTTTGGAGTGCTCCTATTGACTCTGCTTTGAGTACAGACGCTCTCCAACTCCGCCGTGACAGTTCTGCCACGAAGTAAGCTTATTAGGTTGGTTTCAACCCCCAGATTATGAATATACTTGACTATTGCCACTGGAGTGACATTGTTGAAGGCCCCTCGATATCAAAGAAGGCCTCTACTGCATAATCTTCATGCGTGAAGGCTTCGTCTGACGACTTTACCAATGTCTGCAGGGCGGTATTCACCAACCTTTTCTTGCAATAAGCATATTGAGCTCTTGACAGACAGTCACGAGTAATCGCGTTTCTTATATACAGGTCTATGAGTCTCTCTAACGTTTTTAGCAACAACGAAGAGACTGATAGGCCTAAAATCCCTACGGGAAACATCAGAGCCTTTTCCTGCCTTCGGGATGAACGCAACACTGACTACCCTCCAAGCCTTGGGGATGTACCCGGTCCTCACGCAGTTCTCATAAATAGGATCCAACCAATTTCACGACACCTTCACAGCCCTTTGCAGTTGCGCAGGTATGATGCCATCGGTCCCCGGCGACTTTAATGGTTTAAACGAATTTTTCGCCCAGGCCATGTGACGATCATCCAGAAGAAGGGAGAAACAAACGCAAAACCATTTATATCATGCGTGACCAAGTATTTCAAAGCTCAAAGAAGTACAGGACCTGAGAACAAAAAATGGTGTTAAAGTAATGACATAAATGGTAAAAGCAGAATATACAACAACGTTGACAGTGTACCAAATCCAACAAAGTTAAGTTTTTAATTAACAGGTAAAAAGTATAAGTTGGGGCGGAGTAAATATAGTTTTTTCACGTTTCTTTAATCTATGTACATGAAAAGCTCGGGGTTTCCCCCTATTTCGAACATTTTCGATAATTTGCTCAATTACACTTAGTGATATATTTAAATAAATATTTAAATAGAAATCGATAAAGTGCATAAGCGGTGTCTTGCCCATTTTCCGAAAATCTATACATATAATAAAATTTTTACAGGCCGATGTCTGTACATAATAGATATTAAAGAAAAATTAGTATTGGCGGTCTTTATAAGAGCAACAGAATCCAAATCAAGAACTTTTGGAAATTTTTATTGTGTGTCTGTCTGTATAGAAATAGAAATAGAAATAGAAATAGAAATAGAATGCGAAATAGAAATAGAAATAGAAAGCAGTTTTCACCGATGTATTGCTTGAAGTCTAACTTAAAATCTAGAAGAAGAAAAAAATTAGAGAGTTGCCACCTGTTTGATAATTACAGTTTTGCTAAAATTGATAGACACATTAAATATTGCAATATGGCTGTAAAAATTAAGAGGTTTCAAAAGGCTCACAGCCGACATTTTTTTTTTGGGAAACGTTGCCACCTGTTTGAAAATTTTTGTGTGTTTTAATTAATAAGATAAATTAAATATTGCAATATGGGTATCAAAATAAAAAGGTTTAGGAAAGTTTGCTACCGGGAATATTTGAGGAATATTTTAAATATTATAATTCTGGAGTTAAAGCGGTTTAAGAAAGTTTACTGTCGAAAATACTATTTGAAAAACTTAATTCAGTTAAATTGACAAGATAAGGTAAATATTGAATTAGTACACCTTTGAAGAAAGTTCGCGATATGTATGTAGACTGGAGTTATAAGAATATAAATTAAATTTCCATGAGAAAGCCGAGTAGTTTAAAAAATAAAGAATTCTTCATCAATAAAAAATTTGTTTGAAAATCTCCCATAAGAAATCTCTTTATTTTATTTTCCAAAAATTAGGCCATACGAGTCTTGGAATGGAGGAACAATCCAAAAATACTTTTTTTATGAATTTATTGATATGAAATATTAATTTATCTGTCGTTAGTATGTTAATTTAGTGGCCAAGGCATTCGGTGCCAAGCGTTCATTGTAGCAAGCATACTTTTAATGTGCGTTCTGTCAAACCAACGCCAACGCCAAAGTCAACACATTTTTATTGATTGAATAGTCACTTAAAATGAAATTTGACAGCTACAGATGTACATGACATGACAGTCATAATTTACATATCGTTGCCTGGGTAAAAGATTGACGTAAGTTAATTTCGGCAGGTTGTGGGAAATCGCGATTGAAGTTTGGGATGCAATTTCTCAAAAACGCGAAGATCGATTTTCTCCAAAGTCTCTGAAAATGTTACTAGTTCACAAAATTCTTAAATTATTTAATTTTTAATGTTTATTGTTAATTATAATAATAGATTGGCGCTAACACATATGTTAGTGTTTGGCCAAGCTTCTCCTCCGATTTGTGGCGTGCGCCTTGATATTGTCACACAAAGCGGAGGGACCTACAGTTTTACGCCGACTCCGAATGGCGATTGAATTTTTATGAGAAGCTGTTTTTCATGGCAGAAATACACTCGGAGGTTTGCCATTGCCTGCCGAGGGACGACCGCCGTTAAGAAAAAACCTTTTTCTATATTTTTGCGATGTTGCTTTGACCAGGGCTTGAACCCAGACGTTGCGGAGTGGAAGCGGACACTGCTTACCACTACACCACAGCGGCCGACGAGCGGTTTATTGTTAATTAGTTTAGAGTTTATGGAAGGATTTTCTTTTGTAACATTTTGTCGTAAGCGTCATTTGTCCACAATTTGGCAGCCAGTTTGTATGAAATTAAAATTAAAATTAACGACACTTTTTACTCAATATCTTGGAAACTAAAGGATACATCCGAAAATGGAGAACGCCATTTTTAAGATATTGATTAGTTTAATATGACTGCATCACCAACTAAATTTTTACTAAAAAGAAGTACTGTACTTCCGAAAGAAGTACGGTTGGTCACATTATGCATGCGCCCCACGCTTTTCACTTTCAATCTCATAAATTGTTTATAGTGACTTTTGCTAAAATTTCAAAATCAAAAGTTAAAAAGTTTTTTATTTTATTTATTTTCTACTTGTTAGTCTTGTCTGTAGAAAATTTTGCAACAGATATTAAAATAATTCAACGATATTAATAGATTGATGCACACACATGCATATGCATATGTATGCATAGTGTGACCACTTTTCCAAAAACTCATTTACGTACACAAAAGATTGTAGCAACACAAAATTTTAAAGAAAAATTTTGGAAATGATTTTATTGCTGTTTATTAGTCGATATCCAAACACATTTTTGACGTAAAGAAAAATTTTGGAAATGATTTTATTGCTGTTTATTAGTCGATATCCAAACACATTTTTGACGTACAAACTTCAGCATAGTTATTTGCGAATTGAGAAATATTTAGGTACATACATACATTCAAAGCTGAAATAATGCAATTGCTGCTAAATTACAAAAGTATCGGCCTATGTAATCAATTCATTGATCTTGTGTAGTTTTTCTGAACGCGTATTTTCCATCTGATGCAATTTCTTTCAGCATTTGAGGCTGCTTCTTTATGAATTCGAAAAATTCCGTACAAGTCATTTTAATGTTGTACCGAACAAACAAAAGATCTCGCAATGTCTCGATTTTGAGTTGTGATTTCTCATCGCTCCAAGTCTGATTGATCAAAGAAAATACGCGTTCAACGGTAGCTGATGTGCCTGGTAAGCAGAGAACATACGATACGATTCTCACCATGTGGTTGTACGGGACCTTCTTTTGGTCAAAATGCCGAAAGCATTCAACCCAGCGTTCATCGGTGTCAGTGTTATATTCTTCCCACGATTGGATATTCTCTGGGGTAACGTATTTTTCCAAATATGTGAACTGATCGAATAAATCAGTGTCAGATGATTCTATGTCAAAATGATTATTCTTTCCAATGCTCTTCGCGGTACTTTCGATAAACTCCCATTTTGGTGGTTGATCAAGTGCACACCAGGCGAATATCATGATATGGTCGAATTGTTCAATCCACTTTTCAATGTATTCGATACATGATTCTAGGGAACAAATGAACAAAATCTTTAGAATCAAAAAAGAATCAAAATTAATATTCGAACCGTAGAATTGACGTGAGAGATCTTGCATTCGTTCTTTTGACACTCTTTTGTCAACAGCAGAAACTAGTTCAATTTCCTTTTGCACTGTTGCTGACAAAAAAGCAGACTTTTTCCGAGATTGGAGCGATTTGACAAAAACATTGAGTGCGTGTCTAACTTCCATTGCATTGATGTTGTCGCCTTCGACTGCTTTGACTGTTCGGTTGAAAAGAGATGCCTGGAAGTAATCAAAAACAAAGTTTTTGGGCGCTTCATAAATAAAATAAATAAAATAAATTTAATTTCTATTGAAAAGCAGCCACATCTTTGCCCTTGGATTTTCGAAAAATGTTCTCAAAGAATTTGGGGTGTTAGCGTCTCCCAAAAAATATTCTTTGAGGCCACCAAAAATTCGCAAAATTGATTCGACTGATGACAACAAGCCTAGGAAACGAGATTTGCTGTAACCCAGCAGTTTTTTATATTCCACATGTACTGAATCACAAAACTCTTCCAATTTAGCGGCACGTACGGTAAACAAATAGAAGTGTGAATAAATTTTTACGACAATCACCTCCACATCAAAAGGCATTTTGTTGCACGCTTTTTTTTAAAGTGTTATGAACTATGTGCGCTGCACATCCGACGCCAATCAATTCAGGGTAAAGCTGCTTCAGTTTTTAAAACACATTATTTGTGCCGCTTCGTTTAAGGTTGCCAAAATTACACGCCGCGTTATCTCCGCAGAAAGCAACTAGCTTCTTGTTTATGTTGAATTTGTTCATAGCAGCATTCAGCAAATTCACTATTATTTCAGAAGTCTCTCCCCGCTCATTTACTAAATCGGCCATTTTCACTTTGACACCTTCCTTTTCCGAAAAAAAGTGAACTAATACAGGAAACATTTTTGTGCTTCCATGATTAGACGCATCCGTTAATATGGTGAAGAAATGGCAGTCGTTCAAGTCTTTTTGTAGCTCTCGCAATACGTACGGTGCGAACACTCCGGTTGCGATGGCTTCACATTTCGTTCGCGCGCAAGTGAATTTGGCCATTTCGAAACAACTTCGAATGATTTTGGAAGCACAATCGGCCGAACGGAAACTGTGATTGGAATTGATCACATAGAACGCCCAAACGCCTCCGCACGCCGCTATATGGGCATCAGATCCCGTCAAGTTGGAACTTTTCAAATATCTGTTGAGTGTGTGGCTGGACGAGGCAGCGTGCAATGCATTTTGGTGATTTTTTGACTTAATATGTGACTCAATTGGGGTGTTCACAGTTCGTTCCAAATAGTGTCTCAAAATGTAGACGTCAACATTTTAAGACGTTTTCTAACCATAAAATATGTGGTGTTGTTGTTTCCCATACAAAATTGGAAAACGACGCCGTCTACATTTTGTCACACTCAAAGGTATGTTTTTTACGCGTCTACATTTTGCAACCTCGCAGCAGGGTTGCATTATGGCAATACTAATCGCATTTTTTTTTATTTATTGGGCACGTTTTCTGTATTTGCATTTAATTTGAGCGCGATTTCTGATGAAAAAGAACAAATCAAGGAAAAGAAATAACAAATATTAGGAATTGGTAATTAAGTTGAATAATTACAATTTTTCAGAAACAAAATCGAAAGGCGACATATAAAAAAGCACGCAAAGAAGAAATGTCTGGCAACACCAGCAAAGTTTTGAGACGATTTTGCGACGACTGCTAGAAAGGGGTGCTCACTGTTTGATGCTAAAGATGTCTCAAAATGTAGACGTCTACATTTTCAGGCAAAATTTGGAACGAACTGTGAACACCTCAAAT
>NW_023458556.1:98714991-98742685 GCF_013731165.1 Rhagoletis pomonella | reverse complement strand
GGCAGTTTTTAGTCCACAGAAGTCAAAAAACGCGTCTGTCTCAAGTCGGCGCCAAAAACGAAGAGGCAACAGAATTGTTTCTCTGTAACACGTACGGACACTAGAGGTGGGTAACTCAACTCAGTGTTGAGTTATTGAGTTGATTCCCATAAGTGAATCGGTAACCCAGATTCCCTGTCTAAAAAAAATGTAACTCAGTTGATGTCCTAGGGCACACATGATTCAATTGAATCATTGTGGCTCATATTTGTCCATTCAACTCTCTCACTTCGCCACAGTGTTTAGCATGAAAAAGAGTCAGTAGCAGTAGCAAAAGAAAAAAAGTAAAAGTAAAAGTGGAATTTTCAAAAGTTTATATATCGAAAAATATTGCACCGATTTTCAAAATGTGGGTATGGTTTGAAGGGCCGAAGGGCCGCCTACTCAAAAGAATTTTTGCAACATAGCATACAACAAATTAAAGGTATTTTTATGCACTTTCTAAAAATAGTATTTTTGCGTATAGTTAATTACGTATTTTTTTAGAAAAACGTACAATTTTATTAAAAAATTGTTATAATCTCGTTTTTTTTAGTTTTTCTCGAAATATGTATGTAATATATATAAAGATGTGCAGATCAAAACAAAAAGGTCTATCAATTATCTTTCCAACCATATGCACATTTTTAAATCCGGTACATAATTTTTCGAAATATAAGCTTTCGGAAATACGCTCCCCCTAGAACCGGCCCTTTTAATTCGCACCAAAAAAATGTACACCTTTCAAATCAGTAGAAGGGAGCTGACCACGCCCACTTTTATTTTTATTTTTATCTCAACGGCCGCTATACCGCACTTATGCCTCAAAACGAGTCTACGATACGAATGAGTGTGATATACAAAGAGTCAAATGAGTAAGTTGAAAGAACTGACTCCCTAAAGTGAGTTGGAGTCATTGAGTCAACTCCTATAAATTTGTTACCCACCCTTAACGAACACAAGAAAAACACAAATAAAGTATTCAGCAGTCAGCGTTGCCAGTGTTGGGGATTTTATCGTCATTTTGATGATTTTTTAATGAGGTGTTTACACTTTCCATCAACTGATTCATTATAATATTTTTAGTTTTTATTAGTCAAAATTTGCATGAACGTATGTATGTTAGGCGCTCCTATCGATAAAATTTACGCACAACAATAGGGGCACCGAAATTGCGCATATGGAAACTGTGCATTTAGACATTATTTCGGTTTCAACCGAAACTGTGCATGTATGCTTTATTTCGGTTTTCACCATATGCATTATTTCGGTTTTAAACCGAAACTGTGCATGTATGCACTACTTCGTTTTTTTTCATATGCATTATTTCGCTTTTAAAACGAAAGTATGCATATGCATAATTTCGGTATTTTCTCATATGCATTATTTCGGTTTTCAACCGAAACTGTGCATGTATGCATTACTTCGGGTTTTTCATATGCATTATTTCGGTTTTCAACCGAAACTGTGCATGTATGCATACCTTCGTCTTTCACATATGCATTATTTCGGTTTTCATCCGAAACTGTGCATGTATGCTTTATTTCGGTTTTTGCCATATGCATTATTTCGGTTTTGAACTGAAATTGTGCATGCATGCATTATTTCGGTTTTCTAACGAAAGTGTGCATATGGATAATTTCGTTTTTTCTAATATGAATTATTTACTTCTACTTAGTAAGGGTTTTAATCCCTAAGCGCGGCTGAAAGCCGCCTACGTAGAGAAAAGTTCTGCGCAAAAATACGTCCGCCCTTCTTTTCCGGCAATACAGAAAGGAGAATTCTACTTAGTAAGGGTTATAATCCCTAAGCGCGGCCAAAGACCACCTACGCAGAAAGAAGTTCTGCGCAAAAGTACTTCCGGCCCCCTTTCCCGGCAACACAGAAAGGAGAGTTCTACTTAGTAAGGGTTATAATCCCTAAGCGCGGCCGAAGGCCGCCTACGCAGAGAGAAGTTCTGCGCAAAAATACTTCCGCCCCTCTTTTCCGGCAATACAGAAAGGAAAATTCTACTTAGTAAGGGTTATAATCCCTAAGCGCGGCCGAAGGCCGCCTACGCAGAAAGAAGTTCTGCGCAAAAGTACTTCCGGCCCCCTTTTCCGGCAACACAGAAAGGAGAATTTTACTTAGTAAGGGTTATAATCCCTAAGCGCGGCCGAAGGCCGCCTACGCAGAAAGAAGTTCTGCGCAAAAATACTTCCGCCCTTCTTTTCCGGCAACACAGAAAGGAGAATTCTACTTAGTAAGGGTTATAGTCCCTAAGCGCGGCCGAAGGCCGCCTACGCAGAAAGAAGTTCTGCGCAAAAATACTTCCGGCCCCCTTTTCCGGCAACACAGAAAGGAGAATTCTACTTAGTAAGGGTTATAATCCCTAAGCACGGCCGAAGGCCGCCTACTCAGAAAGAAGTTCCTTTTCATGTATGCACTATTTCGGTTTTTGTCATATGCATTACTTCGGTTTTGAGTCGAAACTGTGCATGTATGCATTACTTCGGTTTTTGTCATATGCATTATTTCGGTTTTGAACCGAAACTGTGCATATATGCATTACTTCGTTTTTCTCATATGCGTTATTTCGGTTTTCAAACGAAAGTGTGCATGTATGCATTATTTCGGTTTTTTTCGTATGCATTATTTCGGTTTTTTTCATATGCATTATTTCGTATGCACAGTTTCCATATGCACAATTTCAGGGTGCCACAACAATATTTTTTCGATTCAATTTACGTACATTTTCGCGATTTTGTGGTTAGCTTCGGTACACGGTACATGGCTACAAATTTACGTACTGTACGTGTCATTTACGTACAGTTGGTCACACTATGTATGCACATACATACGAGCACTAATTAATTTCATTTAAAGCACTGATAGGCACTGCCTTGCCCGCGGGCAAAGCTCTTTTAAGCTTTCTATACATTTTGTATAGGCACGAGCAGAGTAAAAGTTCTCTCTGCCAACGCTGTTTTAAAGAAATGGCGTGTCGTCCATTTTCGCTGTAGCGTACGTAATGCATAGGGCGACATCTACTTCTCATCTGTAAAGGTAGATGTCGCCCTATTCACCATGCGTTTTTTTGGAAATTTGCAAAGCAAAGCTTTTATAGCTGGCTGGACTAGGGATGTTGCGAATGTGGAATTTTAGACATCCGCGGATGCGAATGCGTGTGCGGCTGTAAAATATTTTTAAGAAATAATTTTAGTGAGTACATTAGGGCATTTAGGTAAATAAGAAATGGAAAAGTTATTAATTTTTAATAATATGTTTTTATTTAGTAGAAAGAGTAATTTTGCTGCTTTTTCGGGTTACAGCCTGTTTCCTAACGGGTCGTAAATCAAATCTGCGCCACTAAATAACTGAGGCGACAAACTTGAAAGACTTGAAAGTTGACAAAATTGAGTCGATTGACCAGTTGAGAGGACTTTCAGTTATATCTCTTTTTTATTGCGCTGCAACAATTCCTTTTTGGATATTGCATCGGGGCTGCAAATGTCGGATGTATCCTCCTGACTTTCATCTTCACAATCTAGCATCACCTAGCAAGATCGCTGTTTAAACATCGTTATGTTCCAATTTTGAACACCAATTCTTTTGGTTGTTTCAGAATTTGGAGAACACTTTTTGTAATTCATTTTTAATCCTGTCTTCTGTGACTGGTTTGAAAAATGTACGCTTATAGCGAGATTGTGAATATGTGGATATGGCAAATAAATTATTTTCTAGGGATGAAAATTTCGAAAAAAATTATGTTTTGAAAGTCGTGGCTGCCATCAGAATTAGTTTCAAATCTTGTTATTTTGTTAAAAAGGTACCCCGTTTCTTATAATAATTTGAATTATGGAATCACGGACGATAAAGGTCTCAGATTTGCTTAGTTCCCGGGTGACTTCTTGGAAAGGTTCGCCTGTAATGAATACCTTGTAATTAGTTTCTTTTATTAGTTAGATAAGCTCGGCCTTTCCTTGTTGCAGGCAGTCACAATTAATTACTCACCGCTGTCGGTACCAAAAGCCATCAAATCCGTTTTGTTGTTCCATTCCATGCGCTCAATGTGTTTTGATATATTTTTTGAGGCGAATGAATGCAAATTTTCAACATACATATGTATCAGGGACCGCAATAACAGTTACTTTTTTTCAATAGCTAAACTTGGCCAGATATTTTTAAGTCGAAAATAAAGGTCCTTTCCTAATAATATGAACTGAAACAAGACTAAAATAGCTTTAAAACTGAAATATTTAAACGAGGAAAGCCAGCAGAAAGCCAGCTATTGAAAAATATTTAAATAAAAAATGTTTTTTAATTACCGTAGAACAATCCTTGGGTCAGGTATATGCATTTCTTTTGTATTAAATTATAAAAAAATATATAAATAGAAGTGGTAGCCTTCGATTGGTATTTCTGTTTAAAAGCTATTTAAGTCCTCTTTTATTTGGTACCAAATTTATTTAATTTGGATAAGCGGTTTGTTTACTCTCCGGAAAGACTTTTATTTCGAACTTAAAAAATATCTGACCAAGTTTAACTGTTGGAAAAAAATAACTGCTATTTACGGTCCCTGATATGTATCGTTAATACTATTTCACATTGTCGCTGAAATGCAAAAAACTACAACTAACTAAATTTGTACTGCCTAAAACGATGTAGGGACTTATGATTCGATGAAAAGCATCATAATCAATCAAAAAGTTAATTTTGGATTTTTAGTTAGTTACGGCTTTATGTATTTCAGCGACGATGTGTCATTTCCATACTATACTAACGATATATTACATGCCAAGTCCCACTCCTCAATAGATATAAAATTCACCTTGAATTAATTCTTATTTAATTTGTGAACTTGGCTGCCAACTTATTTACATATAATTTCATCTTTAATTCGATGCGTGGTAATTTTGACAATTTACACAAAATTAAAATAAATGTTTTTGTTTTCGAGCTGAAAGACTAATAAAAGGAAACACGGAACTTAAGAATAATAAGTTTTATTAGAAAAAAATAATTAAACTTTTTTAAGAAAAAGTAGAAAAATACAAGCGATGCATCCAGTTTTTTCAACAGACCTTTGACAAATAATATTCGATAGTTACATAATTCTTACCTAATTAAAGGCAATCTTTTAACGCGCAAATAGTTGACTCTCTTTATAGCCAGCCGTTGAACATTTCCGCTGGAAATACCTACTATTATCTTACTCTTTGACTTTAAATTACAAAAGAAGGTCGATGTAGGGGACAGTCTTAACGTAGCATCTCCACAGGCAAAAAAATTTTGGCTAAAATTTTTTGTTTGCCAGATATACGTTTTATCAGTGCACTTGCACAATATTCGCAACAACCCTGGTCTGGACAAACAACATTGCAAGTTGATAAAAGCGTTGTACAAAATTTGAGATCGATTTTAAGCGATAGTTATATTCATATACCCACATACATAAGTATGTACATACATATATTACTTTTCATATCAATTCAAGTCTTTTACATGCGCCCATATATGTAATACTTCTATATTGGCAATAAGCTAACTTCCCATGTGTAGGCATTCCGAAATCTAATCGAGACAGTCTAGTACGGTTTTTGTGTATTTAATAGGGATGTCTCGAATGCCATATTTTTCACATTCGCGAATGCGAATGTTAAGTCATATTACTTAAAAAGTTTGTAAATTATTATAACATTGAACGAGTGCTTAACCTATACAGTCACCCGTATGCTGTAATCCGAAAGTTTGTAGTTACGAATTCGTAGCTCCGTTCCGAAAATTCGAAAATTGGTATGCTGTAATCCGATCGTAACTATCAACGGGGTTGCCAACTAAAATATTGAAATTCGAAGTTCTTAATCAGCTGCTTTGACAGAAACAAAACAAAATAAATATAATCGCAAGTGAGCAGTGAAATTAAAAAAAAAAAATTTTATCGTATTTAAAAAGGCTTTTCCTTAATTAAGTAAAATATAATGTATTCAGTGGCCGGTGCACTTTTATTTCAGGAGAAAGAACGTGCTGCCGCCAACTGTTGCATTAAATAATATACAAAGGAGATTGCTACGAGACAGTTCTGATCCATTTAGCTTAAATGATAAATGTGTGCTCCCTCTTTTTAAGGGCCTCCATTCAACTAGATATTGTGCCGCTTTAAATCTTGCAACGCTTTGACAAAATTCCACCACATCCTCTTTAGTTACTTTTACAAAGACTCGGGCAATGTCCGGCCTTTCGCTCATGCATTCCAACAGTTTTTCGTATTGCGAGCGGTTTGTTGTGATCTTCGACTTGATAATTTTGTAAACACTTAATAATAATTTTTTTTTCTATTCACACTTCAACTTACATACATATTTTTGCGTTTACACACTTTATTTTATTGATATTTTAATACAATTTGTTTCGCTCCGACACGAGTTGCTATTCGTACAAAATTTCCGACAAATACATAAAAATGACAGCTTTTACGATTCGTAGCAAAATCGAATCTACGACGGATTACATCATAGGGGTGAGTGTTTTAATCTTGTAGTCAAAGTTCAAAATGGCAATATAATATTTCATAAAAAGTAATTTTGCTGCCTTTTCTCCCATTAGGCGATTACTTAGAGGCTCGTATATAAGGCCGGCTGTACTAAAAAATTGCTCACTTGGAACGGCGGGTGGAGCGCTCAAATATGTGCGACCCAGATCGGTAAATTTGTCGTATTTTTGTTTAGTTTTCCACCAATCGAGAGGATTTTTACCGAGATGAGCCCGTTTTTCTTTAAGATAGGCCTTCAATTGAGCTTTTATTTCAAATTTTTTAATGTCTCCAGATTTTACATTCGAGCCTTTGCTTTCGCTGTAGGAATCTAAAATTATTTCTAGGTTGCTTATACGACTTTTAGCAGTACTTGTTAAAGGCCCATCAATATTGCTTGATATACTACTTAACCGTTTAGCGCCTGAAGCTAAAAGCCGGTTATTGCCCGCACCCTCGTTAGACAGACTTAGAGCCATCTCAACAACATTAGTGTGGACACGCTGCCCATGTACACATTCGCATTCGCAAAACATTCGTATCATTTGATGCGAATGCGAATGTGTAAAATGATCCGAATCATTCGCATAACGAATGCGAATGCAAATATTCGCAAAATCCCTCGTATGTATTGTGTACGTGAGTACCTTTTTGTGTATGTGTTGTATATTTGTTTATTTATAAACGTATCTGTTCCTTTTCCTTTGTACGGCTTGATTGATATATCTGTACTGCAAGGTTTTCGGACGGTACTAGCTCTTACTAGCCATTTCAACAACATTAGTGTGGACACTCTGCCCATGTACACATTCGCATTCGCAAACACTCTTTTTGGAAATTCAGAAACGCTACATCAGAATATTGTTATTTGTGATAAAAGAAGAGAAACGTGTTTTTTTATTTTTATTTTGAAAAAAAAAAGTTTCTTAGAGGTCGCGCTGGTCGGTTTTTTATAAAAACGCTGATGTTCTCGATTTTTTTTATTTTCTTGACATGTTAAAAGCAGCAGTTTTTTACATATAATTACTATGGTATTATTGGGGAACTTTCCCTTAATTACACACCTGTCTTGGACAATTAGAATGAGTCTAGTTCCCGAAAATATGCTCTCGAAAAGACACTAGTAAAATTAAAACATTGATACTGAACGATTTACGCATTGTCATGGGTTGGAACTTGTTACCATGGGGTTTCTGGGGTTGCTAATTAGGAATCTGAAGTCAGTTTTGCGAAATTAAAAAAAAAAAATATTGGATTTGTTCGAAACACGGCACTCGAGAGTTTTTGGGGTCGCCGATTACGAATCCGAAGGCAGTTTTTTTAATTCAAAATGGCGGATCCAACATGGATATCGAATTAAAAAAAAGTACTAAAATTAAAACGTTGATACTGAACGTTTTAAATATTGTCAAGGGTTAAAACACCTTTTCAGTGGGTTTCTGGGGTTGCAGATTACGAATCTGATGTCAGATTTTCAAAATTCATAATGGTGGATCCAAAATGGCGACCAACTTTAAAAAATGATTAGATTTGTTTGAAATTCTTAACCATTTTGAATTTTGAAAATCTGACATCAGATTCGTAATCAGAAACCCCAGAAACTAGAGCTGGAAAACTATAGTTTCGATAGTCGATAGTCACAACCATCGATAGTATCGATACTATCGAAAATGTCGACACTATCGATAGTACTATCGATAGTTTCGATTAAAAAATTCCAAAAATTAAACATAAGAACTTTTATTGAAAATGAGATCAGAGTTGCTAAAATATGTACACCCAAAAAAAGTATATCAATGATTTTTGGCTTTAAGCAGCATCTGCGCTCTGAAATTATTTGCCATGCTTTGCTAAATGTCTTTTCCGACTCACAAGATGAAACAGGTACCGCCGTCTTTTACTCTTAAAGGGCGTTTCCACGCCAACCGAATCACGTGGTTCGCTCTCTCAATTACGAACGGCGAATCAACATGACACATTCGTGATACACTTTACATCTCTGCTTATTGTTCTTTACTTTTGTTTATTGTTTAATGTGTTGTTTATTGTGCATTTCAACGGTGGAGAAAAAATGTGTAGTGGTTAATTATCTAAATCAATAGTTTTAACGAATCTAGCTATTTTTTCAATGTTTGTGCTGGTGGGAATGTGTGTGGTCTATGTGTTTTGACAGCCGTTATCGATAAAAATTAGAGAAGACAACGATTTGTTCTTGATTCGCATGGTGATTGGATCTGAATCACCTACGAATGAAGTGATTCGCTCTCAAAATTTTGTATGGCGAATTACGTAATTCGGTTCGTAATTGGGACGGCAACCACGAATGAGAAAGCGAATTACGAATGGGAGAGCGAATAACCTTCCGTGGAAACATCGTTTTACTGAATAATGTATGTATGAGTGAAAACTATCGATAGTCCTTACAAGACCATCGATGTTTTCGATAGTCAAAAACCATCGATACTATCGCTAGTGCCATCGATAGTTTTCCAGCTCTACCAGAAACCCCCTGGTAACAAGTTCCAACCCAATGACAATGCGTAAATCGCTCAGTATCAACGTTTTAATTTTAGTACTTTTTTTTTAATTTGATCGTCATATTGGAACCGCCATTTTGAATTTAGAAAAGTTGACTTCAGATTCGTAATCGGCGACCACAAAAACTCTCGAGTGCCGGGTTTCAAACAAATCCAGTCATTTTTTTAAAAATGGACCACCATTTTGGATCCGCCATTTTGAATTTCGAAAAACTGACTTCAGATCCCTAATTAGCAACCCCAGAAACCCCCCTGGTAACAAGTTCCAACCCATGACAATGCGTAAATCGTTCAGTATCAACGTTTTAATTTTACTAGTCTCTTTTCGGGAGCATATTTTCGGGCACTAGGCCCATTCTAACTGTCCAAGACAGGTATGTAATTAAGGAAATGCATTTTAACATGTCAAGAAAATAAAAAAAAACGAAAACATCAGCGTTTTTATAAAAAACTGACCAGCGCGACCTCTAAGAAAACTTTTTTTTCAAAATAAAAAAACACGTTTCTCTTTTTTTATAACAAAAAAAATTCCCAAAAAAAATTTTTTTGAACCACTCTAATACCCACATACATAAGTATGTACATACCAGGGGTCGAAAATATCCCTCAATACTGTGAAAGTGTCCCAAAATAACCGTCCCTATTTAAGAGAAAAAATAACCCACAAAAGAGAACAGGTGGTTAATTTTTTGCAGATGTGTGCTCCTCTCAGTGGGAAAGGGTTATTTGCATATCTTTTTCCGTTGCTGTTGGACACGGACACTTATCGCTGGAAGAGGAAAAATAAGTGTTAGAGCGCGGTTAACCGCGGACGTGTACGCAGGGAACCGTAGAAGTGCGTAGAAACATATCAAATTTGCTGTTGATAGAGATAGATATAAGCAACGTCAACGTCGTGGTCATGCGGTGGCAGGGTTGCGTGCGTTTAAATCCTTATTGATTTAAAAACCGCTATCAATTAAGAAATATATTTGATTTGTGATTTGATTTGTCAACCAAATAAGAAATAAAAATTGTTGATTTGATTTGTAGAGCGGATCAGTTTGATTTGTAATTTTTCAACTAAATAATACTTTTGTGATGCAACGCATATAAGATATTCAAGTATCTTCCAACTTTCAGTTCTACTAAAATCTTCGGGGTCCTCGGGATTAATCCGTGATTTTCCACACTTCTTCGGGATTATCGGAATCTTCGGGACCACTCCGGGATTTTTGGACTATTTCGAGATGGAAATGAATTAAATCGATTCATGATATCGAATCTTTCTTAAATATCGAACATTCCTAGTTCCCAGGTTGAGTCTCTGTGACTATATCATTTTCTTTATAATTACCTTTATTTTAATCTGCCTTCCTTTATCTTCATCTTTACTCATCCTCATATTTTTCTTAATATTTATCTTTATAATCTTTATGTTTATCATTTTCTACATCTATATATTCCCCTTCACCTTTGCCCTTATATTAGTAAAATTTTTAAATTTACCTTGATCTTAATTTATGCATTGCCTTTATTCTTTTATTTATCAATAAAATAAAATAGCTTATTTTCGGTGTATCATATTAAGAATGTGCACGCTCTCTTCTTTGTCATAAATGTTCGCACATGTATGTATACTAGGGCGGGTCAATTTGTATGGATCGATTTTTTCGACATTGTTCCTAGCATATTCGGATTTTTCATAAAATTCTAAGAAAAAAATTCCTCCAGACCATAGCTCTAAAGTTAATTTCGAGCCTGCGCATTTTTAAAAGAAGATATCTTATATATAAAAATGAATTGCTGTCCGTTAGCCTCGCTAAGACTCGAAAACAGCTTGACCGATTTTAATATTTTTATTTTTTCGGTTTGTTTTTTATAATATCCGGATGGTTAAAACCAGAAAAAATAGAGAGTTGCCACCTGTTTAAAAATTTCAATATAAGTAAATTAATTACATAAATTAGATATTGCAATATGGGTGTCAAAAGAAAGAGGTTATGAAGGCTTACAGGCGAAAATATTTTTGAGGGGGGTTGCCACCTGTTTCAAAATTGAATTGAATGAAATTGATAAGATAAATTAAATATTGCAATATGGGTATCAAATTAAAAAGGTTTAAGAAGGCTTACTACTGAAAATATTTTTGAGTCGAGTTGCCACCAATTTCGAAAATTTAATTCAATTAAGCTAATAAGATAAAGTATGTATGTATTATAATATAGGTGTCGAACGAAAAGTATTTGAAAAATTATTGATTAAGAAATATTTTCTATAGGCCTGCCACCTACCTGAGCGGTAAAAACTAAAAGCCATACTCGCAAATACTATTCAAAGCTTTTGAGGCTCGCATCAATGTGGAATACTGTAACTCCGTCAAGTTAGTGTTTATTGATGGCAAACAAAGTACTACCATGTTTGGCAATGATATCACCCCATCGAACAATGCACTTAGCCTCGATATAAAAAGAGAACAAAAGCCGAAGTATTAGCCGAAGCAGTTCACACAAATTTAACTAACAAAAAAATATGGCCTATGAATCTTTTATAGAAGCTGTGAACACTGGAGTAAAATTTAAACAAAAAAACAAAACCGACTTCAATTCTCATATACAAATTTAAGTGTACCATTATTTTCTTCGTGGCCCAATTATCGGATCTACACTCAATTAGTAGGAGACTACCTCTGAGGAACCACCTTTCCTTTCAAAAAGAATTATAGAAAACGGATAACGTAGTCCAAAGTTACGCGGTAACATACATAAAAACATATTCCGACGAATTGATAAAATATGCAGATTAATATTTAATAAAGTGTTACGGATATATTTTTTTTAATACAAACCTGTGCTTGGGAGTTTATTGATACGAAAAATTAATTTCTGATATCTATTTTTTATTGAAAGAACCGCAAGATTGCACTACAAAGCAAATTACATATTTTTTGCTATTGTAAGGGGAGAAGTTACTGTATGTATTTTTTTTATATGTACAGTGTCGAACAAAAGTTTTGGCGCAGTAAATTTTCGCATTACATATATGCAAAAGTTTTAATTTATTTCCGATAATTTTTTATAAAAACATAGTTCATACTTAATGTGGCCAACCGTACTTCTTTCGGAAGTACAGTACTTCTTTTTTCGCTCTTGTACTTTGTACTTCGAAGTACAGTCAAATGTACTTATTTGCGATATTTTGTACTTTAGGAGGAAGATTTTGTAACCAGTTAGCGACAATTTTCGGATCGCTATCGCACTTTTTGACGCATGATATAAATGTTTTTGCGTCTAAAAGTGCGATAGTGATTCGAAAATTGTCGCTAACTGGTTTCAGAATCTTCCCCCAGGTCCTGTAATTCTCCGATCTTCTGGACGATCGTCACATGGTCTGGGCGATAATTTCGTTGAAACCATTAAAGTCGCCGCGCACCGATGGCATCATACCTGCACAGCAGCGAAGGACTCTGAAGCTGTCGTGCGATTGGTTGGATCCCATTTATGCGAACTGCGTGAGGACCGGGTACATCCCGAAGGCTTGGAGTTCAGCCCGAAGGGCGGAAAAGGCGCACATGTTTCCCCTAAGTATTTTAGGTCAATCAGTCCCTCTTTGTTTTTGCTAAAAACTCTAGAGAGACTAATAGACCTCTGCATAAGAAACGCGATTGCTTGTGACTGTCTTACAAGAGCTCAGTATGCTTATTGCAAGAAGAGGTTGGTGAATATCGCCCTGCATACATTGGTAAAGTGGTCATAGGAACTTTTCACGCATAAAGATTATGCAGTAGGGGCCTTCTTCGATATCGAGGGGGCCTTCAACAATTTCACACCAGAGGCAACAGTCGATATAAATATTCATAATCCGGGGGTCGAAACCAACCTAATAAGGCTTATCTACAGCTCACTACCGCGAATAGAACTGTCGCGGCGGAGTGGGGACGCGCCTGCACTCAATGCAGAGTCATTTGGAGCACTCCACAAGGTGGTGTTCTCTCTCCCCTGCTCTGGATTGCGTTATAAACGACCTTCTAGAGAAACTGGATAAAGTGGGCTGTCGGGTGATCGCCTATGTAGATGATGTGGAAATTTTGGTTAAGGGACGATTTCTAGACACCATTTTTATTCTGGCTCAGGGTACCTGAACCAGGTAACTAGGTGGGCGATCAACGGCGGCTGTCGTGGAAGCCTAATATTGAGGTAAGGTAAGAAAGGTGTCGGTTGCCTTGTACTTCTGTAGGGGTCTCTCGCCCAAATTAATTCATTAGCTCTAGGAAACCAGATTTAAGCCTATATTGTTTCAGGGAGCCCTTCTCTGGTGGAACTTACTAGAGAAGGCTACACTTGTAAAATAGGAATTAGCGGAGCATTAGGAACCATACCTACACTGGCGCTTAACATACATATGTTGAACACGACGCCTGCGGATATTGCAGACAGAATTGTCGCAGCACGATCTGCTATTGGGCTTAGGGGAACCGGGTCCTTTCGTGACATAAAAAAGGAAAAGATGTTTCTCTGCTGCAGCAAATGTTTTAATAGGGCACTTTTAAACATGTTACCTCTCAAGAGCTAGTGATGGGGGTTCTGACAGGCCATTATGCGATTGGTATTCATGCGTTGAGACTTTGAAATTTCAACTGATCCTCGCACTTTTCAACAAACACTGAGCTCTCTTTCTTCTTCTTCTTTTTTGGCGCTGTAACCGCCTAAGCGATTTTGGCCGAGTTCAGCAAAGCACGCCAGTGGTTTCTCCTCTGTGCCAACTGACGCCAATTGGAAACGCCAAGTGAAGCCAAGTCCTTCTCCACCTGATCTTTCCATCGCAGTGGGGGCCTCCCTCTTCCTCTGCTACCACCAGCGGGTTCCGAGTTGAATACTTTCAGAGCTGGAGCGTCGGTGTCCATTCGAACGACATGGCCAAGCCAGCGGAGCCGCTGTATTTTAATTCGCTGCACTATGTCTATGTCGTTGTAAAGCTCATACAGCTCATCGTTCCATCGTCTGCGGTACTCGCCGTCGCCAACGCGTAAAGGACCGTAAATCTTCCGCAAAATCTTTCTCTCAAACACCCCAAGAGCCGCCTCATCGGATGCGCCATATACCAGCACGGGCATGATGAGTGACTTATAGAGCGTGGTTTTCGTACGTCGAGAGAGGACTTTACTCCTGAATTGCCTACTCAGTCCAAAGTAGCACTTGTTGGCAAGAGTGATTCTACGTTGGATTTCAATGCTGACATTATTATCGGTGTTAATGCTGGTTCCCAAGTAAACGAAATTCTCTACTTTCTCGAAATTGTAACTGTCAACAGTGACGTGGGTGCCAAGGCGCGAATGTGCTGACTGTTTGTTTGATGACAGGAGATACTTCGTCTTGTCCTCGTTTACCACCAGACCCATGCGCTTTGCTTCCCTATCCAACTTGGAAAAGGCAGAACAGACTTCGCGGTTTTTGTTACCGATGATGTCGATGTCATCGGCATAAGCCAGCAATTGCACGCTCTTGTAGTAAATTGTTCCTGAGCGGTTCAGTTCTGCAGCTCTTATTATCTTCTCCAACATCAGATTAAAGAAGTCACATGAAAGGGAGTCGCCCTGTCTGAAACCCCGTTTTGTGGCGAACGGCTCGGAGAGGTCTTTTCCAATTCTGACGGAGCTGGTGGTATTGCTCAACGTCATTTTACACAGCCGTATGAGTTTTGAGGGGATGCCAAATTCAGACATAGCGGCGTATAGGCAACTCCTTTTAGTGCTGTCAAAAGCGGCTTTAAAGTCGACAAATAGGTGGTGAGTGTCGATCCTTTTCTCGCGGGTCTTTTCCAAGATTTGGCGTATTGTGAATACCTGGTCTATGGTGGATTTGCCAGGTCTAAAGCCACACTGATAAGGCCCAATCAGTTCATTGACGGTGGGCTTCAGTCTTTCGCACAATACGCTCAACTCAGGAAAATTCAATAAATCAGCATACTAATTTGCAATTTTATATTTAGACTTTCAAGCAACTTCAAACCTGCACTTTGATAAACTAAAATTAAATGTATTATTAAACTGCATACTTGGAATTTTTCTAAAAAATACTTTGCCTATATTGCGAAAAATTTACTGTGCCAATACTTTTGTTCGTTACTGTAAGTAAATAAACCCTTATTATTATTATTATTATTATTTTTCGAATCATAAATTTTTTTTATGATTAACAATGTATTTATATTTTTTTGTTTGGTTTTAGATCCTTTTTGCTTTCAACACGAGGTATCTTTTTTCTAGTTTCTATTGTCATAGCCAAAACTCCCTCTCTATTTCTATCAATTAATCAATAAATTTTATAATTTTTTTTTTGGCATTTTTCCTAAATACAAGTAGAGCTTTATAAAACTTGTATAACACCAAATGTTTATCAAGCTTAGGATTTTGTGTTATCCGGGCAGGCTTATTAATTTAACCAGAGAATATGTTTTCTTTATTAAGTTTACCCAGTTCCCCATTTTAAACTGCTACCTGTACTGAATCAGCGATTAAAACTTGTTAAATTTTTATTTAAAATTTTCGGTAAGGAATAAGCGAGTGGATGAAAAATATATAAACCGTAAGAACGGCCCATATATATGTATATGAAAGAATACACACATGCGACGACTCTAGCCATTGTGTGTCACTCCTTTAAATCATAGTTATTTTTTTCTTATGGTATTAAAAAAATATCGTTCGTAACACTTTAGTAAATATTTATCCGTATATTAACTGAGTATATATTAAAGACTAGAAGATGACCCGGTGAACTTCATATCATCTATAATTTATTTGAATTTCACTTTGATCAATTATAACAAATCTTCAAAATGCAATATAATGAGATCACTAATACTGCCTGCTGTTATAGCTGATAAAAGATTCCACACCTATGAGATGTGCCACGCCCCTTTTTACAAACTCATTTATATACATATATCTTTCCATAAGCACCTACCATAGGTATCTGTGCGTTTCAAATTTCGAGTTCATGTGACTATAATTCCGAAGTTAGAGCTGATTAAAAATTTTCACTATGGGAGGTACCCCTCATCCCCCTCCCCCCCTTGGCGAGTTTCAATTTTTTTACCCTATTATAGGTCCAGGAGTCATGGCAATACTTTGGCAAAATTTTATTCGATTCTGTACATCCGTTCAGGCTGCAACCTGGTACATACATACATACATACTTCCACAAATATATAGTAGATATGCTTTGAAGCGCCATCTTGCGGTTCTTTAAATAAAAAATAGATATCAGAAATTAATTTTTCGTATCACAAAACTCCCGAGCACAACTCTTTATTACAAAAAAAAAAAACATTCCTAACACTTTAGTAAATGTGACCTGGTCTACGGAAAGGGGGCTTAGGTGTCAAAAAATCAATTTTCACTTTTTGGTTGATTCGGATGGAAGATGAGATGCTTTTTCACGTGGTGAAAAGCAGAAAATCCTAACTTGCTTAGAAGTGTACTAAAAATATAGAGAAAGAAGAGTAAAAATACGACAAAATATAATTTATTGGTAATGAACAAAATACATTGAATTATAAGCGATGAACTATAATAATATTCCGACCAACAACAACACTTACTGGACCAACAACAACACTTACTGAACCAACAACAACACTTACTGGACGTCCGGCGCGGAGAACAATTAACGAGATAATGAGAAACTGACGAAACGAGTTGCTTACTTTTAACAGCTTTTTGACAGAAAACTAGTTTTCGCACGTAAGCTCCCTTTTCGTAGAGCAGGTCACAAATATTAATCTGATTATGGACTTAGTATTAATTAAAAATATTTTCTTTTAAAATTGCGCAGGCTCGAAATTGATTCTAGAGCTATGGTCTAAAGGGCTTTTTTTCTTAGAATTTTGTGTAGAATCCGAATCTGCTAGGAACGATGTCGAAAAAAAAATTGACCCGCCCTAATGTATACGTATATGTCGTGTAAAGAAATGCCTAACGCTTTGCTTCCACTTATTACGCCCATTTATATTTTTCAGTCCTACAATAACCCACAAATTAAGACACCGATAACGATATTTAACCGCAGATTAGTGTTAAACAGACATTGAGTAACCGGCCCTTAAAAGTCCTTGTCAAAGTGTTTTTGCCCAATTTTAGCAGTTGATAAATAACCCACAACGGAAAACACAAAATGATCGCACAGAGTGATTTGCCACGGTGGGAAACACTCTTTGCTTGAGAGATGAGTGTTTGCGTCAGTGGTAAACACCATACGAGACACTTGGTGACGGTTATTTTCGATCTCTGGTACATATGTACATATATTACTTTCCATATCTATTCAAGTCTTTAACATGCGCCCATATATGTAATACTTCTATATTGGCAGTAAGCTAACTTCCCAATTGGTAAGCATTCCGAAATCTAAGCGAGACAGTCTAGTACGTTTTTCGTGTATTTAATAGGGATGTCTCGAATGCCATATTTTTCACATTCGCTAATGCGAATGTTAAGTCATCGTAAAATTAAAAGTTTTGTAGATTATTATAACATTATCGAGAGGATTTTCACCGAGATGAGCCCGTTTTTCTTTAAGATAGGCCTTCAATTGAGCTTTTATTTCAAATTTTTTAATGTCTCCAGATTTTACATCCGAGCCTTTGCTTTCGCTGTAGGAATCTAAATTATTTCTAGGTTGCTTATACGACTTTTAGCAGTACTTGTTAAAGGCCCATCAATGTTGCTTGATATACAACTTAACCGTTTAGCGCCTGAAGCTAAAGGCCGGTTATTGCCCGCACCCTCGTTAGACAGAATTGAGAGTAAGCTAACTTCCCAATGTGTACGGTTTTTGTGTATTTAATAGGGATGTCTCGAATGCCATATTTTTCACATTCGCGAATGCGAATGTTAAGTCATCGTTTTTATTACTTAAAAATTTTGTAAATTATTATAACATTGAACGAGTACTTAACCTATACAGTGTCTTAATCTTGTAGCCAAAGTTCAAAATGGCAATTATATATTTCATAAAAAGTAATTTTGCTGCCTTTTCTCCCATGAGGCGATTTCTTGGAGGCTTGTATACAAGGCCGGCTGCACTAAAGAATTGCTCACTTGGAACGGCGGGTGGAGCGCTCAAATATGTGCGACCCAGATTGGTAAATTTGTCGTAGGGCGGTATTGTCACTTGCGAAGCGAACAAATTTGGCGAAGCGAACGGTTTGGCGAAGCGAATGGATTGGCGGACGCAACTTAAATATGCATTAAGAGTGTTCGCTTTTACCAGCTTGTGCAAGTTCTTCGCATCGCGCACACTTTTAATACCTTCTCTGCCTTTTAGTTCGATTCGCCAAACCGTTCGCTTCGCCAAATTCATTCGCTTCGCAAGTGACAATACCGCGCGTATTTTTGTTTAGTTTTCCACCAATCGAGAGGATTTTCACCGAGATCAGCCCGGTTTTCTTTAAGATAGGCCTTCCAGTGAGCTGTTATTTCAAATTTTTGCTTTCGCTGTAGGAATCTAAAATTATTTCTAGGTTGCTTATACGACTTTTAGCAGTACTTGTTAAAGGCCCATCAATGTTGCTTGATATACTACTTAACCGTTTAGCGCCGGAAGCTAAAGGCCGGTTATTGCCCGCACCCTCGTTAGACAGACTTAGAGCCATTTCAACAACATTAGTGTGGACACTCTGCCCATGTACACATTCGCATTCGCAAAACATACGTATCATCTGATGCGAATGCGAATGTGTAAAATGATGCGAATCATTCGCATAACGAATGCAAATATTCGCAAAATCCCTCGTATGTATTGTGTCCGTGAGTGCCGTTTTTGTGTATGTGTTGTGTATATGTTTATTTATAAACGTATCTTTTCCTTTTATTTTGTACGGTTTTATTGGTATATCTGTACTGCAAGGTTTTCGGACGGTACTAGCTCTTACTGCCAATATACATACATGCATGCGCCCCACGCTTTTCATTTTCAATCTTATAAATTGTTTATAATGACTTTTGCAAAAATTTCAAAATCAAAAGTTACTTTCCATTTATCCAAGTTAGTCCATTTATAAAACCACGCACATTAAAAAGTTTTTTTATTTTTATTTATTTTCTACTTGTTAGTCTTGTCTGTAGAAAATTTTGCAATAGATATTAAAATAATTCAACGATATTAATAGATTGATGCACACACATGCATATGCATATGTATGCACGTCCATACGAGCACCAATTAATTTCATTTAAAGCACTGATAGGCACTGCCTGCTCCCTTTTAAGCTTTCTATACATTTGTATAGGCGCGAGCAGAGTAAAAGCTCTCTGCCATCGCTGATTTAAGGAAATGGCGTGTCGTCCATTTTCGCTGTAGCGTAGTTAGTGTATAGGGCGACATCTACTTCTCAACTGTAGAGGTAGATCCCCCTATGCACTATGCGTTTTTTTGGAAATTTGCAAAGCAAAGCTTTTATAGCTGTCTGGACAAACAACATTGCAAGTTGATAAAGCCGTTGTACAAAATTTGAGATCGATTTTAAGCGAACGTTATTCATATACCAAAAGAGAGTGTCAACGTGAATAGACGTGCATTTGATTGTTCTGCAATAATTTATTATAAATCGAGATATTTCAAACTTATATTCATGTATAAACTCGGCTGCTGGTTTTACGAGATAGTGACTCTATACCAGTAATGAAATATTTCTAAACAAGTGAAAAAGATTGAATTCAAGAGTTGAACTCTAAATAATAATTTTTCTAATTCCACCTTCCTTTGCACAAAATAAACAAAACAGTAAACAAAAGCGCGGTGGCTGAGTGAATAATGGAAGAGTGTCAAAAGTGCCGAAAAGGCATAAGAGATAAAACTGGATTGCACTGTGCGGGTATGTGTGGTAGAGTCTATCACAAAACCAAAGCGTGTGCATCTATAGATGACTACTGTTTGCAAGGTTTAGTAAATTGCCCCTTCTTGAGATTCATGTGTGATCACTGTGTTACATACATATCGAATGTTGATTATGCGCTCAAACAAATGATAAGCAACAAAATAAATATATGCGAACAGAAAACGGAATTCGAAGGCCCACTAAACAATCATAATAGGGAAATCAAGGAATTAGTAGCTAACAATGAGAAAGAAATTAAGAGGATAATGGAGACTTTAAAAAAAGCAAATAAGGAGAAAGATGATTTAATTAAGAGGGTCGAAAACTTGTGCATTTTTAATAAAGATTACTTAGGGCCGGTTACTCAATGTCTGGTTAACACTAATCTCCGGTAAAACATCGTTATCGACGTTACCGACTCCATGTTATATGCATGGAGCCGAACACGTCGATAATGATGTTTAAACGGAGGTTAGTGTTAACCAGACATTGAGTAACCGGCCCTTAGAGTAATCAGCTGAAGGTTTGTCTAAGCAAAGAGAGGAGATAATTAAAAAGGGTGAAAAAAGTTGCTATGCTAATGCAATGTATACTAAAGCTCGGAAAACTTTGACGACAGCAAGCGACAAGCAGCATCTGTCAAATTTTAAATACACACGTTCTTACGGACACAATTATTTTGACGACAGCACGACATCTTGGCTGCAGGACTGCAATTGTCGACGTCGCCAAATTAAATCTATTTCTACTTTTGCCGGCGACAATGAGTAGATGTAGTGCTGCAAAATTAAATTGTCGCAAAATTAATCACATATTCTTGATTGTTCATGTTTTTCTTATTTACTTAAATAAAAATACACAATTTGTGAAATAAATATACCAAAATGTCAAACTTTAAAATCAGCTGTTTGCTATGTCGCTGAGGTCTTCAAAATGTTTAAGAAGCTGGCTTCAAGGCGACATTTGTCGACAAAATGATGTCGCTGTCGTTACGTCGTGAAGTTGCAGTCGTCAAAGTGTTCCGAGCTTAATGCTTTAAAAAGTGTCCCGCCTATTATTGTTAAGCCAAAATCAAAACAAAGTGTTGGCGTAACAAAAAAACACCTAAACAAGATAGATGCCACTGACATGAAAATTAATAAGGTGATAGATAAATCCAATGCTTTTATAAAATGTGTGAAAGTTTTTAAACAAAGAAGAAATAATAGCTCGGTGTGCACGGTGTAAAACGGGAGAAAATTAACATCGGTGGGATCAGTGTGACGTATATGATGGGCTAAATGTTAAAAGATGTTTCAAATGCTTAGGGTACAATCACAACGCAAATACATGCACTAAGGAGTTAAGATGTGGTCTATGTTTGGGTAAACATAAATCTGATGAGTGTAGTACACAGGTAAAAAATCCTGTCTGTGGAAATTGTGCGGACGCAAATAAAGATCTTGGTTTTTAACTCGATACAGGTCATAGCATTTTCAGCAAGGAATGCCCTGTCTACCAAAGAAAACTGAAAATACAAAACCAGCGGGAGGGTTACTAGCAACCAAATCTAGCAAGTGTTATAAGTAAAAAATCAGAAGATTTAAAAGTAATATATTTAAACGTTAATAGCTTAATACACAATAAACTTGAAATCGACAGACTAGTGGAGCTATTTGACCCAGCTCTTGTACTTTGTTCCGAAACTAGCATAACAGATCAAATTAGGGATGCTGAAATAGGTGTAACATCGTTTACAGCAATTAGATGTGATTCACATAGTAGGCACACCGGAGGTGTAGTTATGAACATTAAAAACTCGCTGGAATTCATGGTAAAATATAATAAAGTCATGAATACAAATATATGGTGTATTATTGTGCAATTAAAAAATCTTGAGGTTAAATGGAAAATTGGAGTTATATACCACTCCCCAAGTACTAGTGATAGTGAGTTTATCAACTATCTTGATTCAATAGTAATGAACATATGTGATACAACGTCTAACAATGTAATTGTTGGAGATTTTAATATTAATATGAACAAAGTATCGACACACAGTGTGAAATTGAATGAGTTGTTTAATTCCATTTCCATGCACCAACTTGTAGATTTCAATACCCGAATAGCAGAAGAATCTCAGACAAAGATTGATCTCCTATATTCAAATGTGAAAAATATTGCATGTAAGAGGCTTGATCGACACAAAATATCTGATCATGAAACAATAATGTTTAATATTAATATAGGAAATCAAATCCCTCTCAGAGTGGTATCAGAAATAGTTTCTTGGGAACGGTATAGTTGTGATAGCTTAATTGATCTGCTCAGATGTTACGATTTTTCCATATTTGATCAACTTGATTTAGAGGAAATGGTAGCATTCCTAGATCTATACTTGCTTAACAATCTGCAACAATTAACGTTTGTGAAACAAATAAACATTAAAATAAAGAATAAGTGGTATGACTACGAACTGACACAACTAAATAAAAGAAAATCAGAGGCATACAATTTAGCAAAAGCATCACACCAATGGTCAGACTACTACAGTATTAAAAAAGAATACAAAAAAAATGATAAAACTGAAAAAATTGAATATATGGAGAATAAAATTATAACTAACCAGTCCGATAGCAAGTTAATGTGGAAATATTTAAAACAGACGGTTTGCTATAATAGTATAAAAGATGATATTACATTATTACAACATGGTGGTCAATATATTGAAGATAAAAATCAAATAGCAGAGGTCTTAAATACCTACTTTGCATAGTGGAAATAAATAATAATATTGAAAATATAGAATATAGTGATAACAACTATAATAACATTGATAGCACATTTAAATTTAACGAAGTAACTACTGATGACATAGTGCGAATTGTCAAGAAATTTAAATATAAAATTGGTGGGAGAATCTATTATCTGAAGGAGTAATAAAAGACTCTTTAATATACTTGGGGTATTTTTATTCAATTATGATCAACAAAAGTATAAAGATGGTATCGTACCTGATGAATGGAAAGTTTCCACAGTGGTTCCAGTCAAAAAAATTAAAAACACAGTTAAAGCTGAAGAACTTCGACCGATCAATACTCTGCCAAATCTGGAGAAAATATTAGAAACAGTGGTAAAAAACCAACTCATGGAGTATATTGAAGATAAAAATAAATGAATGAAAGAGCAGTCAGGGTTTTGAGCTAAACATTCGTGTGAAACGACACTTAACTGGGTTATTTCTCAATGGAAGGAAGACATGAGAAGTAAAAAAGTAATACTGACAGTTTTTATTGACTTGAAAAGAGCTTTTGAAACCATTGATCGAAAACTAATGATTTATAAGTTGAAACAAATTGGTATTAAAGAGGTAGAACTGAAGTGGTTTGAGAGCTTCTTAACCAATAGAAAGCAACACTCAGTTATAGGAGAAGTATTGTCTAAGGATTTGCCGGTAGATATTGAACTTCCACAGGGTTCAGTAGTAGCACCAATTTTTTGCAATATCTACATCAACGATATTTTATCATCAATCAGGTATTGTAAGATAAGACTGTTTGCTGATGATGCACTGTTGACTATAAGTGAAGACGATTTGGACACAGCAACTCATAAAATGCAAAATGACTTAGACTCACTATATGTCTGGTTATGCAAAAATAAGCTAATGTTAAACGTAAAAGACCAATTATATGATAATTTCTTCAGCAAATAAAACTAGATTAGGGCGACACGATTTACATGTTAGGGATGAGAAAATTACAGAGGTTTCTACAATTAAATATCTTAGTGTTTTAACTGATAATAAATTAAAATTCCATGATAACATTGAGTATACCGTCAACAAAGCGTCGAAAAAAATTGGATTTATGAAAAGGACATGTAAACATCTAAGTAGAAGATATAAAATTATGGTTTACAGATCAATTATTAAGCCACATTTTATATACTGCCCCACTATACTGTTTATAACACCTGAGACGTATGTATATAGAGAGGCTACAAAAAATGCAAAATAAGCACATACTTAATGCCCGATACGATACCAGCATTTCATCAATGCTGAACAATTTAAACTGGTTAAATGTGAAACGACTAATCTTTTTCCATACAATGAAGTTTATTTATAATATAAAGAATGGAACCCTTCCGAAATACTTGAGTGATAACTTTAGGTACAGCAGTGACACTCACACCTATGAAAACAGAGTCAGGGATAACTTTAAACTTCCATTTTGCCAGACGGAAAATCAAAAGAGAGACTTGTACTATAAAGGTTTAAAAATGTTTAACGAACTGCCCGTAGAAATGAGAAGCTGCAATAGCTTACAAAAATTCAAAAGTTTATTACACGAGCATTGCAAAAAACACATATAAGATTGCCATTGGGCCTCGCCATTCTAACAAGATACTAGCATATGAGAGACGCTACGAGCATGGATCGGAAACCCGGCCTTTCCGACCATGCCCAACAGCTCGTTCGCAGTACGGAGCGGAAACTAGAGCTTTCCGCCCGTTTCACAGCAACATAATTATGAAAAGAACATGGATTGGAAACTCGGCCTTTCCGACCATGGTAAACGCCTTTATTGACGCAGAGCGGAAACTAGGCCTTTCCGCCTGCTGAACATAAAGATAGACTGGAGACTAGGCCTCGCCAGCTATCCAACCCTAGGCTATAATGTACGTATAATTGATTAATTAATTGTACAATAAATTAATATGTATAAAGTATGTATTTGAAAATAACTAAAAATTAGTAAAGAAAATAGGAAAAATGTTAATGTATAGTATTAGTAGAAGAGCAATCAATTATTAATTATTATTATTAATTAATTTGTTTCAGTAGTACAGAGTAAGACTTATGTATTTTAATAGTACTTCAACTATATATATATATATTTTGTTTTACAATACTTATTTTACTATGCAAGTTTCTTAAATTTTAATTTTTACAAATTTTCTCAAACAACAAATTTTATTAAACAACAAAATACAATATATGTAACTTAACAATAACAACGAGTATGACTTAATTAATAGAAAAGAAAAAAAAATATTAGAATAGAACAAAAATAGTGGAGAGAGATAGAGAAAATTTTAATGCCCTTACACAATGCTATCAGTCATTTTTAAAATAATTGTAGATTTGTGTCCTGTAGTTGAATCTGTTTAACCCACTCTTTACGGTCTCAGGTAATGAATTCCAGACTCTTACTGCGTTAATGAAAAATAGTCTTGATGATGCTAGGTAAGTAAATTTTGGAACAATAAAACTGTTGTGTCTCTGTGACCTTACTGGTATCAGCTTCTCAAAGAGATAGACAGGTATTTTAAATACAGTAAGTTTGTAAATAAATATACAATTCCTAGCGGCCAAATAGTTCTCAAGACTACAACTTAGGATATTTGTTCGACAGGCAGAAATGTGCTCATATCTACCAATCCCATATACATAACGTGAATGTATACTACCTCAGAGTAGGTGATGATTGGCATAATTAGTTGGAGAACTAATTTACGCCTGGTTTCCAGTGTCGTAAATGTTGCAGAAACTCTCAGCTTACGCAGTATCGCATACACGCTGCTCACAACCTTATTTATGTGGTCAGTACATGTAAGTTTAGAGTTAAGAATAAAACCTATATTTCTTATCTTATCCGTAAAACTAAGCGGACTGGTACCTATCCACAGTTTTGGAATACAATCAACATACACCACACTATTACATACAGGCAATACATACGACTTTGACGCATTTAAACATAGAGAATTTCCAGCAGCCCAAACAGAAATAGCAGACAAGTTACTGTTTATTTTGAAACATAAATCCTCAACGAGACCAATACGACTGGACAGGTACAATTGTATGTCATCAGCATACGCATGGATATTCACATATTGACAAACAGGAAAGACATCATTGACAAAGAGACTGAATAACAGTGGACCGAGGACAGAACCTTGTGGAACACCAGCATACACAAATCTAGGCCGGGATATTAGTTTGTTTGACTTAACCTTCTGCATTCTACCCTCCAGGTAGCTAACCATAAGTTTCACCGTACTGTCTTTGAAGCCGAAATAATGTTTGAGCTTCAGACACAACAATTTGTGATTCACTGAGTCAAACGCCTTTGAGAAGTCGAGTAAGCAAAGAAGTGTCAGGTCGCCATTGTCAAAGTTAATTCTAATATCATCCAGTATTTTGACCACTGCCGTCGAACAACTGTGTTTTTGTCGGAAGCCAGATTGTAGTGGAGAAAGCAGACTATTTTCTTGCACAAATGCAGAAATTTGCGCAGCCATTAAGTTTTCACAAGCCTTCGAAAAGACAGGCAGTATGCTGACAGGTCTATAGATGCCAGCATAAGTAGCATTCGTCTTCTTCGGAGCTGGCAAAATTATAGCTTTTTTCCAAACTGCTGGAAAGCATGAGCTGGTAAAACAATAGTTTATTATATGAGTCAGAGGGCCTATTATAAAATCAATTACTATTTTGACGAATTTCAGCGAGATTTCATCTTCCCCTATAGCGTTAGACTTAATTTTTGACAGGGCCATCAGGACCTCAACTTCGATAACTGCCATAAATCGAAACTCGTGTTTTGGACTAGCACAAGACATGAAATCCTTCAACACGGGAGCACAATGGTTTTTGTTGTTGGCACTGATAAAATATTCGTTCAGCTCATCGACGTAAATTTCACACTCGGGTCTTTCTTTGCTATGTATTTTAAGATTTTTTAGATTGCGCCACAGTTCCTTCGTGGGGAGTGACGGATTTAGTCTTGAATAGCTGTACCAACGTTTTGCTTGTCTTATTATAGCAGTAGTTTCATTTCGAATTTCCTTGTAACGATTCCAAGAAGTGTCCGTTTGATTTTTTCTCCACTTAGCATAAGACTTATTGCGTTTCCTGATGGCAGAACGAACTTTGGAATTGTACCAAGGACACGAACTATTTACCATATTTACAGAACACAGTGGAACATGCACATTAAACAACATGGACAAGTTATTGTTGAGGAAGTCAAGTTTATCATCAACAGTGGGAAGAAACCAACATTCATTCCAATAAATATTGCTCAGGTCTGAAAACAAAGAATCTACATTCAACGACTTAAAATCACGATACACAAAGGTAGCACCTAAACCTGGACGATTCATCACAACATCTAGAGAACAAAATATTAAATCATGGTCGGCAGGTAATAAAATAATCAAGGAGACTAGGTGGGGAGTTATTTGCATACCTCGTTGGCATAGTTTCGTTAACAACACAAAGACCTGCTGTTGCCAACTGGTCCAATGATTTACTACTACTGGGATCGTTTACTAATATATTTACATTAAAATCACCACAGATAAGAATACGCTCATAATCTAACACAAATTCAGACAGGTCAAAAAATAATGTATCTAGAGCTATACCCTTATTAGGATTATAAACACATGCGAGTAAGACTTTATTCACGCCATCAGATACTTCAGGAATTATGTATTCAGATTCGCAGTTGTATGATTTTACTAACAGTTTGAGTTTCAGACTTTTGTTACAGTACACTGAACTACCCCCCCCCCCCCCCCCCCCCCCCTTTTTTAAGTATACGACCATGCCTCAATAAATTGTAGCCGTTTAAAGACAGGTTGAAATCAGGAAGGTCACTATGGAACCAAGTCTCAGAAACACAAATTACATCCACTGCAGACTCTTCAAAGACGTACCTAGCTAAGTCAAGTTTATCACGGCTTAGACTACGTGCATTAAAATGCACCACATTAAAACCAT
>NW_023458556.1:98683265-98714981 GCF_013731165.1 Rhagoletis pomonella | reverse complement strand
TATTTTCATTAACGCAAGGGCCTGACTTATCGAGCAGACCTACAATCGCAAATCCGGGCTAGAACAGAAACAACCAAAAACAAGCAAACGAAGCATGTATACATATTTGCATAAGTGCAAGGCAATAACAAAGAAAGGGCATGATAGTGAAAGGCGGGTAGTTAAGAAAATACTATGAAATTTAAGAGAGCAGTAGAAATTATAAATAAATTTAAGATAATATGCAGGGAAATTAAGAGGAAAACAGCAGAGAAGAGAGGTATAATAAAAGAAGCAACAAGAGCAGGTACAACATAAACAAATGATAAACATAACAGCTATACTTAAACATACGTTATCAGGTGCCTGCAGCAACAACACTTTTGATGCTCTCTATACTGAGTACCTTCACAGCTTTACACTTAGGGCGAACGCGTACATACACATACCCACGAACTGAAAAGGCAGCTACAAGTTTTTGATCTCTTCGTAGCTGCTTTGCGAAGCGCATTAGCTCGCGGTTGTTTTTTGTAAGACACTCATGTATGTATATTTTCCCATCTGAGCTCAGGCCAACATCACGGAGCAATAGCGGCCGCATTTTTTCTTTGCAAAAGCGAGCCACTGATTTGAAAAGGGTGGATCGATCAGCAGAAGATGCTAACTTGACAATCACCGAAGCAGTGGAGTTGCTCTGTTTAGATACTCGAAAGGCCGAGCGAACTTGAAGCACAGGTAAATCCAATGACTGACACAGGTTGCTCGCTATCTCTGGACCTAAATGACAACCATCTTTGTGTTCTGGACGATTTTAACCTGTGCAATATAAAATGGTGCAGTAACTCTACCAGCTCTAGTCTTACACCTAATAACATTGCCACAAATCTAGAATCTTACTTTATAGATAGTTTCCTAAGTGTTAATCTAAAACAAATTAACTGTTTTTTTAATGATTTAAATAGATTGTTAGACCTTATATACGTTAGTGACAACATTTATTCTTCTATATCAAAATGCATTTCGCCGATTTCTGATGCTAGTATTCACCATGTGCCTTTAGAAAATGAGCTTAAATATTATGTGTTTTCAACCATTATGTCTAATGAGGGAATTGCTTTCAATTATACGTCTTGTGATTTTCCAAGTTTAAACAAATCCCTTTCGGAAATTCAATGGGATGAGTTACTTATGAACTTGAATACTCACAGTTGCTATACAACCTACGCTAACACTCCTGTTGAGGCGGTTAATTTGTTCGCGGAGTTTTTCATGTCAAATTATGTAGTTGACGATGGGAGTTTCCATGATTTCTCATCTGAAATATTTTCTTCGGTTAATCTGGGGACCTTGCATATCTCTTCTGACGAAGTTATGAACGCAATACTTTCCCTCAAGTCTTCTTCCCATTCAGACGCTGACGGTCTGTCGGCTCTTTTAATAAAGGGATGCCGGATGATCGTTGGAAGATAACAACAATTACGCCTCTTTTCAAAAATGGTAGTAAAAATAATGCACGGAATTACAGGCCAATTTCGAAACTATCAATCTTTTCCAAACTTTTTGAAAGTGTCGTCAAAGACAAAATTTATTTCGCGATAAAGTCATTAATCAGCCCAAACCAGCAGGGATTTGTATCCGGGCGCTCGACAGTCTCCAATTTAATGGTATTTAGTGATTTTTGCATGTCATCGTTTTCGGACGGATCGCTAGTTGAATGCATATATACTGACTTTTCTAAGGCGTTCGACAGAGTATCTCACAAGATTCTGTTAAATAAGTTAGCTTGCCTTGGCTTGCATTCTTCTCTTCTCAAATGGATCACCTCATACTTGTCTAATCGGCGCTGTGTAGTTTCGATTGATGGCGTAGTTTCGGACTATTTCGTCGCCTCTTCTGGTGTTCCACAGGGGAGCATTTTAGGCCCTCTCTTATTCGTTGTTTTTATAAACGACATGGGCAATTGTTTTTCCTTTTCGAATTATTTGCTTTATGCCGATGATTTGAAGGTTTTTTGCAATTGTTAAGGATGCAGCTTATGCAAGAAAACTTCAATTTGATTTGAATAGGCTTCATTTATGGTGTCTTAAGTCACGGCTATCTTTAAATATCACATAACATTCACTAGGCGTCAGAACGCTACTCCTACGCTTTACTTAATTTCTAACTTTGTCCTTAGCAAGGTTACAGAGACTAAAGATCTTGGCGTGGTTTTTGAGGCAAAGTTTTCATTTAATAGTCACGTTAATGTTATTATTTCCAAAGCATACTCGGTAATGAGTTTTGTTCGACGTAATACCTCCGAGTTTTCTGATCCTTACACCTTTAAGCTTCTTTTTTCGTCTCTGGTACGCTCTAACTTAGAGTACGCGGTAATTATCTGGAGACCATATGATCAACATTCGGTAAATAGGATTGAAAGGATTCAAAAAATTTTTCTGAAATATACATTGCGCTCATTGCGGTTCGAGGATCCCATTCCATCCTACCATTCGCGCCTGTTGCTAATTGATCTAAGTTCTTTGGAAAAGAGGTCAGTCCTCTCTCTTTCTTTTATTTTCAATGTAATTAATGGCATTATCGATTGCCCAACTCTACTTGAGCGGATTAGCTTTAATGTGCCGCAAAGAAGTCTGCGTAATTTTTATCCTTTTTATGTTGATAACTGCAGAACTAAATTTGCGAGTAATGCGTCAATTTCACGTGCCCTAAAGGAACTTAATGATTTATTTTCTTCTAAGTTAATTGACTTTTCTCTATCTAAATCTGCTTTTGTGAGCCTATCAAATTCAATTATTCAATAAGCATTTGTTGTTAATTTTCTTTAGTCTGTAAGGCACTTTGTACTGTAGATTTAAAATGAATAAAAAAAAAATAATAATAATAATAATTGTAAATACATATGTATTTTTTTTTTCAACGGAGGGGAATCTTCCAAAGATGTTATGCACGATTCGTCATCCTGTCCGCTAAGGGTACACCTCATTCGGGACTATGTTATCACATAATTCAGGACTTGCGAGACAGCGCGCCTACGTACTAAACCCTTAACTCCGACTTCTGAAGCTTGTGTTTCGCCTTGCGGGACCGCCGTTAGGTATTACGTCGCAAGGCGTAGCTTTGCCAATTGGCTCTTCACACACGGCTTTCTGGCCTATCTCTCGTTCAGTCCTCTGTTATCGCTACTGCGCTGCCACTCTTTCCTTCTAAGTTCCTGAAGAACTATAGCGGACCACGGTTTGACTATACTCCACACCATTCTAGATTGCATCATGTGGTGCACAATGTATTCTGGCGCCACTCGATCGTAGGTGTGTGTGTGTGTGTGGAACTCCCTCACCTATAGCTTGTAATTGGCTTTGCGGTACTGCCGTTAGGAATTTCGTCCCAAAGCTCAGCTTGCCGATTGGCCCTTCTTCACATCATTGGGCTTGTTCTTCGGTCATTCTCTTTTCGCTACTGCGCTGTCTTTCTTTCCCTCTTAGCTCCTGGAGGACTATCGCGGACCACGCCTTAATTCTACTCCACACCGCTTTTGAGTTTATCATGTGCCCCACGATATTGTCAGGCGTCATGCTCTCCTTTATCAGCTGCTCTATGTCTGTTCGATCTGCCTCATATTTTCGGCAGACGAAGAATACGTGTAGTACGTTTTCGTCGCCGCTACCGCAGAATGAGCACTCTGTCCCGTCATCATGCCCATATTTGAACAGGTATTCTCGAAAGCAGCCGTGCCCCGTCAGAAACTGTGTCATGTAGAAGTCGGTCTCTCCGTGTTTCCTCTCCACCCACGCTTTTATGTTACCGATCAGCCTGTGCGTCCACCTCCCCTTTGTCGTCACATCCCAGTGTCTTTGCCATTCATTTAGACTTTCCTCCCTCTCTTGTTTCCGCTCTTCGATTGTCAGGCACCTGCCTAAGTTTCGGGACTTATCAAAGACTCTCTTTAGCTCCATGGCCATTATTTCTGGGGGCATGATGCCCGCTAAGACTCCGACCGCCTCGTGTGACACAGTACGAAAGGCGCTAGTCACCCTGATGCTATTTAGTCGGTACACCGACTTTGCCGCCTTCGCGTAATTCTTGCGCTGCAACGCGGGCCCCCAGAAGGGTGCTGCATACATTAGTATAGACTGGCTCACTTTTGCTAGAAGCGCTCGTCTGTTTTGGCTCGGTCCGCCGATGTTAGCCATTAGTCTTGTTAGAGTCGTGGTCACTCTTGCCGCTTTCTCACAGGCTTTGTGCACCTTGTAGCTTAACCTCGAGTCTATCATGACACCCAGGTATTTCAGCGACTGCTGTGTTTTGATGCTATGTCCATCGATGTTGAGCGTAGCGCTCTCCATGTTTTTTCGACTTGTGATCACCACCGCTTCGGTTTTTTGCCCTGCGAGTTGGAGATTCGTTGCAGCGAGCCAGTTCTTTATTTGTTGCGCCGTGCTGTTGCAGAGGTTCTCAACTTGGTCGAGGTCTTAGCCACTACTGTTATTGCTATATCATCGGCGTATCCGATAATTTGTACCTTCCTTGGCAGCGGAATACGCAGAATTCCATCATAGAGGACAATCCAAAGTAGTGGCCCAAGTACGGAGCCTTGTGGTACTCCACCCGTCACCACGTACTTCCTGGGGCCTTCATCGGTATCATACAGCAGAAGCCTGTCAGATAGGTAGGTGGATACCATCCTTAGCAAGTAGGGCGGCGTGTTCTTTCTTTCCAGAGCACTTAGTATGTGAGGCCAGGAGGCCGAATTGAAGGCGTTTTTTACGTCGAATGTCACCACCGCGCAGTATTCCTTCGTGCCATATAGCCATCTTGTTCCTTCTATTGCCTTGCCTGCGACATCGGTGAGCTTTTTAATTGCATCAATGGTAGACCTCTGTCTTCGAAAACCATACTGGTTATCGGCGAGACCCGGCAGTTCCTCCTCTAGGTGCTGCTCCAACCGTACACAGATTAATCGCTCCAGTATCTTACCAAGCGTATCCAGCATACAGAGAGGTCGGTATGCGCTTGGTTCTCCTGCCGGCTTGTTTGGTTTCTGCAGTAGGACCAGCCGCTGTTTCTTCCAGATTTTTGGGAAGACGCCTTCTCGCAGACACCGCGTAAAGAGTTCGGTAAACGGACCCGTGTTGTGCTTGATGGCAACCTTCAGAGCCTTGTTTGGTATTCCGTCTAGGCCTGGCGCTTTGTCATTACCAAATCTTTCCGCTGCTTGGACCACCTCCTCGTCTGTAACCGTTGGTGCTTCCATTCCCTCCGGTTTCTCTGCTTGCGGTCGCCGACCTCCTGGCGTTTGCACAGGGAAGAGAGTTTGCACGACGTCTTTTAGGAGGGTGCGACAGGTTGGTGCCTGGCCTTTACCACCTTTTATTTTCTTCATGACCACCTTGTAGGCATCACCCCATGGGTTTTGGTCCACCTTTTCGCAGAGCTCCTTAAAGCAGCTGGTTTTGCTGCTTTTGATGGCTTTTTTAAGGTCACTTCGCTTCTTTTTGAAGGCCTCGCGCAGCACGGCATGTTCCATCGAGCCACGGTTCCTTTGACACAACCGCCTCGCCTTATGACACTCACCCCTTATGGCCTGGATTTTTTCGTTCCACCAGTACGCCGGCTGCCTGAGAGAGCCGTGTTTTCTCCTGCACATAGCACCGTCGTAGGCTTTACTGGTGTGCCTCACCAGTGTTTCAGCCTGGAGCTCAGTGTTATCCTCAGTGGCCATTTCCTCATCCAGCACGAGTCTGAAGAGCTCTTCATCCAGAGTCTCTACCTTCCAGCCCCTCGTTTGCACCTTCCTGGTGATCGCCCTTTGTCGGCTCTGTGCACAATTCCCTAGCTCCATCATGATTGCCAGATGGTCAATGTTCGTATAGAGGTCCGACACCTTCCAGCTCGTTGAGCGCACCAAGGAACTACTAACGAAAGTAATGTCAATCACCGAGCCTCGACCATTCTTCTCAAAGGTATTTTTGTTCCCCGAATTCAGAAGCACCGCATCAAGTACCGAAAACGCCTTTAGTAGTGCATCTCCCCGCCTGTTTGTGTGGACGCTTCCCCATTCCACTGCCCATGCATTGAGTCCCCTGCTATAACGTTCATTGTGGTGGTCCGGACTTCTTGAACCAAACTGTCTAGGATTTTCTCGTATTCATTTTGTGGGATACTTGGTGGTATGTAGCAACTATAAAAGTTAAACCCGTCTACCTTCGCTCGTGTATAGTAGCTTTACCAAGCAACGGCTTTTCTTGGAAGGCTTTCCCTCTGCATGTCCATATTGCAGCTTTGCCTGTGAGGTCCGATATCCACGCTCCACTGTCTATATTTTTATACTGCTCGCTGATTATTGCTATGTCCACCTTCTCCTCGTACACCGTTTGCATGAGCAGCTCTTGCGCTGCTTCGCAGTGGTTGAGATTCAACTGCATGACTCTCATTTTCTGGATTTCTTGCACGCCTCCTGGTATAGCGGACACCTCCAACTACCTATCTGATGCTCGGTAAATACATATGTATGTGTGTGTGTGTATGTACATGTTGTTTTGGTATGTACTATTTACAAACAACCGCTTTGGTCTTATCATAATTTTAATTTTAATGCTTGCATTTGCGTCGGCTATATGTGTACATGCAAATAATATCAATGCATTAACTAATGCATGTACCCAGCAAACACAGTCTCAAACGTTTGAGAAAAATGTATTTCTCAATTTGATATCAAATGTTTTTCTCAAATGATTCTCAAATTGAAAACGAGGTTCAAATTTTACATTTGAAATTCATTTGAGGTTGATTTGAAGAAAGATGGCAAGTGTCAAACGATATAAAAATGCGCAGTTAAATCAAAAATTGTAAGAATAGAATTAAGATCAATTGAAAAAAAACAATGAATAGAAAAACAATTTCAAAGAGAAAGCCCACAAATAGTGGATTTGATGTTTGCGCGGATTGAAGAAGTTGCAGCTTTTCAAGACGAATTTATTATAAACTAGCAATTACCCGGCGTGCTTCGCTGCGCCTTAAATGTGGTTTTGTGTTATAACTCTCCCCCTAAGCTCTTATGGCCTCATTTACAAAATATTTTTAAAGAACTTTATGAAGTTAGATTTAAAAAAAAATCGATCTATGAAGCATTGTTTATTTTGTTTTTAGTCAATATATTTTCGAAGGTAATTAGAAAATATGTAAAGAACCGACTTTAATAATATTGCTGTACATATTTGTATAGTAGGGAGATTTTTTCAAATTATATAAATATACGTTATTTGAATATTAAATTAATACACGTTTGAGGAAAGGGTGCGATAGTAGACTCCAGTTATAAGATTATAAATTAAATTTCCAAGAGAAAGTCGGTTCTTTACATATTTTCTAATTACCTTCGAAAATATATTAACTCAAAAAAAATAAACAATGCTTCATAGATCGATTTTTTTTTAAATCTAACTTCATAAAGTTCTTTAAAAATATTTTTTAAATGAGGCCATAAGAGCTTAGGGGGAGAGTTACAAGACAAAAATACATTTAAGGCGCAGCGAAGCACGCCGGGAAATTGCTAGTACGATTATAAATTAAATTTCCAAGAGAAAGTCGGTTCTTTACATATTTTCTAATTACCTTCGAAAATATATTAACTAAAAAAAAAAATAAACACTGCTTCATAGATCGATTTTTTTTAAATCTAACTTCATAAAGTTCTTTAAAAATATTTTTTAAATGAGGCCATAAGAGCTTAGGGGGAGAGTTACAACACAAAAATACATTTAAGGCGCAGCGAAGCACGCCGGGTAATTGCTAGTATACATATACGAAGCATACACGTGGGTATAGCTGATAACACTCTTCATCTGTACGAAAAACGATCTACCAATGCTCGTCAATGAGCGAACAGAAATCGTTTTGTTTGCACTCTTTTTTCTTTGCAAAGTTTGTGTCTTTGGACGAATCATTCGTGAAATGTTTCGTTTGTTTGGAACTCTGTGTATGGACATACTTTGATACATACATACATATGATTAGTTTGTTTTGTCAACCACATACTGCACATGACTTCGAAGCAGCGTTGCCGCTTTGGTAACTTTTTACCAAAATTGGTAATTTTTTTCTATATTTGTAAAATTTGGTAACTTATTTTTCAATTTGGTAACTTTTTCGATTCGATCCTACATGTAACATAGGTCAAAGCCAGTTCTGATTACCCATTAGGAAGTGCGCCGTAAGCGTTTCCTTTTATAGAAATACCAGGTAATCCTGAAAGATTTGCAAGGCGAAAAGTTGTTCCAGCGTTCCTTGGTTCTAGAATGGTGTGATCTCTAACAAATTTCTTGAAAGTGGCTATTGCTATATCTATCGAGTCATGTCCCGGAAGGTCAGCATTGCAATTCCGGCATCCGGCAGCATTCAATATTCCGGCGTAACCTGGCAACCATATGTATGAGTAGAATTCTATGTAAATATGTACGTTCAAAAAGCTACGGCATTCAGTAGGGGACTTCAATTTGTCTTTGCGTCAGTCGAAAGCTTTCAGAACTGCCTTGAAGCGTTGAATTTTTAAGATATTTGTTGTTATATATAGACAAATTTTGACTTTAAAATGCTTCAAAATTTTAGGTTTATTCGCATAAATGCGCCTTTCTAAAAAATTCCAATGGTGCCAAGTCGGATGATTTCAATGGCAAAATGACATCCTCTCTATGGGAAATGATGCGCCTAATAATCCTCTGTTGCAATGAACCGTACCCATGACAAAGGTAATGATCACATGGCTTCAGTTGCTTTGTGGCCTGAGCTTTGTATTGATGGAGATGTATATTCAAATACAAAATATACATATGTACTTAAAGCAACACGCAATCGACAAATTTGTGTCTTTGGCCACACTTAGGTTTGAAATCCTCACCAAGCGTTTCTGTTGTTGCGACTTTTAGCGTTCACGAAGATATAAAAATTATAGCTGAATGAAGCGCTGGTTGCCTGAAAAGCTTGGTGTCTTCGGATATATGTATGTACAAACATATCTGTGCACAGTTCTCCACATAAAAAAAGTTTGGTAATTTTTTGTTGAATTTGGTAACTTTTACTGGTGATTTTGGTAAAAAATAAAAAAGTGTTGTGGCAACACTGCTTCGAAGCGATGCTTTGCCTTTCGATGTTCAATCAGTGATCGCTGTTTAGCTTAAATACGTTTATGTGTGTATGTATGTGGTATAGCGCAGTAACGTCGCTCATACACATCTCTTTTGCCTTTGTGAGCTCGTGTTTGATCGGCACTGATGTACAGTTTTTTCGCGTAGCTATGCGCTGTATTTGGCAACCAAATAGGCTTATGCTTGTACGGCTTTGTAATTTTTTGTAACTTTACACCCAAAAAAAGGGTGCTTATCTTCCAAGAATAAAAAATATAAGTATGCCACTCTGCGTCTTTTTACAAATGCTTCGTTTTAAAAAAAAAAATATTAAAATCGGTTTAGTACTTTGAGAAATAAATCGTTACAAACGTACTCCATATAATCAATTTTATATAATAGTATAGATTACGTTATCTTTGTTTAGGCCAACGGCCTAAATTTGCTACACATTTTTCGACCCACCCTAATGTATAACATAACTTAGTTATTATGGTTGCTGTCGAGCTGTTAACTACTCTGTTAAATCTGCAATAATCCAACTTTCGTCAAATAAACAGTTCGACAAGAAACCGTAACTAAAATCAAGAACGGTTTACTTACTTCTTTTGCGAGTTTTCGAAGAAGAGGACGTCATCCAGCCACCAAGTTCTAGCATTTCAGTTAAAGGTAATCTGTAACACAAATATATGCATATATATATATATACACCAAATATTCATTGAATAAACAATATTGTTGCTATTAGTTATACTAATACCAAGTTTTTTAATTTATTTTCAATCAATTTATCATCGGTGCGAACGTGCAACCAAACCTTGCGAAAAGCGTTGCGCCGATGACTATGGTCCTTCGTCGCCGTGACTGATAAAGTTATTTCACCAGCACCAACAATTTGTTTGCCAAACCGAAAAGGTCTAATCCAGCGGGAACTAAAACACCCCAAAAACATCTGTAGGATTTATAACCCACAGGATACGATTCCACACAGCCTGCACCTAATAGCAGTGTCTTTAACCAGAAGCAGTTTAAAGATTCACGTACATAACAACACAAACACATCCGCAGTATTGAAACAACAAGAAAGGTACGTGGTTAAAAATTTCACTGCACTATTATTTTTTGGGTGTAAAATTCGCGCCACAAAACTATAAATTGTGAAAAACTAAATAACCAAAGTGATTTTGTGAAGTAAGAGACTGAAGTGCATTAAAATATTTCGTTTGCCTGTTAGCACACACACAAACATACATATATACAAAAGTGCCCGCTACGGCCATTTCAAAAAGTTGCAGTGTATTTTAAACAAGCGTGAAACAACTTGCGACAATTTAAATTTCGGTGATTAATAGCAATATAATTAATTCACATAAAGAAAAATTCTGCATAGTCATTTACATTCGTTCGTTGCTTGCATTTTGTGTTAATTCACCAACAACACTGCATCTTTTAATTCGGTTCTCATAACCTCACTTTTCACGGCACTTGCGCTAGCTTAGAAGCTGTATTGCACTTCAGCAAATTAAATTCACACAATCACCTTCAAGTTTTGAGTTCCTCATATACATATACACATACAGTTGTCTATAAATTTATAAAAATAAAGGCGCTCTTTACAATTGCGAAAAATAAAATATCATACGGGTGTTCAATTTTTAACCAAATTACATACATAGCGACGTGTTTGGCGAGCAATAATTAAATACATACCCATTAGACTGCATCACTCCCCATACAAAAAAAAATCGGTACTATTTTTCCATTGGAATTATAAAATCTACTACATTTTAAGACGTCCACCAAAATATTTCGGAAAAATATTAAGACTTAAGTGAGCTGGACCGATTTGAAAATACCTCCAAAAATGGTTTTTTTTATGAATAAAAATAGTTTCTTAAAGATTTCTTTTGAAAAAATCACCTCAAATGACAAAACGGATTAAGCTTAAAATATTTGCATAAAAATATTAAAAAAAAAAACGGAATCGTAATGATGCTGTTTTTAGCATTTTTCAAAGATTGGTATAAGAAAAACTTGAATAACTGAACCTAAACTCTTCCGATTTAGACTTAAGATGTGTCATTGGAAAGGTATTTTCTCACCCTTTTCATTTATTTGCTAATAAACTTATTCAAAGGATGGAAGAGAAAGGTAGGAGAAACGAACCTCATTCAAAGTTGAATTAAGATCTTTGGTATTCGAAAAAAAGATGGGACACGAATGACGCTTTTTTTGGCCAGAAATAAAAACGGTGTGAAAATACCTTTCTACTGAGATCCCATAAGTCTAAATCAGAACATTTTTGGTCCAGTTATTCAAGTTTTTCGTAAATCAATCTTTGAAAAAAGTAAAAAAACAGAATCAAAAATCTCATTCTTACGATTCCATTGAAAAGATTTTTAAATATTTTTATGCAGATTCTTTAAGCTTATTCCAATTTGTCTTCTGAGGGGACTTTTTAAAAAATGTTCTTTAAGAAACTAGTTTTATTCATAAAAAACTTCATTTTTGGAGGTATTTTCAAATCGGTCCAGCTCACTTAGATCTTAATATTTTTACGAAATATTTTGGTGGACGTCTTAAAATATAATAAATTTAGTAATCCCGGCGGAAAAACCGCAACTTTTTTGGTGATGCAGTCTAATACCCATACATACATACATTTTTATATTTTTTAAACCGGTGTTAATAAACATACATACATATATAGTGTAAATTGGTTGCATACTTTAATTTATAAATCCGAGATTGACTTGGTGGAAAATTCTATTGGTACACATTGCTATTGGGGTTTTTAGTAGTGTTTTTCTGTTCTTTTTGATCATTTACGTTGGGAAAGTCCGCTTTTGTTGTGTTGCTTATCCTAATCAAAGACTTTAAAGTATTAGTAAGGTCGTATTTACAGACTAAAATTCAATATGGAAACATTCAATCGCTTACCCGACTCAGTCATAGAGTTTGATATAGATTTTATGAGTACGCCCAGCAATGAGCACTCAATATACTCGCTGAGAATTCAGCAAGCTGACCTGAAAACCCTGTGGGATAAAGCCAAAGCTCTATTTGACGAGCTTCTAACAACAGAGTCACTTCCTGCAAAGGATCTGAGTGCAATAAGAATAAATAAATAAAATGAGCTACTCAGCTTTCTTGCGCTGCATGTCGAAAATAAGCGATCTGTGTGATAGGTTAGAAAAAATAGAAAAAGAAAACGAGGACATGTCAACTCGTTCAAACAACATACATCTCCCACCCTGCGATACAGACGTATTCAAAGGTGATTACCTGACATGGCCAACTTTTCGTGACATGTTCACGGCCATTTATATTTTGAATAAACGGCTTACACCAGTAGAGAAGCTATATCACCTTAGGCAGAAAACGCAGGATGAGGCCAAGGAGATTGTTAGCAAGTGTCCCTTAACCAATGAAGGCTTTAACACAGCCTGGAAGCATATCTGTGATAGGTACGAAAACAAGAGAATCCTGGTCAATACGCAATTGAAGATTCTCTTCAACTTGAAAGCGGTCCAAACTGAATGTGGAACATCGATCAAAAGATTGCAAAGGGATATCAACAATTGCATATCTGCCTTAGAAAGCCATCAGATCGATATTTCAAATTGGGACCCAATAGTAACGTACCTATGCTCTACAAAACTGCCTGAGGTGACACTTTCGCTGTGGGAACAATCGGTAGAGAATAAAACTGACATTTCTAAGTGGACAGATATGGACCGATTCCTTTCACATAGGTTCCAAACGCTAGAATCAGTCTCAGGTTTAAGAGGAATCACGGTTTCAAAACCACCAAAGGTTTCGAACTATAAGCATTCCTCTGAACCCTCGCATAAGAGACTTGGCGCTTTTCAAACAAGTGTCGCTAAATATATGTGCAAAATGTGCCAGAGTAACGAACATAAGATGCATCTGTGTCCAAGGTTTCGTAAATTATCCGTAGACGACAGGGTTGCTTTCGTAAAAAACAATAATTGTTGTTTGAACTGTCTCGCCTTTGGACACTTGGTATCGAAATGCACTAGTTCGTTCAATTGCGCCACCTGCCATTCTCGACATCACTCTCTCCTACACGTTCAAACAGCACCTCCAAAGGCAACAAATAGGAATGACATTTCTGAACCTTTGGATACTTCAGCGTCCACATCCAGACAGGCTCAAATGCGACGCGATTCTACAAAAGGCAAAAGCAAAACGGTTACTAAGGTAAAAACACATCATGCTACTACAAGTAAAGGTGTATTATTGGGTACAGCTCGTGTAGACATTCATTTTAATGGCACGAATTTTTCAGCGAGAGCACTAATTGATTCGGGCTCTGAGTGTGCTTTCATGACGGAAAGGCTCAGACGCAGAATCAACCTGCCGAACAAGAAAATGCATGCCCTAGTTTCGGGCATCAACAATACGGTTTGTGTGCAGATAAAATAATCGTGCTCAGTTCAACTTAGGTCACCCATTGACCCTCTGATTTCAATAGAAGCGATGATGTTAGTTTTACCCAGACTTACTGGAAATTTACCAACGTGCCACATCAGTGCACTCACGCAGCAAGCTTTTCCAGATCTTGTCTTGGCGGATAAAAAGTTCTTCATAAACCAGCAAGTCGATCTTGTTCTAGGTGGAGACATCTATCCCCAAATTATTTTAGTCGGTATTCGAAAGAATGTTCTAAGTACGCTATTAGCTCAAGAGACAGTTTTCGGTTGGATACTGACGGGTCGGGCAGACTCAGACAATCCAACTACTAATCGCGTATCGTTCTTCAATGAAGTGGCCCTGGATAAACCACTTAGCACTTTCTGGGAGTTAGAAGACATCCCGAGAGACAGGATAATGACAGCGGAGGAAAAGCAATGCGAGGAGCTCTACAAACGAACGACAAGGCGGAATCAAAATGGAAGATCGTGTCTCTTCCATTTAAAGACGATTTCCCATCGAAAGTCACATTAGGGCCTTCACTGAAAATAGCATTTTCCCAGTTTTACAAAAACAAAAAACGGTTAGAGAAAAATCCTGAGTTGCAGAAGGAGTATAATAGAGTAATCATGGAATATGAATCCATGGGCCACATGTCGAAAGTAAATTCAATTCAGTCACCTGATTCCGTAGACAACTATTATCTACCTCATCATTCAGTGATAAAAGCAGAAAGCACGTCAACAAAGGTGCGGGTAGTTTTCAATGCGTCTTCTCCAACAGTTAATGGTGTCAGTCTGAACGATGTTCTTTTGCCAGGACCCGTGCTTCAGTCTGACCTGACAATATTAATTCTTCGCTGGAGACTTTTCAAATACGTCTTCAATAGTGATATTGAGAAGATGTATAGACACATTCTGTTAGATTTCAATCAGACCAAATACCAACGGATAGTTTTCCGACCTTGCCCGAACGATCCCATCAGCCTTTATGAACTAAAGACTGTGACTTTCGGCGTGAACTCTGCTCCTTATCTTGCAATAAGGACATTGCTGCAATTAGCTGATGATTCTGAGAGCTCTTATCCGATAGCCTCGAATATTTTGCGCAAATACATGTATGTCGATGATGTGCTCGCTGGCGGACACACCATCGACTCTGCGTTAAGAGCTCGAGATGAAGTCATCACTGTTTTACAATCAGCCGGTTTTCCCCTGCGAAAATGGGCTTCGAACTGCAGGCAAATACTACAGGGCATTTCAAAATCACATCTGTTGAGTGAAGACTTTTTGGAGTTCGAGGACACTAACAGTGTGAAAGCGCTTCGTATAAGATGGAACGCTCACTCTGATCAGTTCTATTTTATAGCCAAGCCTATCGAAAACCACGAGAGTTTCACAAAGAGATCGATACTTTCTGATATCGCCACACTTTTTGACCACTTGGATGCCTAGCGCCGATAATTGTTGTGGCGAAGATACTAATGCAAAACATCTGGTTACAGGGTACCGACTGGGATGAGAACGTATCTCGCACAACATTAGACAGATGGCAGACTTTCACGAAAAACTACAACGAAATCAACAACATACGTATTCCTCGATGGGTAGAATTCTCGCCAACGGAGAAAGTCGAAATTCATGGATTTTGTGATGCATCCGAAAAGGCATACGCGGCTGCAGTCTACTTGCGCGTGGAACGAGACAAACACATTTTTGTCAATTTGCTGTTGGCAAAAACTAGAGTTGCACCAGTAAAAACAATTTCCCTACCTCGATTAGAACTTTGCGGGGCTGTATTACTGGCAGAAATCATCGAATCGGTCATCAATAATCTCTATTTAGGCCACTTGCAGATACACCTTTGGACCGATTCCACTATTGTTTTGGCCTGGATCCGCAAACCCCCATGTTCGTGGTCTACATTTGTAGCCCATCGTATTACCAAGATAATGGACAAAGTGGGAAACTTGAGTTGGCACCACGGGGACTCAGCTACAAATCCCGCAGACCTGGCGAGCCGAGGCATACCAGCGCAAGAATTGTTCAATAATTCGTTGTGGTGGCAGGGACCTTCTTGGCTACAAGAAGATAAAGAAAAATGGCCAACACAAGACACAGACTTTACCACAAACATTGAAGAGAAACGGGTGAGCGTTCATACAACAACAACGACTGACAACACAAATGATATTCTTGACCGATTTTCCAGTTTACCAAGAGCTTTGAGAGTAATATCTTACGTGTTAAGATTCTCTCAAAGAACTCATCCGAAAACAAAAGCTTCAATTCAGCCGGAATCTTACTTAATTTCAGCCGATGAAATTAACGCAACGGCAACCCGCTTAATAACAATCTCTCAGAAGCAAAACTACGGACTGGAAAACGCGAAATTAAAATCTGGAGGACCGATCGATGCGAAAAGCGAAGTATTGCCCTTAAATCCTTTCATCGACAAGAACGGTGTATTGAGAACAGGCGGTCGTCTTGGCGCATCTCTCATCTGGCATACAACGAACGTTACCCAATCATCCTTCTGTATAATTGCAGGTTATCACGTCTGACTGTCCAATTCGTCCATGATGTTTCACTCCACGGTGAAAACCAACTAATGCTGCGTCTCATCCGAACGCAGTATTGGATTCCGAAGGTCAAAACTATGATAAGCTCCATCATCTACAATTGCAAGATCTGCACGATATTTAAGAAACACTCACAAAATCAGCTAATGGCGATACTACCACAAGAACGAACAACCTATTCGCGTCCATTTACCAATACGGGGGTGGATTTCACCGGACCGTTTGATATAAAAAGTTATCGCGGGCGCGGGTGCCGTACTTCAAAAGGATATGTTTGTCTGTTTGTTTGCTTTTCTACCAAAGCCATCCATTTGGAGGCAACCAGCGACTTAAGTACAGCTTCCTTTCTAGCAGCTTTTAGCAGATTCGTTGCCAGACGAGGGTGCCCAAGACACGTCTATTCAGACAACGGGACAAACTTTGTTGGAGCATCACGAGCACTTAAAACAGAACTCAAAGCCTTCATAGCAGATGCTCGCACCAACGCTCTATCAAAGTTTGCCCATCAAGCACTGTCTTGGCATTTTATACCGCCTGCGGCGTCGCACATGGGTGGTCTGTGGGAGTCCGGAGTAAAAAGTTTTAAAACTCACTTTAAAAAGATAGCCTCAGGATGTAAATATACTTTCGAAGAACTCAGTACGCTCTTATGTAGAATTGAGGCGTGTCTCAACTTCCGACCTCTGAGCCCAGCCTCAAACAAGCCAACTGATCTGGAGCCCCTCACTACAGGCCACTTCTTAATCGGTGGACACATATTAGTGCCACAAGAAATCGATGTAAACGAAAACCCTGTATCGATAGTTAACCGGTGGCAAAAGCTAAAAGCATTACATGAGCACTTCTGCGGAAGATGGAAGACCGAATATCTCACAGAACTACAGAATCGCATAAAATAGAAGCGTCCTCAATCCAACGTAGAACTTGGGGATCTGGTCGTTATAAAGGAGGACAATCCCGCCTAACGAGTGGACACTGGGTAGAGTGGTAAAGTTGCACCCAGGTTCCGACAACCGAGTGCGCGTAGTTGATCTTATGACCGAAAAGGGGCAAATGACAAGACCACTGGTGAAACTGGTACTATTACCACGCAACATGGCGGAAACTAATGAACTAACAGCTTCTACGTAATCAATGTCAAGTGTAATCCTTTAGGGTTCTTAAAAAAACAAAAACAAAAAAATTATAAAAATTTACTGAATTCCACTTCTGCTACTCCTATCATATCCCACCTCATTAGTATGCTCACATTAAAAAAAAAACATAAAAACTCAATAGCAGCAAATAAGCAGAGATCGCCAATTTGTTAAACAATATGATCCCAGATGAATTAGTAAGACAGTTTATTTTACGCAGAATAATCTTTTCATAACAACGCAAATGAAATTCAAAATTGTAAACAATCACTGCCAAACATTCTTACTACTTCACCTGGTATAGCTGCATCAGGGACAAACAACAGTATACATACTTATGCATAATCAGGAGACAACTTACCGCAACTCCCGCTGAGCTCCTGGAGTCTTTGTTATCAGCCTCGAGTCAGGAATCATTTCACTTACTCAGCGGCAGGCTACCAACATTTAAAGGATTCAATTGTCATGTGTACGCATAACATTTTTTATATTAACTTCCACGTTAACCAAGAAAAAACAAGTAAATAGTAAAATCAATTCTGATTTAACGAAAGTGTTTTAAAGCCAAATTAATTGTTAGTGAAATATTCTTCAGCTAATACCCTGACATAGCTTTTAAAATGAGAATAGCACTGTATGAACTATAAATATTTACTGTAAAATGTAGCTAGAGGCTGCAATTTTTATTTTTAAATGCACTTTTCACAATATATTTTCAATAAGGTAAATTATGTACATTACATTCGCTTAATCCGCTGGTTGGGCATCTACTGTATACTGTAAATGGAATGTGCATTTTTGCGGATAAGAAATATCCTTTATACTTATATATCTGTAATGTTAAATATAAGTACAATTTAAGACGTTGGTGTGTATTTTAACTTTGTTGCTTGGAATTAACAATCCATTTTTCACTTAATAATGAGTACACCATTAGTAGTCGCCATTTGAGCTAGGTATATGTTGGCGGTTTTGTTCTCGCTAGAACGCTCGAATATTGCGCTTTTATATCTGTTGTAAACTCAGGAATCTTGAGCGTATCTGCAGCATTTCCTAGATAGTTTGCTTCGCCTTCATCATTTTTGGGGTGCCGCAATAAGCATTTTTTCTTTTTCAAAAGGGAATGATACCCTAGTACGTGGGGCATATGCTCAGCTGCCCATTGCCTTTTTTTTTTTAGTTATGCATTTGCGGGCACTGGAAATACTTTATCGACGTAATTAGTTGAACAACACTTATATTGCCACTTAAATATGTAGATCAATTGATCTTCATTAATGGTTATAATTACGCGCACACAACCGAAACCGATATTCTTTTGCTTCCCCGTATTTTGTGAATGACAGCGGCCATTCACGGAAATAGAAAACGTAGCCCCCAAAAAATCCACATACGTCCCACAAGAAGCACGGTTACCTTCTCTCCAGCTTTATGCCGTAGCACACTAGCAATTTTTTATCGATCAAGTTTGCGCAAACTTTCGCTAAAACTGGTTCAGAAAATTGCATGTAATCCGAAAATTATACTTAAATACATCAAATAAACTCCTCACATTACATTATCGCTGACCTGTAAGTTAGCATTACTCGTCTAATTCTTTTTTGAGCATAAAAAATATATTTCCAAAAATACCATAAATTGCATGATGTAATAGGTGAATCTTCTGGCAATATTAACCCTTAGGTAAGCAACCAACAATTCGGCCATGCAACCCTGTGGACACTCATGATCCAAACGTAAACAAGAATGATAGAATACAAGATTGCGCCGTCCTGGGCGTTGACATTTGTGTACCACAAGTAAACAAAGAATAGAGCGAAAAGAAGAACGAGTTGAAACAGCCAAAGCAGTTCACTTTACTGCGAAAAACGTGTTCTAATTTTGCTAAATGCGAAAAGATTGCATTTTTCACCTAATCTATTAGAGAACAGTGAACATTGTAGTGCACTCCATTGCTTTGCAATTGAGGCTGCTTCAGCAAACGTTTTAGTGCACTTTATTGCTTTGCAATTAAGGCTGCTGCAGAAAACTGCAGCAGCATCTCTGCGGGACTCATTAGTTAACTTGCTAATGGCGGCTGCGTGGAGCAGAAACAAAATCATTGTGAGGAAATGCTGTTAATATAATAATAGAGAAACATTTCGGGAACGGCTTTGCCGTGCCCTATGCACACAAAATGCAGCGATTCGTCCCAGCGCTACACTTGCATCTACGCTTCTTGCCTCTTGACGGTTGTCGCAATTTAACACACAGCACTTCATTGTATTAGTTTTTACGCAGTCTTCAACTCAAATATCACTCACAAATTGCAAATTAACACGATTTAAACTGATTTTTCCTTATAATTCATCTTTCTCTTTCGCTGATTTGTAAACAAAGGTTTATTTACAAGTTACCACAACTGTCAAAATCGGCAAAACCAAAGTAGCGGTACCACTGACGGCGCCACCTTTGTTCGCTGCACCGTGAAACGTAAAGCGAGCTCGTCAATCATTAAGGGGTCATACCACTATCGAACGTTTACGTCACGCAAGATCAAAACTATGCAATAATGATAAAATATTAAAGGTTTTGAGATTGAAATGAAATGTTTTTGTTTTCGAGCTGAACGACTAATAAAAGGAAACACAGAAATTAAGAATATTAAGTGTTATGAGAAAAAAATAATTACTCTTTGACTTAAATTACGAAAGAAGGTCGACGTAGGGGACAATCTTAACGTAGCATCTCAACAGGCAAAAAAATGTCGGCTAAAATTTTTTGTTTGCCAGATATTCGTTTTATCATTGTACTTGCAAAATATTCGCATTCGCAAAAGCTCCGCATTGATTATTGCGAATGCGAATGCTAAAATTTATGCGAAAGTTCCGCGGTTGCGAATGCGAATGCGAATATTCGCAACAACCCTGGTACATACATATGTACATCGCGAAGAAAAAATAAATATGAAATATACATGTCTATAATAAATTCCATTTCCACATTTGAAGTACAATTGATAAATAACATTTGAAATCGATTTGAGAGTTAACCATATTCTCAAATGGAGATCAAACTCCCCTTTTTATTGAGAAAGCTGTAATTTTTAAATCAATATCAAATCATTTTCAAACGTTTGACATTTGAGAAAGGCTTTGATATCAAATCATTCTCAAATGTATATCAAACCTAATTGTTTGCTGGGTATGTATGTATGGGTGTCGTTGCTCATTCCAAAAACTCCACAACTACATCTCAACCCCCTACCACATCTGAAACCGTTTCCGATTACGTTAACCCCGTCCCGAGGGCTTTAATCGTTGTCCCTTCCAAAAAATCGGTCTGTGTATCTAGGTTTTCAAAAGATACCACTATCGATGATGTGAAGGGGTATTTAACTTCCAGGCTGATAGCAATTGAGTTGCATGTACGCAAGTTCAGATTCTCGTATGAAAGAAGCATTTCTTTTAAAATAGACATATCCGAAGCTGTCCAGACTGACCTTTCTTCTGAAGAAATTGAGTTCACTGACACCGATGAAGTTGAATTCCTCTGCGTTCGAATAAGATATCATTCTAATAGCGTTTATCTTGTTGCTGCTTATATACCACCTAACTCGAGCCTCTCTGTTTATTTAAAACACTCCTCCTTACTGCTCTCTCTATATGCCATAGTGAAGCCCTCCGATACTGTTATTGTCCTGGGTGACTTCAATCTTGCGGGTGTTTCTTGGGATCTAATTGATGGTATTCTAGTACCAAATTCCTCTCGTGATCTCTTACATCAATTTTTGAACGATCTTTCAGACCTTAGTCTTTACCAGATCAACTCTATTAGTAATAACTTAGGTAAATGTCTGGATTTAGTTTTTGTGGACGACGTTTCCAACGTCACAATAGCCCCTAGTTATGCTTTGATTAAACCTGTTGATTCTCACCACCCACCACTAGAATTGTCCTTGATAAATTCGCGCAACTCATGTTGCTTTACCAGTAAAAAATCAAGAGCGGAGCGTTACTCATTTAAAACAGCAGATTATAGTGAACTAAGGTTAGAGATATCGAAGATAACTTGGCCCCAGTATGATGGGAATGCTGAGGATAGTGCCTTACATTCTAGCAATTCCTTACGCCATATTTTCAGTAAAATCATTCCTCTTGTTAAGGAAGCTAACGTAACGTCTAACGCGCAGTGGTTTACTGGCGAATTAAAACGCTTAAAAAATCAAAAATCCAAAGCATTTAAGCTTTTTAAAAAGTCTGGCTTGTCTTCTTACTACTCCACGTACTCCATTCTGAGGCATAAATACAATGTATTGAACAAAAAGTGTTACAATAATTATATTAACAGGGTTCGACTCAATATAGTTTCTAATCCCAAATCGTTTTACGCCTTTGTGAACACAAAACGTAAGACTAACGGTTATCCCTCAACATTGAAGTTAAATGACTTAGTCTCCAGTGACGGAAATAATATTGCCGATATGTTTGCTGGTTTCTTCGAGTAAAACTACTCTGCCAGTTCTACATCTTCCCAACTAAATTCGAATCTATCTAGCTACCCATTCTTTCTGCCATCATTTGATTGCATCCGAATTCCATCGATATCTACTGCGGACGTCCTCATTCATTTGAATTGTTTGAAAATTTCATATACAGCTGGCCCAGACGGTATACCCACAAGTGTTCTTAAAAGTTGTGCAGAGTATTTGTATAAGCCTCTGACAAATATTTTTAATGCTTCCCTAAAACAGGGTGTCTTCTCATCTTCCTGGAGGGATTCGTTTATCTTGCCACTTTATAAAAATGGAAGTAGGACCAACATCGTAAACTATAGAGGAATTGCGAAGCTTTGTGCTATTACTAAAGTTTTTGAGGCAATCGTTACGGACTCGTCACTCTATTACTTCTGCTAATGACCTATCGCAACACGGTTTTTGCAAAGGTAAATCAACTGCATTCAATCTTCTTGAATTCACTACTTATGTGTCCAATGGGTTTAAAAACAATCTTCGAACGGACGTGATTTACACTGATTTCAGCAAGGCATTTGATAAAGTATGTCATTCAACCCTTATATATAAACTTGATCGAATTGGTTTCCCTCCTATTCTTCTCAGCTGGCTTTCTTCTTACTTAGTGGATAGGAAACAAAGAGTAATTTTTAAAAATTTTACCTCCCGGCCAATACATGTCACGTCCGGCGTACCTCAGGGCAGCCATCTTGGTCCCGTCTTGTTTATTTTATTTATAAATGACCTTCCTAAGGTGTTGAATTACTCGAAATGCTTAATGTACGCTGATGATGTTAAGCTCTTTAAGTACATTAGTACTGCAGAAGATAGCGAGCATTTGCAAGCTAACCTAACCAGCATTTTCGAGTGATGTAAATTACGGTGAAATCATCCATGTTTGAAGAATCGATGTTTCGAAAAATTACATCGATGGCAGTTCGATATATCGAATGAAAACATCGATGTTTTTACAGATTTTTCGAATTTTCATTCAACCTGTGTGCTGATTCAAAAAGTTGAACTAACGGTAAAGATTACTGTTTCTTATTGTTAACATATTGACTCAAAGAGGTGGTTTACAAAACAAATATAAAGTAAAAATTTAATCACATATCACCTGAAAAACGTAACAAACATCGTCGCTGAAATTCAAAATAAAATAACTAATACAAAATTCAAAATTCAGTTTTTGATTGATATGATGAATTTCATCGAATTACAACTCTTTTAATAAAAAAAATAAAAAAATTTAGTCACGACTTTTCCATTTCAGTTACGATGTGGTTACGTCTTTTCGCATTTCAGGTGACGATATATTTACATTTTTCTTTTCACAAATATTGTAAGGAAAGTTAAATAAAATTTCACTGAGCCCGCTACCAGTTAATCAAAATACCTCCAGCACAAGCTTCGGTCGTTTATTACTCTAAAATATTAACATGGATTAGAATCTCTGGCGTGATACATGTAGCTTAACACATAACACTACATACTTATAAACCAAATAAAGTATTTCTTATTTATATACTTATACATATATGAACATTTATTAAATGTAATATGGGAATTTATTAAAGAAACATACTTGGGCGCGATTCCACGAAAGTTCTTATTAATCGCTTATAAAATGAAAAAATGGTGAAAAATTAGTCAAGAAACCTCTTCGATGTTTTTCAAATCATCGATGTTTTGATTTGACATCGGATTCGTAAAAACATCGACGAACATCGATGTTTGAAGCCACGACCATCGATGTTGCTCAATTTGAAAAAGTGTAAATTCATGACCTTCTCTAGAATATCGTTCTACCCAAATTCGTATATGATATCTGACCACAATGTTGAGCAAGTGACCAATTTCATTGAACTAGGTGTAACTATGGATCCGAAACTAGAATTCAAGTCTCACATAAACTCCTGCGTGATTAGGGCTAGGGGATTGTTGGCTTTTCTTAAGCACTGGGCCAAGGAGTTCAACGATCCTTATGTCACTAAAGTTCTCTTTACCTCTCTAGTTAGACCGATTTTGGAGTATGCATCTATAGTATGGAATCCTAGTTATCAAATTCATAGTGACAGGCTCGAATCAGTGCAGAAACAGTTCCTGTTATTTGCCCTCAAAAATTTATGTTGGGACTCGTCTAAAAATCTCCCACCCTACAAGGATCGCCTAAAGCTTATAGATTTTCCGACGCTTCAGAGTCGTAGAGAGATGCTTGGTGTTCTTTTTTTAATTAAATTAATGAACGGGATGGTCAGTAGTCCCTTTTTGCAGAGTGAGATAAATCTTTGTATTCCTACAAGACCCACGAGACATTTTAAACCTATTGTGTTGAGTATTTCTAAATCAAACTTTGAAATGCATGATGCTTTTCGGTGTTTATGCCAAGATTTTTAATAATAATAATATCCCAACGGTTTTTACCCTCCATTCCCGCCCATCCGCACGAGGGTCGCAGTCCGCATGACGTACGGAACCAGTATTTTCAATTTTTGCGCCGAGTTACGATAGGCAGGAGTTTGTTAAGTGTCGAGATCTAAAACTGTTCAGCTACAGAACTAAATTCATCAGCCGATTTTATGTCTTTATTTTAATGATTCATTTATTGAGAGAGGACAGTATCGATTTCTTAATGCTGAAAAGCGGATCTGATATATCAAAGGTGCTGGAATGAGAGTTAAAATCCTGGCAAAAGCAACGGAGTGGGTCGTGCAATTCAAAATTATTTTTACAAGCTTTCAGAAATAGGGGGCAAAAGTGTTTTGATACCCGGGAGGGAACATTAAGGCTAACTTCGCCAAGAAGAAGCGGACTTGAAATTGAGCATGTTAGTAATTTAACTATAAAAATTGTACCAAGCATTTGCCTGCGGCTGGAAAGTGTAGGAAGATTAATAAGTTTTAATCGGCTCGTATAAGGTGGAAGGTTATATTGAGAATCCCAACTGAAATTTCTTAAAGTAAAAAGTAGGAATTGTTTTTGAATTCATTCTATCTTGTCTGAGTAAATTTGATACCTTGGATTCCAAACCACCGAACCGTATTCCAGAATTGGCCTAACTGATGTTGTAAACAGGGTTTTAGTGATATAAGGGTCACAAAATTCTTTTGACCATCGTTTCACAAATGCAAGTACACCTTTAGCCTTATTGACTGTCACATTAATATGAAGATTAAAATTAAGCTTAGGATCCATTGTGATACCAAGGTCCACAAAATTGTATACCTGTTGCAGGTTATGGTTACCTACTGTATAAGAAGCGGGATGAACAGCTCTTCGCGAGAAGCTCATTACTTTACATTTCTTAAGGTTTAGAGGCATAAGATTTACTTGACACCAGTAAGCCATGCTGTCTAAGTCTGATTGTAGCAAAGACCTTTCTTTAATTGAAACGTACGATTTATAAAGCTTTACATCATCTGCATACATAAAAATTTTGGAAAATTGTATATCTTTAGAAATATCGTTTATAAAAAGCAAGAACAGAACCGGGCCTAGGTGGCTACCTTGAGGGACTCCTGAAGTAACATCAATAACGTCAGAGATAGTATTTTTAAACATTACCCTTTGTGATCTATCATAGAGGTATTAAGAGATCCAACGTAGAAAATTAGGTGGAAGACCAAGAAGATCAAGTTTGTAGATGAGCAACGAGTGGCACACTTTGTCAAATGCTTTACTGAAATCAGTATATATAACATCAACAGATTTGCTTTCACTAAATGCTTTTGAGATATGGATGTTAATTCAAGTAAATTTGTAGAAGTTGATTTGCCCTTGCAAAATCCATGTTGACTATATAAAATGCTAGAAGAGATATAATGCGTCAACTGATTAGTTATAATTGCTTCAAATAATTTATGAATTGCAGAAAGCTTAGCTATTCCCCGGTAGTTCTCCACTGAAGATCTGCTACCGCTTTTATGTAACGGGGTTATGAACGATTCCTTCCATATAGTTTGAAAAACGCCCTCTTTAAGAGATAAATTAAATAACGGCTCATAAAGATAATCAGAACAATTTATAAGAATACAAGTAGGGATCTGGTCAGGACCATAACTGAAGGACTGCTTTAAGGATTTCAGATAAACTACTACATCATCGGGAGATATTACTGGGAAATTTATTGAGTTCATTGGACATAGTTTAAAAGGATAGTTAATGTTAGCATGTGAGTTAATGGAATAATTGGATTTAAAAAACTGAGCGAACATGTTAGAAATTGTTTGATTATCACAAGAGACGGTATTTGGATACTTCATGGCGGAAGGAAACCCACGTACATTTCGCTTGGAGTTTACGAAGTCATAAAATGATTTGAGGTTATATATTATACACCGTTTGATTTCACACAAGTAAGCTTTATAACACTTTTTGTTATGACGCAAAAGTGAGTATTTTACATATTTACTATGAGTGTAAACCGGTTTTTTTGTGCAATCTAAAATAACGCGACTTTCTGTTTTTCAAATTTCTCATTCTTTAGTGAACCATAACTGTGTTTGCTGCAACGCTTTGTTCAATATTTTCTTTAAATGCAGGCCACGACAATTTAGACAGTTCTTTGTTAAGCATTTTAAAGTTGGCTTTCGAAAAATCAAAACGAATATTTGGTTCGTATGCTTGGGTACTGCAATTTTGACCATCACTTGTAACTTCGTAAGATACCTCCATAGCAGGGTGGTAGACATCTTCGGGCAAAACTAGTGGATCACACTTATTTACAACGGACTTAGATGCATCATCAACATAAACAAGATCTAATACTTTACCAAACTTATTGTGTTAGGCAGAGTTCAGCCATCTCCTCTAAAAATACGTTGTTGCACGCACTAGACGCGAAAGGTATGATATCATTGTCAATGATGTTCCATGATATGCTTGGTTAATTAAAATCACCCAACACAATCATTGAATCAGAGGGTTTAGTCAGTAAATTAACTGATTTCAGTAAAGAGATGAATCGTGAATACACCAATGTGTCGGATCGGGGAGGGATATAGCATAGAGCTAAGTAAATAGACCCTTTTCCAGCCTGTACACGAATGCATTTGAACTCTACTGAATCAATGTGTGGAAGACTAACTTCTTCAGATGGTATTGAAGAGTCTACAGCGAAGAGTACGCCACCGCCGATTCTCTCCTCCCTGTCTTGTCTATAGATATGATAATTATTTGGAAGAATCTCTTAATTGAAAATGTGAGGTTTCAGCCAAGTTTCAGTAAAAGAAAGAATATTATAATTACATTCAAGGCCTTTAAAGTATAAGTTCGTTAATTTAGTATTTAAGGCTCTTACATTTTGGTAATAAATACTTAAAGCAGATTTAATAATTAGTTTTTTGATTCAGTATTATGACGGGGAATATTAGCTAAGTTATTTACTTTTTTGGGCCTATATTCGAATTCACGAACGAAAGCTCCGAGGGGCCAAAAAGAACTACTAAGCAGCGCATTAAAACTATCTGAATTTACGTCAATTTTAAATGAAGCAATATTTCTTTCGTAATTAAAATATAATTTTCTGATGCTTAAGTCGACAGTTGTAATTTTTGATGAGATATAAAGCTTTATATCGTCTTCGGTAGTGTCTCTCGAAAATCTAGAAACAAAGATTGACTTCTTTAGCGGAACCATAACTAGTTTCCTCATATCAGACTGGACTACCGGCGGAGGTGGTTGAGTTACTGCGTTAGTAGTTGAGGATAGGGAAGGCGGTGGAGGCTTTGAAGATGATGCCACCACTTCAATGGGGGAAGGGGAAGATACTTCGGGCTCCTTATTATCCGAAGCAGATTTCGTTACACGGTCTTTTGAGGCTGAGGATTCTGATGCTGGAGGACACGGAGAAGATAAATTAATTAAGTTCGTCGGAAGATTATTCTGACGTGCAACCCTTAGATGGACTATGAAGACGCTTACGTTTAGACACACGGATATCCTTAACAGATTGCAAGGTATCTAAGCATTTGAATGATTTAAACATATTTTCATAATGCTTAAATTTTTCTGTCAGTACCGACAATTCTCTTCCTATTTCTGTAAAACCATTTCTGGTTTGCCTAAACAGCTTGAAAAGATCAACTTCGGTTGACCTGCACTTTACGCAAGACCAGCGAAGGCCCTTGCCATCATTAATAGCGTCCAGAATTCTTCCCGTCATACCAGCACATTTCAGATGGTAAATACCATCACACAGCCAGCACGATAAGTAGCGTTCAGAATCGCTTTTAATTTGGCAAGTATCAAGATCGCACTTCATATTGAAAGATTTATGTAATACACTCGTTAATAAAAGACAAACAAAATAAATTATAACAATTAAGGAGCTGATGTAAATAGCTTTAAATAAATGTAGCGAACAGTTTGAGTATCACTGTAATTATGACACTTAATAAACGCAACGCAAACAGCTGTGACAAGAATTACTAGAAGAAGTAAACAAAAAGAGTAGAACAAATGTGCAAAAACAAAATGAATTCAGTTAACTACAAAGGATACAACAACAATGATAGCAACAAATGACTCGGCAAAATTAGAATGTATGCTAGTAAAATTTAATTAAATTTACTTTAATATAAAACCAATAACTTTCACTTAGCTTCAATTATTTCACACTCTGATGCTCATATGCACTTTTTATCACTACTTTAACACAGAATTAGCACAATGAACTTAGTAAGTAGAAAGCCAAAATCAGAGCACAATAAAGTACAACCTCACAGCTTGACGTTTGCTGAAACCCTAAAACATTATGATTGCTTCGACACATCTGAATCGCTTTTTGTAATAAAGAAAACTTTGCTCAACAAGTTAACTAAATAAACTAATATCTGTAACCGTGAATGAAAAAATTACACAATATATATGACTGCATAGTACAATTGTAACGGCTTCGTATATTTTCGCGACCGCGTAGGACAATACGAGCAGGGATCGGAAACTCGGCCTTTCCGACCACGCCCAACAGTTCGTCTATAGCGCGGAGCGGAAACTAGGACTTTCCGCCTGCCTCACATACAAAGTAATGACTACGGGAACATGGATCGGAAGCTCGGCCTTTCCGACCATGATCAACGGCCTGTAAACAGCGCGGAGCGGAACCTAGGTCTTTACGCCCGCCGCACACAAAAGTAGACTGGAGACTAGGCCTCACCAGCTACCCAAATTGCTATTGTATATCATTATTATCTTTACAAGTTAATATGTTTAATTAGTTCACTCTGTACATAATTAAATATATAAATCTTTTTATCTCAATTGTCTGTAAGAAAACATTTTTCTGTAGACTAAATAAATAAATAAATAAATACTCAGTGAATGGTGTTTTTAGGTATTCACAATATTTTTCAAGTGAAACTTTTTTTTTTTTTTTTGTCATGCGTTAATCAAAGCTATATAGATCAAAGTTTCAAACCTTATCCAAAATTAGGAAAATTCAAAAAACTTTATATCATGGTATGCAGTTACATAGCTGATTATTACTAAAAATCAACGCAATTTCTTAACCGACGATATTTAGTAATTATGAGGTATGTAACTGCATACCCAAAAAATTTCTAAAGATTCAGATTGAAAAGTTAGAAATTTGATTAAAAAAAATTTTGAATTTTCCTAATTTTGGATAAGGTTTGAAACTTTGATCTATATAGCTTTGATTAAAGCACGAACAATTACAAATATACACCGAGCTTTTCACTCAGTACTGATCGCCAGTGTATGTGATTTTTTTAATACTTATGATGTTTTTCAAGTTCGGTTTTATTTGTTAATTTTGTTTACAAATACATGTTGTTTATACTATAACCACAACCATATAAATAAAAATCTCAAAATTGCCAAATAAATCGTAGCTTGAAAAACATCGCAAGTATTAAAAAAAATCACCAACCGCTCAGTTGTGGTCTTCAGTGAATTTTTGATACTTATTTTAGATATTTAAGAATTTTCATATCTACCTCTCTTCGAGAATTGTTCTCATATATGAAATTCAAAGTTGTTTTTTGAAAATATATATGTACGTATGTATTTTAAGTATTATTGTTGCCTATTGGAATACAACTCTCGTTTAGCGCCTGAAGCTAAAGGCCGGATATTGCCCACACCCTCGTTAGACAGAGTTGGCAGTAAGCTAACTTCTCAATTTGTAAGCATTCCGAAATCTAAGCGAGACAGTCTAGTACGGTTTTTGTGTATTTAATAGGGATGTCTCGAATGCCATATTTTACACATTCGCGAATGCGAATGTTAAGTCATCGTTTTTATTACTTAAAAATTTTGTAAATTATTATAACATTGAACGAGTGCCTAACCTATACAGTGTTTTAATCTTGTAGTCAAAGTTCAAAATGGCAATATTATATTTAATAAAAAATAATTTTGCTGCCTTTTCCCCCATGAGGCGATTTCTTAGAAGCTCGCAGCCGGCCTGAAGAAAAGAAGAATTACTCACTTGGAACGGCGGGTGGAGCGCTCAAATATTTGCGACCCAGATCTGTAAGTTTTTCGTATTTTTGTTTAGTTTTCCACCAATCGAGAGGATTTTCACCGAGATGAGCCCGTTTTTCTTTAAGATAGGCCTTCAATTGAGCTTTTATTTAAAATTTTTTAATGTATCCAGATTTTACATCCGAGCCTTTGTTTTCGCTGTAGGAATCTAAAATTATTTCTAGGTTCTTATACGACTTTCAGCAGTACTTGTTAAAGGTCCATCAATGTTCCTTCAATCTCATAAATTGTTTATAATGACTTTTGCTAAAATTTCAAAATCAAAAGTTACTTTTTAGTCCATTTATAAAACCACGCATATTAAAAAGTTTTTTGATATACACATCTTTGGTTTCGGTAGGGGTAAAGTTTGCGAAGCTGTAACGCATAGCCCAGCAGAAAATTTCAAAGGGCTTAGCATGTGTATTTCAGCACAAAATCATAATTTCATTAGAACCACCCTGTGTTTACTTGCTATTGTAAATGGTTGCATACATTTAGGCATATGAATAGTAACAGGAAATGCGGTGCGATTGTTTATTACTTCCGATTATGCAAACTCCAAACATGCATAAGTTTGTATGTACATATATATATATGTATGAACTCATTTGGTGCAAATGGTTTTGATATTCGTAGATGGTTTTAGGCGTAGGTTCAGTAGTCTATTTTAATAAAAAAGCAAGGCGAAAATTTAAAAAAATACTGAAATCATTTTAACTGGAACCGTTGATAACTGATGAACATTGTTAAGAACCCGCTGGCCATCTACCAAAACAGTATGGGGAAACCTCAGCTCTATTTGACTCAACCGATTATGTTTAGCAACTAAGTATTGTGTGCATCTGGCTATGTTTCCATCCCGCAGCTTCAGCCATAGTGAGTTCGCTTATAGCGCTAAACCAGTATGATTTTCCTCCCATGCCAACAGCTCTAAAGAATAAATACAAATTATGCACACAGAGAGAAATTATCATAGAAAATAACGAGGCAAAGAAATAATAGCCAATGTAGGACTGCTGATTCCAATGTTTAAACTAAAACACAGACTCGTCAGGGAAATTTACAGGTCTGTCCATGCCCACCCATCCTTGGTTCTAAAGATGTTTATTAGAAACCCCTTCATACCTACCTAAGCAATCATCAAAAGATTTCAGACCAAGTAGATTTCAATTAGCAATCCATTATAAATTCCATATTTATTCACATACTGCCTAAATTTAACATTAAGTTTATAACTCTAACTAGTCTGATCTTCGCCCTACCAACACCAACTTCAACTAATTTAGTATTTAAATTCCAAATAGACCTTATCCTTAGCCTCAAATGTTTAACTTTTGTTTTATTATTATTATTAAATATATTTCTTCTTCGGTTGCTGTAGCTAATGTCTTCTAACAAACAGAATTTACCTTAATAACTTAAAATACTTAACATTATAGTAGGAGGTGTCTCATTAATTTACTGTAGCTATGCAGCTGCTCC
>NW_023458556.1:98662524-98683255 GCF_013731165.1 Rhagoletis pomonella | reverse complement strand
GAGTTTTTTTTTCTTTTTGCTTTTGAAGGAAATACTCCTATTTCGCTTTAAATTTTAGTTCGCTAACAAGATCTAAATAAAATAAGGAAAAATAGATAGGTGTCAGCATGTGGCCAACAGCACACGTGTTTAAGTAGTATGTTACTCACGGTAGAAAATCGGCAACTTGTTTATTATTACGAATTGTGATCTGCACGTCTCGAAATCCAAAATAGAAAGAAAGAAATATTTGGCGGAAGCCCTTGTCTACCACTCACAATACTAAAATCCTACTCTGTTAATCTTTAACAGCGCTCTGTTATGATGACAGTTTGAAATAATCTAGTACTTACGACTGATTTATTAATTTCCTATTGAGGTGATTTAGACTACGCAATTTGTTCACAACCTAAAAAGGAGGTTACTGAATTGATTCCTCACGAAGTTATTAGATATATATATAGCAGTTCTGCAGGCAACCTAACAACATACATGAATATATGTATGTATAATATACATATGGATGGATCATATAATAGCTCTGATCCAATACTTTTCGTGTTAATTCCTGGAAAAAGTCAATTAGCAAAATCACTCTCTGAAGTGAGAGTAAAAAGTGAATAACAAAAAAAAGAATCGGGTAGAATCTTGCAACTTCAATCTCTACACAACTCTCCAAAAATCGTTCTCATTTACATGAACCACAGATTACATTCCAAAAAGAAAAACTAAATTAAGGAATATAAACAAATAGAAATGCTAAACTATAAGCTCAAGAACAGTAATTGATGCGGTGTTTTCAAGATATTTTAACGCCCTTGAGTCACAAGTATATACAAGTATCATATTTTATCAATCGTACCTATAATTTCATGTACTAAAAGAGTTAAAAATTAAAATGAATAAAAACAATTTAAATCAGTAAAATAAATAAAATTAAGTGAAATTAATGTTTAATTTCTAACCTAGCCTACATGTGTATGAATGTAACTGAATCGCCTAAGAATAGCTTTACATATAAAGAGATTATCCACATTTTCGAGCTTAACTCCCTAATATGTAATTAGATTAGATTAGCCATACAAAATTATAATTATAAAATTATCCCAGATTAAACTGATAACTTTTTGGTGTCCAACCTAGTTTTATCGATTATACTTGCGAAGAAGAGGACGAATGTCAAATGTAAAAGTAAACAAAAATTTACGCTAGTTAGGAAAAGAGGTTTGTAAAGGTATTTTTAATCAAATATTCAGTTAAAATATATTTAAATGGCATAATATGTGTTGCAGAAAAAAGTGACCACGGTGGCACAGGGAAGAAGTTTAACTCTTCCTCGAGTTGTGTGAATAACAAGCACAACCAATTTGACAGCTAACGAGCTTTGATTGAGATTATATTTATATGTAAACGTGCTTTTATGCTTTGCCGTTCGCATATGTTTACACATCAAATTTCATGAGTACCTAGTACTCACGCCTTTTTTTTATTTTATTTATTTTCTACTTGTTAGTCTTGTCTATAGAAAATTTTGCAATAGATACCCTGGAGCGGAAATACTAGTACAGAACTAGTGAGTTCACCAGTTTTCGGGAGTCGAATACCGGTACCTTGCAAATCTACCAGCCATGCTTTCTACTGTCGCATTTAAAGCTTAGTATCCAGCTCTTAAGAAAACGGTCAAGAAAAAATTGCCATTATTTCGCGTGGTGTCCAAGGAATTTTGACATTTTTTATACCTCACAGCCTGTTGCCTCACTCTTTCCTCAAGAAATAATGGAACGGGCATATATTTCTGTTGCAAACCTGGGTTGCCTTGTGCTCTTTTTTTACAAAAAACTTTAGAAAACCGTAGTAGAAAGCGTACTAAATTTCTGAAGAACTGCGTACTGCCTTAAGGAAATTTGACTCAAGAAAATTTCTTAGCCATTTCTTGTACGTCATTTTATATGGAGTTTTTGCTTTTCTTAAGAGCTGGATACTAAGCTTAACATGGAGTTGTCCTAGGAGGTGACAATTGACTCCCGTTGCGTAACTTTTCACTAGTACTTGTAGTAGTAACATGTAACCTGTAACCGAACCACTTTTTTTTCATTGTGCGCTTCACAGATACTTTTTCATAATTTAAAAAAAAAACGAAAATAAAGATTTTAAATTATATGTTCTGCATAGTGAGATTTGAACTTGAACACTTTCGGCCGCAACTAATTGCAGCCAGCATCTTTGCGCACTCAGCTACAGGCACAACATGTAAGTGTGCTTTCAAATGTTCGCTTTGAATCAAGCCAGGCGACGATTTGTTCAAATTTAAATTTGTCTTTGCTATTGGCTTTGCTATTTATTTTCTTGTGATCAAACGTATAAAAGCTGCAGCGTGACGTTGTTTGAAATTTTATTATTAGGCTGAACTGATTCTTAATAATTTAAAAAAAAATTGTCATTTAAACGCGCTATATCTCAGTCGTTTTTTTATCGATCGATTTAAAATTTTCACACAATAAAGTACAAACTATTCTAAAGAATTTACGTTACATCACTTCTCAATACTCACTACAAATAAAACTACAGGTTTATAACTTTTTTATGAGAATTAAGAGGGTGTTTGTTTTCAAATGCAAAAGTTGTGTTATAAAGTTTGAAATAAATATTTTGTTTTAAAACAGTGTTGTAGATAACTATGTAGGGAAGTTTTTGCAAAAGTTTCAGAATTAAACATCAAGTAGTTGCACAGTTATAACAATATTTTTATGACTCCCACGGTTAGCAGATTAGCGCGCTGCGCTCTAAAAGGCTTTATAACTCAGAAAAGTAAAAAAATCCAATTTTATTAGTGATTTATATGTAAAAAGAATTGATCTTTCGATTGAGATAACTAAAAGCAATATTAAAAATTACCATAATTCAGAGAAATTACAAATAAATTTTCGTTCAGAATTTTCACCATGAAAATGGGAAAGTTTTGGAAAACGCATAGTGCTATCGCATAGCCCGTACAAAAATCTATAGAAATCATAGTTTTCGAATTATTTTTCCTATTTTCGGTCTGCTTCGCAGCTAGACGAAAAGTAGCTTGTTTTGCACCGCTCAGGGCGCTGGGACGTGAATGACGTGAATTGCCCCCAAAATAATTTAAGAAATATTAGTTATGTAAAAAGGGGTATCTACATATGTATTGCTTTATTTTGGTACTTTTCAGTCCGATATTTGCGTGGTGGTCACACGAGGGAAACAGAACATGGATAAATAAGTATTCAAAACTTATTATTTGTATTTAAATGATAAATAACAAAATCCCTTATGTAATAAGGGAGCACTATTATATTAAAACGGCCAATAACCTTTAGAAAGTGCAATATGTATAACATGCTATTGGAACTAGTAATGTAACTAGTACGAAAGCGACAATTGTCTCCGAACCCGCTGCAGGGTATTAAAATAATTCAACGATATTAATAGAATGATGCAGACACATGCATATGCATATGTATGCATGTACATACGAGCACCACTAAGGGCCGGTTGTTCAATGTCTGATTAGCACTAATCGGAGGTAGAAGCTCTGGTTATATACAACGACTGCTTTATCGATCACATGTTATATGCATGATGTCGAAAACGTCGATAATGATGTTTAACCGGCAAGTAGTGATAACCAGACATTGAGTAACCGGCCCTTAATTTCATTTAAAACACTGATAGGCACTGCCTTGCCCGCGGGCAAAGCTCTTTTAAGCTTTCTATAAATTTGTATAGGCGCGAGCAGAGTAAAAGCTCTCCCAACCAACGCTGTTTTAAAGAAATGGCGTTTCGTCCATATCCGCTGTAGCGTACCTAATGTAGAGGTAGATGTCGCCCTATGCACTATGCATTTTTTTGGAAATTTGCAAAGCAAAGCTTTTATAGCTGTATGGACAAACAACATTGCAAGTTGATAAAAGCGTTGTACAAAATTTGAGATCGATTTTAAGCGATTGTTATTCATATACCCACATACATAAGTATGTACATACATATATTACTTTTCATATCAATTCAAGTCTATTACATGCGCCCATATGTATAATACTTCTATATTAGGCGTGTTTTATTTGACGAGAAATTTAAGCTGTTAGCTTATTTTGTATGGAAGACTTAGCTTATATAGTTATGTTGGCTAAGTATTCCATACAAACTAAGCTAATAGCTTAAATTTCTCGTCAAATAAAACACGCCTATTGGCAGTAAGCTAACTTCCCAATGTGTAAGCATTCCGAAATCTAAGCGGGACAGTCTAGTACGGCTTTTGTGTATTTAATAGGGATGTCTCGAATGCCATATTTTTCACATTCGCGAATCGTTTTTATTACTTAAAAATTTTGTAAATTATTATAACATTGAACGAGTGCTTAACCTATACAGTGTTTTAATCTTGTAGTCAAAGTTCAAGATGGCAATATTATATTTCATAAAAAGAAATTTTGCTGCCTTTTATCCCATGAGGCGATTTCTTAGAGGCTCGCATATAAGGCCGGCTGCACTAGATAATTGCTCACTTGGAACGGCGGGTGGAGCGCTCAAAGTTTTGCGACCCAGGTCTGTAAATTTGTCGTATTTTGGTTTAGTTTTCCACCAATCGAGAGGATTTTCACCGAGATGAGCCCGTTTTTCTTTAAGATAGCTATTGAGCTATTATTTCAAATTTTTGAATGTCTCCAGACTTTACATCTGAGCCTTTGCTTTCGCTGTAGGAATCTAAAATTAGTTTCGTTCCTCAACTTTTCGGGATAAAACCTGTAAAACTGTCAAAAAGCAAAATTACTCTCAGAGAAAGAGAGAAAACCCAAAAATTACGGGAACTCTTTTCGGGTACAAACTGGTAAAACTGTCAAATCTAGTGTAAACGTCAACTTTTGTTTACATAGTTGTTGATTTTCAAAATTAATGAACGCTGATTTATTGTTTATTAAAGACTAATTTACCAAACAAGAAAGGAAAATAATTACCCAAAACACCAGAGCAGCATGACAAACTAAATAAGCAGCGAACGATACGTTTCGCAACTTACGCTAGGCGCACATTGCATCCGATAGGCCGACCGATTTCGGCCAAACAATTTGACCGTCCGAACTGATGCGCACACTTAACCAGATTATTTGTCGACCGTATTTGTACACACAAATCCTAGTTTTCATTACAATTTTGTAAGCTGTGAAATATTTTGATACATTTTAATTGATATACTCTAAACATGTGATTTTATATGTAACTGTTTTGTTTTTTCACCCAATAACTTAATTTTTCGCAGTCCATTTGGTACTTTTCACCTGACATTGGACGAGAAAAACAAACATGTTTGAATTTATCGTCACTGACGGACGTCAACGGCCGATGTCGGTTCGGTTATCGGTTTATGTGTGAGAGGGCTCATATAATCACAAGTGTTTATTCATATCGCCCGCATATAGCCGATATCGGCCGAGCACAATTCGGCCGATGCCGGCTGCAGTGTGCGCGTAGCGTTAGAGGAATAAACTGGCTTATGTAGCGCTCCGCTTTGCCAACGCAACCCAAAACCCAGAAGAAAACAAAAAAAAGACTAATTTAAACAAAAAATGCACAGCCAATTAAGTGTAAACTGTTCACCTGGAACTTTTCAACGTATAGAAAGTGGTAAGCTACATAGATATGTATGTGTTTAAAGATCAGTAGTGCAATTCACTAACTTTTAAAGATATGATTTGTCGAGGTCTAATATAACGATTTTTGTGGTTTGCAGTAACGATTGTGTTATTCGGTAACTCTTTTTTAACGACACTCAACAGCTGACATTTTCTTTTTATTTCAATAAAAGAAAGGTGGCATCTCAGCTTAACGAAACCTCAAAAAATGCGAAAAGCTCAAAGAAGAATGACAAAAAACAAATAAATTCCTTGCTTTCAAAGTGGTATACGCATAGTTTTCTGAATATTTTAATATACTTTTACAAAAAGTAAGTAAAATAAAACGTTTATTTATTTTGTATTATTAGACATAACCATTTTCGCATATTATAGAATGGCTTCGTCTGTACCCAGTGTTCAAAAGAGAAGCCGGACCACAGCAGAACAACTAAGTCGCATGGTGGACTTTTTAGAGGAAACGCCAGGATTGGCAGGATCAAGGTTCCAGAAGCTTCATGGCAAGTCGGACTGCGACAAGAAGTGGAGTGAGCTAGCGTCAATGCTGAATAGCCTTGGTGGTTCGGTGAAGAACAGGGATGAAAAATGGAAATTTCAGATTGAACCTAATATCTTAAAATAAATGCACCTAAATGAGACAGATTGTACCTAAAGTAAAGTTACATCATTCGTTTGTAGTTTTTTTATTAATTTTATTTTAAATATTAATACAAAAGATGGATGTACTTTAAACTTGAGTAGATTTTTTGTTTAACTGAGCTTATATCCACAGACTATAGTCTAATGGCAATGGGAGAAGCTTTGATTTTTGTCTAATTTTGACTACTAAAAAATATTGGCGAAAAGGACTTTGTGATGTTTATTTGTATATCCAGGTTTTTATAAAGCAACAGGAAAATTCTGCTAATTTATCCGATTCCTTATATTAGGTGCGGCAAGCCTAGAGAAATTAATCGGATTTGCCGTCAGTGATTTCCAGAAATCAAAAAGCGAATATCGGTTAAATAGATTTTGTCTCACACAAAGAATGTACGAAATTTGAAGAAATCCTAGACACTGACCTGTATGGGCGAATAAAGGCCGGTTTTCATTATGTCATATTTGGACAATAAAATTTTTCGACAAATTTTGACACAAATTTCTTCCTTTATCCATACTTTTATTGATGATATTATGGGCCAAAAATTTACAAATAGCTGCTTTAGCAGCGCATGTTCACGACTGAAGACCTTTTCTGATCTAAATCAATCAAGAGACCATTTTTTACTCCCATTTGACAATTTGTTTTCACTTATTTGACCGCAAATGCCATAGAATTTGACATAGTGAAAATAAGCCTTAAAATTAATAGAAAAGTTGAAAATGCGGGAACTTTGGTTTTATGGTTTCAGTAAAAATGTATTCCAACAATTGCAAAGGTAGAGCGTTTGTAGAGTTCACAACGTCTAGGGCGCAATGACGTTTTATGGAAGAAATTCGGTCAAATTTCGAATATAACAAATATTACGAATTTGAGTATAGTTAAGCAAAGTGTAAATTTTTCGTAGTGACTGCTCTAAATACAATGTAAAATGTTTAAGAGAATGATTGTTTATTCTTCAAAATGTAAGCGAAACTTCTCCAATACCTACAAATAAATTTATTAGCACGGTAAAGGAAAAAGAAAAAAAAAAACTATAAATGGATCTGACCAGAAAAGGATTGTACATAAAATCTAGTGATTGTACCTAATGTACCTTTAAGTCATCAACCGTCGGAAAAAGGTACAATTGTACCTACATTTTCATCCCTGGTGAAGAACGTCGACCAATGGCGCACAGTATGTAAAAGTTGTTTAGTAATTTAATACCACGTTTAAAATTTTGTTTCGCAAAAAGGTATGGAGGGATTTCAAGAGCCGTACTAGTATTAAGGTGCGTGATAGAAAACGAAAGCAGGCAATGACGGGAAACAATCCCATTAATGAAGAGCCACCCACTGAGCTTGAGAGGCGTGTGATTGCCCTTGTCGGTAGCGACTATGTGCAGGGCAATGAAACTGTTGCTGAAAGTGTGCCAGTGGAAGAGGTAAAAAGCAAATAAATCGTTATGAATAGATAGATAGATAGATAGTTGGTTGGGTATGGCACTGCGACCGGTAGGTCTATTGTGCCCCTAGCTCATCACAATACATCAACCAGCCCCAGAGTGTCTATAAATTTCATAATAGACCCCGGGGACAGTGAGTGTATGTGCTCCTCTCTTGGCCAGACATGCCCTATGCTCCTATACCTCCTGCGTGCAACGGCATCACACTCCATAAGAAGGTGTAGAGGAGTCTCTTTGGCTGCATCGCAAAAGCGACACAGTTCGCTGGACCAGATACTTAATTTATGCAGGTGCCCTCTGAGCCTAAAGTGGCCCGTCAAAAAACCTGTAATAATTCTTAGTTTCTCTTTTGGGAGATCCATGAGAAGCCTGTATCTTGACAGATTGTAACCTCCTAATAAGCTTTTTGCCGGACGTTGGCCCATGGTGCCAAGCCAGTGTAATTCCCTCAGTTTGCTGTTGTCCCTCCTGAGCATTTCCTTTATGGTGTTTGGTCCTACTGCCAGAAAGGGCTCAGGTCCTATCGGGGTCGAGGAAGCGGCCATTCTGGCCAGATGATCAGCTTCCTCATTTCCTGCAACCCCCATGTGCCCTGGTACCCACATTAGTTGGATATCATTGACCTCCGCCAGAGCATTGAGCCTCTCGACACACTCCCTAACCAAGGAGGACTTGATCTCGAATTATGAGAGGGCCCTTAGTGCCGCCTGGCTATCACTTAGTATAAGTATCCTTTCATTCCTATAGTTCCTGCGAATATTAATCTCAGCGCACATACTGATGGCATAGACCTCCGCTTGAAAGATGCTAGGGAAAGTCCCCAGGGACACCGAAAGCTTCAGCCTAGGGCCGTACACGCCTGCTCCGATCCCTGCGGGTGTTTTAGAGCCGTCAGTGTACCACTGTATTGTGCTCGCCTGTATGTGGCTCTCCATAATAGAGGTACACCAGGTCGCCTTGCTATAAGTGTGGGTCCTGAAATTTCTCTTGAATATCACCTCTCTGTTGATATCGTCCCTGGGGAACAAAGCCAGGGGGAGCTGGGTGCCTAGCTTGTCCCTGTTCCTAGATGATAACACCTTGCCTTTGCCGAAGCCCTCTCTCGCAAAGTTAAGGAGGGTTCGCTTTGCAGCCTGTTCAATTGAGAGATGCAGTGGCTCGAGTTCCAGCATTACCTCTAGCGCTGCCGTCGGGCATGTGCGCATTGCTCCCGTAATGCAAACACATGCCAGACGTTGAATCTTGGAGAGGGTCTGCCTCACCGTTCCTATAGTAGTCCTGGAATACCAAGCCACCGCACCATAAGTCACTATTGGTTTCACTATCATTGTGTACATCCATCTGAGGATCCTCGGAGTGCACCCCCAGGATTTACCCGCCAGACGTTTGCACACCATCATCGCTCTCGTGGCCTTAGAGGTGACCGCATCTACATGGGCCCTCCACAGAAGCTTGGAGTCCAGGGTAAGCCCCAGATACCTAACCTCTGTGGCGACACTGATTGCGACCCCGTCCAAGATCAAGTTCCTCATCCCCTGGAGATTTCGTTTCTTGGTGAAGGGGACTATGGCTGTCTTAGAAGGGTTGATATTTAGACCTACGTCTGTGCACCACCTTTTCGCAAGGTTAAGTCCTTTTTGGACGATGTCACAGAGACTACTTGCGAACTTCCCTCTAGCGATAATCACTATGTCGTCCGCGTACCCTTGGCAGCGGACGCCCTCGTTAGTGAGTATCTGTAGGAGTTCGTCCACAACTAAGCTCCACAGTAGAGGAGATAATACCCCCCCTTGTGGGCACCCTTTAGTCGTTTGTATTTGAACGACGCTGTCACCGACTTCAGTTTCGGCAATCCTGGTCTGAAGTAACCTTGCTATCCATCTTCGGATGGTTGGCTGAACGTTATGTTTCCCAAGAGCTCTGTCGACTCCCAAATGGGAGGCGTTATCGAAGGCCCCCTCGATATCGAGGAAGGCACAGAGCACCACCTCATCACACTCAAAGGCCCCTTGTATTTCCTCCGTTAAGGCATACAGCGCAGTATCCGTGGATCTCCCCACCCTGTACGCGTGCTGGTTGGAATGCAGAGGGGTTTGTTTTAGAGTGTTATACCTGATTTCATGGTCAATAATTTTCTCCATTGCCTTTAACATAAAGGATGTGAGACTTATCGGCCTGAATGACTTGGCAAGAGAGTAATCCCTCTTACCTACCTTCGGGATAAAAGTAACCCTAGCCCTTTGCCACACCTTGGGAATGTGAGCCAGTGCTAGACTGTCCCTCATAATGTCCACCAGATGTGGCAGTAAGAGCTCCCCGCCCTGCTTTAGTAACGCCGGACATACACCATCCACCCCAGGGGCCTTGTACCGTTCGAAGGAGTCCAGAGCCCACCGCACTGTTTGCCGGTTTATAAGGCTTCTAGCCACCTTCCAGTCCGGTGGGGATGGCCTGAACGCACGGAACAACGTATCCCCAGCGGTGGGAATGGCGTCCGGAAAGTGGGCCGATAGCAGGGCGAGTGCCCTCTCCTGTTCATTACCTGAAAAGGCCCCATTAGGTAGCCTAATAGCCAGTCTGGTCCCTGTGTTGTCTCTCGCTAAGGCTTTATGCAGCCTAGCAGCTGCAGGAGTAGATGCGATATTCTCACAAAAGGTTCTGAAGCTGCTACGCTTGGCCTTCCTAATCTCCTTATTGTATTTTGTTAGACAGACTGAGTACTCCTCCCAGCTCCCGGTGCGCTTTGCCCTGTTGAAAAGTCTTCGCACATCTTTCCTAAGAACTGAGAGTTCCCGTGTCCACCAGGGAGGCTGAGCTTTCCCTTTTGGCTTTGACACGGGACAGCTGGAGGTAAAGGCATCCAGAATGGTGCCGTTCAGCTTGTTGACCCTGTCCTCTAACTCCATACAATCCACCTTTCTATGTTGTGCCTCTATTCTGCTTAGGTTCAACCTAAGTACCTCTTCATATTTATCCCAGTCTGTTTTCCTGGGGTTCCTCTTTGGGTGACCTGTCAGAACCTCAGCTCCCAGTGCAAATCGGATAATCCTGTGATCCGACAGTGAGGGCTCAGATGAGACCCGCCACAGAACGATCAGAGGGCTGGCCAGTCTGTTGCTGAGAGTGATGTCGAGTACCTCCTCTCTGACCCTGGTTATGAACGTTGGTTCATTACCGACATTATGGATGCACAGGTCTTCACTGATAATATATTCTAATAAGCACTCACCCCTACGGTTTGTGTCCGAGCTGCCCCACTCTATATTGTGGGCGTTCGCATCGCAGCCAAGAATCGCCGGAAGTCGTTTCCTGCGGCAAAATTCCAGCAGCTGCTGTACCTCAAGAGGCGGCACGTTGGCGTTGTCCCCCGGAAAGTAGGCTGCAGCCAAGACCACCTCCAGTTCCTTCCCGTTGACCCTTAAGGTAGCTTGGACCGCTACCAGATCCTGTGTAAGAAATTCTGTAATGCAAAAGTAATTAATATTATTCTTTAGCACTACGCACGCTCTGGGCCTCTCGCAGGAAAGGTCCCAAATTACCTTATTGTTGTTATGATTGAGGCCCCTCACCTGGCCTCTGTAGGTCCACGGTTCCTGTATCAGTAGGATTCCCAGGTCCTCCGTGGCAAACCTGCTTGCAATGATCGCCGAGGCGGCCACCGCATGATGCAAGTTGACCTGGGCTACTGTTAGCGCTGTTGGGCTCATAGTTGGGGCTCGTCCTCGATGTTCGAGATCCGTGCCTCACCCTCGCCCTCTCTGTCGAGTTCGAGCCTGCCTATGTCCGCTAGGAGCTCCTGTGTGGTGCGCACGTAGTCAGTGGCACTTGGCCCGGGAGCACTCACAAGAGCTGGTGCCTGTGCTAATTCCGGTAGCTGATCTTCCAGTGGGGCCGTGGTCGACTCGGTCGCTGGGGCAGCAGTGGAGTCAGTAGCCTCGTCGACTTGCATGTCTTGGGACTCTGACTCCTTGCTGCCTGTCGTCTTATGCCGCCATGGCCGCACCGTAACATAACTATAACGGAAGTTGATTGTGAATCCGGCCCTCTTGATGCTGACATACGACGCCTCATCGATCCCCAGGTTGAGCCTGAGACCGCTGTCTTCGGCGCCGCATGAAACCACCATCCACGCAGCCGTGTGGATGTCCTCATTCTGGGCCTTGACGAGCCCCAGCACGTACTCAGCCGATTTCTCGGCGCATCTTGGGAAGAACACCGAGATATTATGCACCGGCGGTATATCCTCCCCCCTCTTGGTACATAACGCGGGCCCCTCCCATCCCTCAATGTTTGGTGCCTTATCTACCAGCCATGCTGCGATCCGCTCATCCTTGCAGTCCACAAGGAGCATGCCTGACCTGAAGAATACCCCACAAAAGACCAGTGCGTGCTTCCACCCTTTAAGGACCTCATCCATGATGGCGTCCTGGAGTTTGGTCAGGTCCTCAGGGCTTAGGGCAGCAGCAAGGTAATCACAGGGCAGTACAGCCACCCGGATGCCTTTAAGAGCATCCGAATAGCTAGGCTGCTTAGTGATTCCCTCCTGTGGCTGACCCTGGCCCTCGGACCCATCCAAGTCCCTAGACTCTGTTGGAGGGGGTGGGAGCCCCCGCGGCCGTTTGGGGGACGGTGGCTCAGGTGGTGTGACCGGTAGGCTGGTGCGTTTTGGAGTAGCTGTTGTTGAGCCTGTTATGGTACCTGTGGGTTCCCCGCTTCTCCGCCATTTGGCGGGCGCGGGTCTCTTTTGCTGTTGCCCGTTTCTCTGCTTTTCAGCAGGCGCGGGTTTCTGATGGTGTTGCCCGCTTCTCTGCTTTTCAGCAGGCGCGGGTCTCTGCTGCTGTTGCCCGCTTCTCTGCTTTTCAGCAGGCGCGGGTAGTTCACCTCTCTGCCGCATACCAGCGGTTGCAGCCGTCTTACCACTCTCTTGTGCCTCTTTCTCCACCTCTTGTCTTACTTCCGCCATTGCGCGGGCTACGCTCGGCTTCTTCCCCTGCCCCAGGTACCGGAGATACCACTTGACTACCGACCCACCAAGACCAGCTCGATGGTGGTCGTCAAGGGCTTCCGGTTGACCGGAGGGCGGAAGTGGAGGCGGTCTACACCTGCGGCTTCTCTTCTTGCTGTCTTGCAGCTGCCACCCTGACTCGAGCGATGAGGTTCGACTAGGAGACCTGTGGTGCCTACTGCTAGAGTGGTGCCCACTGCCGGAGCGATGCCTGCTCTTCGAGCGATGCCGACGCTCGGATCGGCCTCGGCTCCCAGAGCGGTCATGGCTCCCGAAGCGGTCACGACTCCTGGAGCGACGCCGACTGGCCTCTCGGTTCCTGCTTGGAGATCGGCGCCTATTTTTTGAGGCCAGAGCCTCTGCTCCCTTGGTGCCCTCCGACCGAAGCTGCGCCCGATCCACGCCGCCACTGCTAGTGCTTGGCCTCTCATCTTCTCTGGCGTGTTCAATAAAAAGGGCAGCCTCCTCCTCGGAGAGGCTCGCAAGAAAGCCTCCCCTGCGCCTGGTGCCTTTACTTTCGCCCAGCATAGTACTGCCGAGCTTGGCCGTTGGTACCTCTGGTGCCACTGACATAACTATCTTCGTGGCTGCTGCTGCTGTTGTAGCTGTAGTTGTGACTGTTGTAGAAAGTTTTGCTGATGTTGTGGCTGTTGCAGCTGTTGTGGCCGTAGCTGTAGCTGTTTTCGCGGATTTCGCGTTGGTTTTTGTTGTTTTTGTGTTCTTATGGTTTTTAGTTGTATTCATCTTGTTCGTACGACTACCAGCTCGGCTAGGCAAGCTCAGCAGTCAAAGTTGTAAAAGGGGATCTCACCTGGTCCGCCGCGCCAGCGCCCCATGTCGCGGTAAGGCCACCGTTACTCCTCGATGCGGCCCGGTGTCGAAGAGGCGCCGTTATATTACAGCCGGTTTATTCCCTCCTGGCTGCAAACCGTCCAATAGGCACGGTGTCGCGTAACACCCTGGATTAGGAGGTGGCAGTTCTTGGTCACCGTTTGCCGGCAGCCCAAATTTGGGGACAAGGTAGCGCAGAAGCGACGAGCGCGTCCACGATACCCCAGACCAGAGATGGGCTGATCGGCAATTCAGCTAAGCCCCCGCACCAACGACAAGGTGCCTGCCCTAGCGAGGGATCGTTATGAATAGCACAGCAGTTAACAATTCTTCCCATCAATAGGAACTCCAACTTCGTATGGAAGAGGGTGATGAAAATGTCATCATAAAGATGGCATCTATTTTCCACGAAGTCAGTATTGAGATGTGCACATCGACTCCTGTAACTCCTGCAGGAAAAACGCCTCGTAGAGGTGCAAAAAGAAGGCGTGTGGACGTTGGTACCGAGGCCCAAAAAACGTTTTTGGAAATTGTTCAGACCCAAGCAAATGCCTTAAAAGTAATTTACATTTTTGTAACTTTACATAAGTAAAATTTTATGACATAATTTTTTCGGTTATTTTTCAACAGATGCTAGCAGAGTCGAGTGCAGCGAATGTACAAATAGCAAGTAGACAAGCAGATGCTTTGAAGGTAATTTTTTGTACATACTAAAAAAAATAGTATTACATTCGTATGCTCTTTCAACAGTTGTTAGCTGAAACAAGTACGGCGAGTGTGCAGGTAGCGAAATCGTTGGCCGAAGCTATGAACACAATGGGGGAAGGTTTAAAGGCATGTGCGGATGCCTTTAATAATTTAACAAACGCTATCTACCGCATGTAAATATTGTGTAAATATGTAGTTTTTGAAGTAATTTTTTGTTTTTATATTTATGTTAGTTTTAAGCGTTTTAAATGTAAGTTGAAGTTCTTTTTTGTTTTTATATTTATGTTAGAGTTAAGTTTTAATTCGACATAGCCTGAAGTTAACTTTTTACATTTAGAATAACTGTTTAAGATATTCGAAGAAGAATTTTAACAAATTTGAATTGATCTTTATTTGTTTTTAATAAGCGAGTTATTTGAAGTTCTGTTGATTTTCAAATGAATTCAATGTTTACAAATTTAGTTGATAGAGAGGTATACGGTCTTACTGCATGTAAGATATACCACATATATTTCTTATATACAATAAGTAATGAAATTTCATTTTGTGAATTCATGTTTTAATTTTGTGATGCGCCTGTAACATAAAAATGTTTAATAAAATGCCAAAACAATTTCATTGTATTCCTTCTGAATTTTTATTTATCAACGTTTTATTCACGTAAAATAATTTGCAATTAGCCGGGCGCGTCTTGATTTACATTACTGCTATGTGTCCTTGGCTCTAGGAACTCAGTCTGGGGATCGTATGTTTGGTCACCCAATCGCAAGTTATGCAACACTGTGCATGCATTTACTACTTTTCAAATAAATCCAGGATCATACAAAAGAGTCCTTTGCTGAGATAAGCATCGCCAAGTTCCTTTGGGAACGCCAAAAAGTCTCTCGACTGGGTTTCGAGCTTTGCATAATGCCTCATTGTAGCGGAGTTTAGGACTCCCTTCTGCTTGGTTAGGTAGAGGAGTCATCAACCACGGCTCCAAGGGATATCCTGAGTCACCTGCAAATATATATTCGAAATTTTCAATTAAATTGATTTTAATAAATAAGTTTCAGTGGATTTAAAAAGTTACCAATCAAAAACATGTTATGGTTTCCATTTTCAAAACTTCGCTGCATAACTCTCCGGACTGCAGAGGAGCTCCAAATAAATGAATCGTGTCGCGGTCCTGGGTATTTAGCATTGACAGCCAAAATCTTTAGATTTGGATCACATATCTATATTTGTATAAAATAAAATTAATTCTCAGTAGTTTAACCCGTGAGCAAATTTTACTTTTACAATTTGCACATTGATAGAATGGTATCCATGGTGGTTGACATACGCTTCTTCATGATGTTTTGGGCTCATGATTGACACATGAGTGCAATCGATAGCCCCAATAGTACCTTCTACAAATGGTGCGGATGCTGAGGCGAAAATTTTTTTTGCAGCATGCCGCTCTATTTGGGTCATTGAATACCTAACCTTTGCCAAAAACATGGTGCGGTTTATTGCATCCGTTACGCGATGTATACAGCGACTTACGAACGACTGGCTTATGGATATCCCCCATTGTTGATAACAGCCAGTTGCGAAGAATCGCAAGGCAGTTAGAACCTTTAAAATTTACAAAAGCATTTAAAATTGAAAAATACTTGCAAATTACATTATTTACCTGTTTCTCTTTCGTTATCGCAGTTATTCTTCGACCCCTTAATTGGCTATCAAGCTGGGAAACAATATCTTCAACCAAGTCTGGGGTTAATCGGAACTGATGAAGGGCTTATTATCTCCTCATCTTGGGATAAAACGTATGCAAAATACTCAAATGCCATTTTTAACAAACAATTTTTCTTTTATATATTACTTAAGTAAATTCGCGATCTATATTATTTTATTTTAACTCAAATGAAATATCAAATTTTCTTTTGTCGATGCCGCTAAAAACTTCAAAATATTCGTCGTTAACTTAACGAGTAATCGAGTAGTAAACGACAACAACTGATCAAGCGATAGCGAATATCGTTAAAATATGTTTAGCGAATTGTCAAATCGTTAAAATCGTTGTTAAGTTTTCTTAACGATTCGATAATTATCGATTATAACGATTATAATCGTTAAAATAGAATGGCGAATCCCACTACAGAAGGAGTAAAGCTATCGTGATCGGTTATTTATTTGTACAATGATTTTGGGTTGTTGTGTCCAAACGCGTTAAGCCTTAATTTACAACAGAGATTTCAAATTCCATTAATAGATTCGGTTTGAAATATGCACTATTTGTAAATTTCGATGTGCGTTCTGCGCAAAAATTCTGTGGATGGCGTAGCCAGAGTTATACGCAAAAGACATGTTGTATACCTTCGACATTAGCAACACAGAAAGGGGAATTATACTTAGTAAGGATTAAAACCCCTAAGCGCGCCCGAAGGCCGCCTACTCATAAAGAAGTTCTGCGCAAAAATACACTCCGCACCATAACACAAAATCATTTTACTAAGCATTTCCCAAGCTATCGTTTAATTATTTTGATGTTCGCAGATGAAAATTATAGGCTGCAAATAATTGGCGAGGTTCTAAAGGACCAAGACAGCACGAAGCTGATGCTATCGTTGCTGCAGGAGCTTCAGCCGAAGGTGAGGAAATCGGTGCAAGTAAAAAATAAAACCAAGATGTGGAAGATTATAGAGGAGAGAATGGCGTTTGAGGGCTATAATTTTTCAAGCGTACAGATTGAAAACAAGTTTCGCGGCCTGGAGGGACAATTTAAAAAGCGATGCTGCATAATAGGCGAACGGGCAGCAACAGGGAAACTTGTCCTTATCAAAGGTTTGTAATTTAAACCAGAATAAAATTATTGCTTTTATTTTTAACATATTTTATTGTTATCTAGTGAGTTGAATGATATTTTGGGGAAAAGGCATTCAGTAAACCCCAGTTATTCCTTGCAAAGTACAGACGTAACCGAGCCTTATTTGTCCGAGAGCGCTTCCGACTTGGATCAAACAATGCAAGGTAGTGCTTTTTGGTAACATATCGATGGCTGAGTGGAAGATCGACCTATCTCGGCAGCCAGTTCGAAAACGCCCTATCTCAGAAAACTTTTCAAGAACGCCCTACTTCAGAATTTTACTGAAAAACAACCTATTTCAGAATTTTATTGAAAAACACTCTATCTCAGAATTTTGTTGAAGAACGCCCTATCTAAGAATTCGGTTCAAAAACGCCCTATCTCAAACGAAAATACATTGAAAATAAGCTGAGATAGGGCGTTTTTGAATCGGCAGCTGAGATAGGGCGTTATTCAACAAAATTCTGAGATAGAGGGTTTTTCAATAAAATTCTGAAATAGGTTGTTTTTCAATAAAATTCTGAAGTAAGGCGTTCTTGAAAAGTTTTCTGAGATAGGGCGCTTTCGAACTGGCTGCCGAGATAGGTTAATCTTCCACTCAGCCATCGATATATGGTATATCTGGTATATATTTTGTATTTTAATATTTTGTATTTTTGTATATTTGGTATTGTTATTTATTTCGCATATAATTTAATTTATTTAATTTAATATTATATTGAAAACATTAGTGCATTAAGATGTAATCTTTGCTTGCACAATGATACAAACAAAATGCAAAAATAAAATAAAAAGTACAGATAATAATTAATATTACAATATAGATTAAGGTAATGTATACGTTGAATTACAAATCATATATTCTAAAATAAAACAAAGGTAAGCTTATAACCACTATTCTTGATCACGCTTGGAAGAAAAAAAGTTAAATATGAGTTTTTTGAAGTTGCCTATGTGCAACGCGTTCTTCAAGGACAGTGGAAGGGAGTTCCAGAGCCGTACCGCATTAATAAAAAACAGTCTTGAAGTGCATAAATAATTAAATCTCGGAAGAATAAGACCTGACGAACGTGTACTCTTAGAGAACTTAAGTTTATTGTACAGATATTCCGGGCTCTTCGTGATAAATAATTTGAACATAAAAATGCAATTACGCGCGTTCAGAAAATTTTGTAAATCACAGCCAAGTATAGAATTACGCATAGATGAGAGATGATCGTATTTCTTTAAACCAAATACATACCTTGTGGCAGAGTTAATGGCGATATTCAATTTTTGGAGTGAATGAGAGTCTAATTTGCCGTAGACGATTTGACAGTACGTGATATAAGGAACAATTAAACTTGTAATTAACTTTTTCTTAGTGGCTACCGGTACATAAGGTGAAGTTACTCTAAGACATCGTAGAGTAAAAAATATTTTACTCACAACTTCATTAACATGATCATCACACGCAAGTCTGGAGTTAATAACGAAACCCAAATTCCTGGCTTTGTCAACTAATTTAAGCTGGTTTGCACCAATAAATAAGTTGGGAATATCCGATGCCAAAAATTTATCTTTAGCGACAGGTATTACACAAGATTTTTGAGCATTGAGGCAAAGTAAATTCTCCCTAGACCATGCAAATATTGAGCTTAAGTCCTCGTTAAGTTGTAGACAAATATCCTGAATCGATCCAATTTTATTAGAAACATACAGCTGCACATCATCGGCATAGGCGTGTAAGCGCGCATGAGTGCAGGTGCTGAAAATGTCATTTATGAAAATGCTAAACAGAAGGGGGCCCAATATGGATCCCTGAGGGACACCAGAGTATATATGCACGAGGTTAGAACAATTATTGCCGATTTTCACTTTTTGAAACCTGTCGCTCAAATTGCTCTCTATGAGTTTTACTGCAGACAAAGTAGTGTTATATGACCTTGATCGAATGGCTGACGTATATCGTCTAAGACTTTAACAACAGCAGTAGAACAGGAGTGACCAGCTCTGAAACCACTCTGCAGAGGGTTTAGGGGTTTATTTTTATCAATGAAGTCAGATATTTGCTGCCCTAAAAGCATCTCAAAAACCTTAGAAAGTCCTGTTAATATACTTATGGGCCTGAATTCACAAATCAGAGAGGCACCAGGTTTTTTGGCTATTGGTGTGACATTTGCTACTTTCCACTTGAATGGAAAGCACGAAGTGGTTAAACAGTGATTGAGTATGTGTGTAAAGCAAGCGAGAATGTAAGGCAAAATTAATTTGACAAACTTTATCGGAAGCTCATCATTCCCCACAGCATTAGATTTAATACTGCATACACATCTGGCCACTTCCTCCTCGCAAACGGAACTAAATTGAAATCTCGAGAGGATGTGTTGGTCAGAAGACGAAGAAGTGGTATTTGTTACAGACGTGTAATTAGTCAAGCAACTACTTGAAGTAAAAAAATTATTGAGTTCATTGGGATCAAGTGAGCAGGGTATTTCTGAGCTTGACCGCACGCCCAACCTTTTCGAATTTCCCCAGAGCTGTTTAGGAGGCAACGATACGTTAAACTTTGCGCAGAAAAAGTTCTTCTTAGCTAGCCGTACAGAAATCGTAGCCGAATTCCGGGCACGTTTGTAGAGGTTCCAATTGTCCTCTGTTGGCCTCCTTTTCCAGGTGTTGTAGGAAATATTACGCCTTTTAATCGCTAATTTAACTTCTTTGTTAAACCATGGACAGGAGAGTGACTTAGAGATACACTGGCGAATAGGTACATGCTTATTAAAGAAATATAAGATATTTTGTACCAAGAAGTCTAGTTTTTCGTCAGCAGTTACTAGCTGCCAACAAAAATTCCAATGGAACCGGTTTAAATCCGAAAATAACGCATCAAATTTAATGGCCTTATAGTCACGGTAATAGAACTTCGTCTCTTCTTCAGCTTTGTTATTTAACTTAAAGTCGAACGAACAAAAAATCAAATCGTGGTCAGAGATAAAAGACATTTGGTCAAACAAACGCACAGAAGTAGACCTTGGAACTATGAAAATATCAAGAAGACTAGGACGAACATTGAATGAAAATCTTGTAGGCATACAAGTATTGACAACAGACATACCAATTGATGCGACAGAGTCTAAAAAATTCTTGGATAAAGAGTCAGGTGAGAGTAGATTAATGTTAAAATCGCCACATATAATATAGTGGTCATAGTCAAGAAGACGAGGAGTAATATCATCGAAAAAAGGCTGCAATGAAATGTTCTTGCTAGGATTGTACACACAAGGCACCAAAACTTTTGTGCTCGCATCTGAAATCACGGCAGTCATAAACTCAATCTCAGACGTAGAAGAACTTATAATATTAACATTTAGATTGTTTCTACAATATACAGCCACTCCACCACCTCTTCTACCCAAACGGTCATTGCGAAACAAATTATAGTTTGGGATTGAGTAGCAATAATCCGGAATATCCGCACTGAACCAAGTCTCTGATACACAAACAACGTCAACAAACGAATCTTCAAATATACTTCTAATGTTATCCAGTTTATCACTATTCAAGCTGCGAGCGTTGAAATGAACTACATTAAAGCCACCAGCACTCTTACAGAGCACATTTACCAGGACTGTTTGGTTGAAATTAACATTAT
>NW_023458556.1:98661062-98662424 GCF_013731165.1 Rhagoletis pomonella | reverse complement strand
CGTTCTTGAAAAGTTTTTTGAGATAGAGCGTTTTCGAACTGGCTGCCGAGATAGGTCGATCTTCCACTCAGCCATCGATATGCTTTCAAACGCCATCATTTATTATTTTTTGCTCCTCAAGCAGGTTCTCCAAAGTTTTTTGCATTTTCCCTTGGTAACTAGTGGCTTTTTTCTTTAGTGCAGAACTAGGGACGTAATCTGTAATAAAAATAATTGCGATATTTATTGGTATACATATGTATATTGATACAAATTTCAAACTTTGTAAAAAATTAGAAAAACTCAACAACATTTTACAACAAACTTTTTATTAAGAATTTTTAGAAAAAATTGAAGGATGCAGTTTTATAGCCCATTAGATTCTAGCTTTAAAAAGTGCAAGCTTATAGTAGCTAAGAATTCGCGTTGATTTTTGATATTTTTTTTGCTAACGGTGTCACGCATTTGTATGGAAGAAAATTCGTGTCAGCAAAAAAAAAATTATCAAAAATCAACGCCAACTCTTAGCCACTTGAGGCTTGCACTTTCTAAAGCTAGAATCTAATGGGCTATAAAACTGCATACTTCGATTTTTTCTAAAAATTCTTAATAAAAAGTTTGTTTTATATAGTTTGAAATTTGGACTTTTATGGTTTTAGCGAGATAATGAAATTTTTTTTATTATAAAAACCGTTGTGAGAGACGGACGTGTTTTTGAGCGCTCCACAAAAATTTGCTTTTATTCGGTGCAATTGCAGTGTTAATACAAGCTTTTTTGTTGTCACTTCACTTAACACGCGTATAAGCTTTTTTTTGATGGTTTTTTGTACCTGCGTTTTTGTATTTTCGTATTGTCACCTACTTCTTATGGATTCTGCCGATAAGCGTAAAGCCATTTTTGCTGCTAGTAAAGAATCTCCAGCACATAAAAATCTACGACTGGAGAATAACGGCAGTCTCTCTGAAGCTGTACTAAAGGCGCTGAAATCCACAGAAGAGAAGCTTCAGTCAATGGAAGAGAGGGTACAAGAGCGTATTGGAGCGGTATATACACAGCTGACAGAAGGTATTGCTGCTTTTGAGCGTAAGTTCACAGCTAAGCTGCAAGAGAGTTTTGAGGCGGTAGCAGCGCGTATCGAAAAAGTTGAAAGTAGGTGCAGCACTCTGGAGGAAGATATGACCTGTGCTCTTAGTCTATCTGCTGAGATAAATTCTTTAAAAGAGGAATTGGCAGATCTAAAAAAAGAGAAGGCAACTGCTCTTTCTACCTCTGATGCTGTTGTGTTTGGCTTGCCGTTCGTGAAAGAGGAAAACCTGAGACAGATTTTTGATAGTGTGTGTAAGTCGATTAACTTTGCGACTCCGTTTGTTTGCGATATTTTT
>NW_023458556.1:98657199-98660962 GCF_013731165.1 Rhagoletis pomonella | reverse complement strand
GGTTTCTGAAATATATTTGACGCTTTCTGAAGTACTATTAGAAAAGGTGTAGTGCTCCGGAAATTTAAATATTAGTGATAAATTAAAATTTAGTCTTTTAACTACACATGTGAGTTGAAATATCGCGCGTTTTCTTGTAATAAACCAAAATAACCTAGCTTCTATTAGGCTTATTAAGATTTCTACCTGTTTCTTATTTGTTGTTTTGGACCTAAAATGGAAGGTTTAAACGCTATATTAAACCAAATTATAATCAACTTACATTTTTGTAGCAGTTCCCTTTTAAAATACCGGTGAAAATTCTCCCAGAATAACGAAATCAATTCTCCTCCTTTTTGACATTCGTAATAACTACTTTTTTCCCGAAATACATTTTCCCTTTTTCGAAGATCGTTTAGAATAGGAGAATAGGGAAAAGAGGAATAATCCTCAGGGAATTTTTATTCATGATAGGAGGAAAGAGAAATGAGGAAAAATTCCTAGGGAGTTTCTATTCAGAATCGGGCTGTTAGTGTTTATAATTATAAAAATACAGGAAGTTTCTGAGGAAGTAACCGGCACGCATACTAGGGCCGCAGCCATTGCTGAACTAATGGATTCATCGAGTGATTCCAGCGATAGTGAGACGTTTGAAGCAACTTTAGCACAAATAAGTCACAGGCAGATTGTTATTTTTAATGAAGTGGCAAAACTATTTCAGAAACAAACGAGGAATAGCACAAAAAACTATTTAGTAGATGTGATGCCTAAGTATTCGGAATATGAGTTCAGACAACACTTCCGTATTTCAAAGCAGCTATTCACCAGCTTGGCAATGCGGTTGGAAGAAACGAAATATATACGAGATTGCGATCCGATAAACGCCTTCCAGCCACAAGTTATATGGCGATATTTTTATGGTTCGCTGGCCATTAAGCGTGTAGTTATCGAGATCTATCTGATCGCTTTGATATTTCCATTTCAAGCGTTTCTCGTATCTTTGAAAGAACTACAATGTTCATAAGCAGCTTAAGTAGGCGAAAAAACGTGAAGCTGCAAATTTGTTCAATATTAAATGCGGATTTTCAAAAGCAATAGGTGAGTAGCATATGTATGTGGTCAAATAGTCAGTCGTAAATTTATACATATGCAAATTTTTTCATGTTTAAGGGTGCATAGACGGAACGCATATAACAATTGATCCGCCGGCCGAAAGCAAAGATGAATACATTGACCGAAAGGGCAACATGTCTTTGTGCGTGCAAGCAGGGTTCGTATTTGCACACACATGCGCAGCACATCCTAACATTTTACGCTCACTCACGTGTGCTGTGCATATAAAAAATTAAAAATTTGCTCACATCACATGTGTGTGCCGTTTGGTAAAAAGCACGGGCACATGTGTGTACTTTCTTTTTATTAATGTAAAGCACACGCACATGTGTGTGCTATGCGTAGAGAAACTTATACACTTCGAATTCTAACTCAAATCTTAAAATAATTTTTTAATATGTTTTCTGCCATATAAAAAACAAACAACATCTCACTTTTTATTGAATTGTCTTTCAAAAAATAACGTTTAATAAACAAATTCTTTTAAGAATATATTATGTGCATGTGCATGGGCTGAAATTTGTACAAAAATCGGCTCACACACATGTGCATGTGCTTAATAACAAACAGCACACACTTTTCTGTGAGTAGAGTTTGTTTTCCACTTATGCGCACATATGTGTATGAGCAGTGAGTGCAAGTTGAATGTGTTTCTGGCGTGTGTGTGAGCAGAGCATGTGTGTGCAAATACGAACCCTGCGTGCAAGCTATATAGCTATATATAACGATGAAAAGAAATTTATAGACGTTTTCGTAGGATTTCCTGGTTCGAGCCATGATAGCTGGGTTTTCCAAAATTCGCCTACATATGAAAATTTGTCATCCCTGTGTGGAGGTACGGTATGGTTAAAATCAATAATCGCTTCAATGGGAAGGCCGCCTTTACTGTAGTGCACCATTTGGAATTCTTATTTAAACTACAAGAATTTCTGAATGGGCTTTGTTGAAAATATAGATAGAGTTTATGGAATTAAAATTACTATTTCACATTCATTTGCCAAAGTGAAATGTGGCGTGTATCAGAAATCTTAAGTGGAGTAGTATACCAAACCCTTTAACTTAAGCGATTATTGTTCTTAAAATAACGAAAAATTAATTACAGAAATTAATATATATTTTTTTTTGTAGAATACTATTTGCAAGGTGATTCAGCTTACCCATGCAGTCAGCATCTTTTAACGCCGTACAAGGATAATAGTCATTTGACCAACGCGCAAAGACACTTCAATAGAAAACTTAGCACAGGTCGTATTGCTATTGAAACTGTTTTGGAATTCTCAAGCAGAGATTTCGAAATTTATGTTATTGTAACCTCAGAGGAATTAAAATCAAAGTTGCCTACTTGGTGCTTTAAGCACTAGATTTAGTGCTTTTTGAAAATTAAAATGCCAAAAAAAAAAATATTTAGTGACTAGTGCCTTTTTTAGTGCTTTTTCTGAACTAAAATTACTTCGATATGGTTAAAACCTGAAATAATTGGAAATATTTAAAGCTGTGGCAGCACTGAATTTATAACAATCTACAAATTTAAATGGACTAAAATACAACCATGATTTATAAAAAGCTGAAGTTGCAAACCCACCTTATTAAATTCTATTCGCGTTGAAAATGCTAGTACGCAAGTAATTTAAGTATTTCTTTTTTTCTTTTCCAATTATTTGTACAGATTTTGTTTTGTTTTTTACCACCTGAGTAAAACACATCGTATCTTGGTTCTGAATCCAAATCTGGTTTCACAATTGCTCTAGCACTAGAATTTTGAGATATCCTAACCCCAAAGTGCCAAAAACACGGTTTGTAGCGAAATATTTCAGGTTATATAATGAAAACATCAAATTATTTGCACATTTCTAATTGGGGCATCATTTTCGTTTGTTGCGATTAGTGATGGCAAAACAAATTTAATAATCGATTAATCGGTTAATTGATTAATCGAAAGCATTCGATTAATAATTGCAATTAATCGTAAGAAATTAACCGATTAATCGGTCGTTTCGATTAAAATCGAAAATAATAAAAACCATTTACATAAATTATAAAATCTGACTGTTTTATTTAAATCATTATTGTTAAATAGAGCAAACTTGCGCCATGAATTCAGTGCGCTAACAATCAAGAAAACTAAAAACGAAGCGAAACAATAAATGAAAAAGATGTAAGTAGTATAATATCCGTTATATACCCCGTGTCAAAATTATAAGCGCACCACAAAAATTGTCTTATCTTATTTAATGTTAATTATTTTTTTAAATATAACTTATGCTTTATATAAATATATCAACAAAAAATTCGAGCTTTTTAATTAGATTACTTAGAAAAATTTTCAGTATGCAGTTTTGTAGCCCATTCAATTTTTGTATAAAAAATTGCAAGATTGAAGTATCTGGCACAGTTGATTTTCGGCATTTTTGGAGCGCCTATTTTCTTCCATATAAGTATGTAAGAAAATGCGCAACACCGCCTTCGGAAAATAAAATGAAAATATATGCACACCTGCGATGTGGCCTTTTAGTTGCTACTTAGGTTAAACTAGTATTGCGGTTTTTTGCAGTAATATCGTTTAAAAATTTGCAGAATACTAGAATGTGAAGAGTGGATACTTTTTTGCTGCTAATATTATAGAGTGGTAGAGTGCCAATTTTTGCTACGTAATTTTAATTCATACATTATT
>NW_023458556.1:98654530-98657099 GCF_013731165.1 Rhagoletis pomonella | reverse complement strand
TGGTAGAGTGCCAATTTTTGCTACGTAATTTTAATTCATACATTATTCAGGGCTGTTCTGAAATCCGATCGAAATTGATTTCGCATCGATTTGGATTTCCGACTAGGAATCAAAAAGGTGTTCGGCAATCCTATCGAAATTGAGAAATTCGAACAAAAAGCAAATCCTATTCGAAGTGTCAAAATTGAAATGTTTAGTTGCTGCGTCCATTGTTTACATTTATATTTCATTGTAATTATTTCATTTGTGAAAGAGTAGACTGTTTGTTATTGAAAACTTTGACAAAAAGTTGAAGAAAATGAGTTTTTGGTTTGTGGCTGCGATTGCCATTGAAATTAGAGAACAAAATAACATGGAAAAGTTAAAGAGGAGAATTTTGCGTGACCACAGCAATCCGCTAAGTCTCTCAGATGCATTGTGAGCTTACTCAATGAAAATTTATAAATTACTAATAATTTGATTTAATCTTTATATAGATTTGTTGCTCAATACCGTCTAAATAAGGATGCGTTCTCCATGGTATTAAGTGAAGTGGAACCATACTTAAAAAATATGTCCATTTCACCTATTATTCAATTGGCTGCCACACTGAGGTTCTTTGGTGAAGGAGGTTACCAGAGGTCAGTAGGAACAGATGCAAATATCCAATTAGGTCGTAGCACTGTTTCCAAAGTTATTGGCAATGTGCTTACCGTCCTCGAATGGAAACTCTGCCAAAAGTGGATCAAGCTAAATGTGTCAGAAAGTGAGCGACGCCAATGTAAATCATTTTTTTTTAACAAATGGGGGATACCTGGTGTAATCGGGTGCATTGATGGCACCCACATCGAATTAATAAAGCCACTAACGGATGCCCCCTCGTATTACAATAGGAAGGGTTATTTCAGCATAAATGCTATGATTGTGAGTATATATGTACATGAACATATCGTTATTTTGTTTACGAGTCTCTCTATTTAAATAATAAATTGCAGATATGTGATCACAACATGACAATTCAAGCTGTTGATGCAACGCATCCCGGCTCCAGCCACGATTCTTTTATCTGGAAGCTCAGCAATGCATATTCTCATTTTGTGGCAAAATATCGGGGTGGCGAGCGTTGTTTTCATTTGTTGGGCGATAGTGGTTATGGCTTTGAACCATTTTTGATAACTCCATTTAGGAATCCAATTGCCAATACAATAGAGCATAACTTTAATGTAGTACACGCTTCTGCGCGTAATATTGTTGAACGAACTATTGGCGTCTTAAAATCTCGATTTCGTTGTTTAATTAGTTGCTTGCACTACAGTCCACAAAAAGTTGTTAAAATTATTAATGTCTGTTGCGCACTTCACAATGTGTGTAGACACTACAACGTTAACTTCGATGAAGAAAATATTAATTTCCAAAATATGAACAACGAAAATAATATCGATGATGAAAGAGTATCATCGTTATATAACGAAGGAGTTCGTGTCAGAAATGAAATAGCAAACAATCTTACAGTTTGAAGTTCAGATAAATTTATTCATTTTTCAATGTCTTTTATATTTTTTTCGCATATACAGACACACAGTTAGTGGCAGTGAAAATCGCGCAGTAAGTTTCTTCAATTTTTTTATATAATAAATTTGTTTATGAAATAATACTTCACATACATATGTAACGGAAAGTTTCAAACCTTGTAACAAATTAACAGAATTTAGTAAAATTTTCATAAAAGTTTCGAATTGCTTAATCTTTTTTTTTTAGCAAAATGTTTGGCATGTAGTCTTAAAGACGATTTTATTACAGTTTATAGTTGGAAGAAAATGCGTAACACCGTTACTTAAAACTCCATAAACTATAATTAAATGGGCTATAGGACTACATGTCAAACATTTCTCTAAAAATACTGAGTTTTATATTTGATGAAAATTTAACTAATTTTTATAAATTTGTTACAAAGCTTCAAACTTTCAGTTATATGGTTTTTTTTGAAGTGTGAAGTGTTATTTCGTAATTAAATTTATTTAATTTAAATGAAATAAATGTAAAAAGAATAAAAGAAATTTACTGGACCATTTTTATTGACTCATTTCATCTTAAAATATACTTTAAAGAAAACTTGTACTAAAAACTAATACATAAAAATAATTTTAAAAAATAAATCAAAACAAAACAAATTCATACATAAATAAAGAAATTCGTATTTACAAAGAAATGTTGCTATTTTTTATGTAGTATTCTTTCTATATTTTCATGGTGATTTTTAAAGTCTTCTCTGATGCCATCCAACGTTTCGTTCGTTTTTTCCATTGCGTCACAGAAACGTTGCATGGCTGCGAGGTTCTCTTCTCGGTTTTCCATCAACGAATCCAGAACGCCTTCAACCTTTCTGTTGAAATTTTTTTGTAACTCCAGGGATTCCTTGAGACAGTCCTTGAAAATGAACACAATGTTATGCTGGATAACACAATATCTTAATAAACTATTACCAGTAAGGAAGTTTCTTTTTTTCTTTTTGGAGTCGATGCCTGAATATCGTGTCGTGCCCGTTTTTGGCCTGTGGAAGTTGAGGGCATCACTTCTTCCTCAGTTAAAT
>NW_023458556.1:98652862-98654430 GCF_013731165.1 Rhagoletis pomonella | reverse complement strand
CTAGACGTAAACGTCTAGTGAGAATACGGGCGTCTCCAAGCTGGCCAATGGCAGTGCACACATTTTCCTTAAATGCTGAGTGGTCGCCACAGCGCTCCATTTCGATAAGCACGCCGCCTTCGCGGGTTTTCCGAACAGATCGAATTACGGTCTCCGACTTCTCGGGTTGGAGCTTACCACGTAACGTTCCCAGCACCTCTGCATAGGTTTTGCCTTCAGCTGGCTTAATGATTAATTTAGCCAGACTCTTCTTTTTTCTCACCCTATTCTTTTTTTTTGCGGCTGGTCGCCTCGCCCTTGTTGACCAAGGGTTTACCTGGCGCTAGCCCTGGCTTGGGCTTTCTGCTTTTTCCAACCGTTTTCCATTGATTATCTGGTACGGTTTTCTTTGCATTATTATCTTTATTTCCATTATTATTATTTCCATTATTAATAATAATCTTATTACTACTATTATTATTATAGTTAGTGTTCTTTTTCTTTTCCGGCTCGCCTGTAGGGGTGTCGGATCGAGTTCGAGCTCTCTTTTGCGAGCCAGGGCCAGTTTTCCGCTGCTCGGAAAGGGTAGACCCCTTCCGGCGCTGCTCTCGGAGGTAGCTTAATATAGTTAAGCTCTCCTCGATTTGGGCCATACCCGTTTTTATGTCCATGGACACATTCTTCTGTTTAGAGACAGCGCTCTGCATCTTCTTCAAGACGAGCCGAATCTGGGCCAATTGGTCATCTTCATTGCCTTCGCAAGTTCCCAAGCTTGCGGTGACATGCTTGTCGCTGTTTGCAGCAGCCGGCGTTTGAAGACGACTATCTCGGCTGCCGGGAGTTACCGTTTGGCAAGGCGTAGCCTTCTGCGCCACGTCGGCGGCTTTCTCCGTGCTCGTGGTGCCAGCATTTGCCTGCAAAGGGAGTTTGTGGCGGGGAGCGTACGACTCTACTGCTCTTCCTGAATGCGCTGCATTCTTCCTCCATAACATCGACGATGGTTTCATTTATTTGTTTTATTTTATTCATTTCCAATCAATTGGTTCTCCGCTTCAAGCCGCTATCTCCACACGTAGCACAGTCGCATTTAAGTGTCCCGAAGTTCCCTTCTCTCAAAGGAGCAGGCCATCGCGAGGGTTGACACAAGTCCTTATGGGATATTGTGTTCAGAGCCAAGACAGCGCAAAACCAGGAGTAAATCTCAACTGGACCTGTGCGGCCAACTAAATGGCGACGTGTATTGAATGTACTTGAAGACCTGCCAGGATTTTAACGAGACGGAGGCGATTGCAGCATTAGCCCACCAGCCATTTCTGTGAGGTGTCACCCTCACATACTAAAGTGGCGGAATACTGCTCTCGCCAGCCCAATATCAAACTAATCGTATACATGCTCCAGTATGCCATGAACAGGATCTACCTGGTCTCAATCCTGGGATGCTTTTTGGGAGGCGGCATCTGTTCGCTTGGACACAGGAGATTCATCAAGCATTTCTGATCTTTTAAATCAGGCCCTCGTCTCCTGCCACTCTTGGTCTGGGACTGCTTATTGGTTATTCGCAGCTAACCTACCGGAGTAGGCCGTTCACG
>NW_023458556.1:98651058-98652762 GCF_013731165.1 Rhagoletis pomonella | reverse complement strand
AATCCCGTATCTGGCACCGCAATTCTGCATGTCTTCAGATGCAGGAGCGCGCTCTTAGAGCCTTGGGGCTGCTCTTTTGTAGGGGCGTTTCATTCGGGTGTCCTCAGTAGACAACCGTCTATCGTCTCGTTTGCAGCGGAGTACGAATTTCACGTATCTCGCAACTGCTTCCCACTTTTCTGCGCTGGAGATCATTACCCCAACTGTGTTGTTCGGAGTTATGTCTCCGTGTCTTTCTTCCAACATTCTGCGCGAAATCAAGAAGTGTTCGCAGGTGAAGAATGTGAGGTACACGTTATCTTCGACGTTTCCACAGTAGTGACAGAACGGTGAGTCCACCCTTCCCATTCTATGAAGATATTCTCGGAAGTAACCAGGACCGGTGAGGAATTGCGTCAGGTAGAAATCGACTTCCCCATGTGGTCTGTTCAGCCATGTTTGAAGGTCGGCTATCAGGGAGTGCGTCCATCGACCTTTTGTGCTCGCGCTCCAGTTTTGTTGCCACTGCTGGATCAGTTGCTCGCGCGCCCTTGCCGCGGCAGCTGCTGGACCTATCTCGGTACTGAGATTGTAAATCTCTTTTCGCTCGTAAGCAAGTAGCTCAATTGGCATGACGCCAGAAATAACTAGAACCGCGTCCGCGGACACTGTACGTTATGCAGAAGCAATGCGTAGTGCCCCTCTGCGCTGTACCGAAGACATTTGAATCCGGTATTTTTTGACTTTCAATGCGTCAGCCCATATTTCTGCCCCATACAGGAGCACCGATTGGACCGCTTCCTGCGGCATGGCTTCGGGCCGCCCACGTTCGCTATCAGCCGGCTTAGAGCCGCCGTGCTCTGCGCAGCTTTTTCACATACTCCATGGATGTTTTCCCAGAATGTGAGTTTGCTGTCAAGCTTCACCCCTATGTATTTTGTAGACCTAGAAGTCGTCACGAGTTGAGGTCCGACCATCATATTTATAATTGTTGGGACCCGTTTCCTGGTGAGGAGCACGATCTCCGTTTTGGCTGTAGCCAATTGCAGACCGTGATCGCTCATCCATCCACTGGCGTTGCGCATGACCTGGTTTAGCTTGAGCTGTGCTAGCTGGACATTTCTTGCTGTTATGACGGCGGCCACGTCGTCCGCGAAGGCGACAAGGAAGGCGCTCTCCGGCATTTCCGTGCGCAACAGAATGTCGAACGTGGCGTTCCAGAGGTCCGGGCCAAGTACAGACCCCTGCGCCGCTCCGCCGGTTATACATCTCTTTCTCTGACCTTGTGTTGTGTCGTACAAAAGCCAACGGTCTCTGAAGTAGTCCCGGATCATATCTAGCAAGTATGTTGGAACCTTGAATGGCCGTTCCAAGGCCTCCAGCATGTCGTCCCATCTTGCCGAGTTGAAGGCGTTCTTGACGTCCAGTGTGACTAGCAGCACTATTGGCCGCGCCTGGTGGCGGGCTTCTTCGGCGTTATGTACCGCCTCGACTACTTCGCCAATTGCTCCTATAGTTGAGTGTCCCTTCCTGAAGCCATGTTGTCGGGGTGAAAGGCCTCCCTCGCTTTCTATGGATGACGTCAAGCGTATTTTGATCAGACTCTCCATCATTTTGCCTGCTGTGTCTAGCATGCAGAGTGGCCGGAAGGATGAAGGAGAGTTTGGGTCCCCTTTGCCATTCTATGGCAGGCCCTTCGCAGCTCAGCAATTCGGTCATTCCACC
>NW_023458556.1:98641781-98650958 GCF_013731165.1 Rhagoletis pomonella | reverse complement strand
ATCATATTACGCGCCTAATCATAAACCACTTTCACGTAAAGTATCATCACGGTAGCTTGGAGACAGTCGTCAACGAAATTCGGCAGTCGTATTGGATCATAAAACTTCGTATCATGGCCAATCAAATTCGACGCAATTGTCAGGTTTGTAAAAACAGAAGCGTTCAACCTCGACCACCTAGGATGGCTTGCTTGCCTCCAGCGCGCACCTCAGCAATTTGCCGTCCGTTTTCCTACGTAGGCGTCGACTATTTTGGTCCGATTCTCGTCACTGTTAGAAGGAGCACCGAGAGGAGATACGGAGTGTTGTTCACCTGTTTAACAACCAGAGCGGTGCACCTCGAAATTGCGTACTCGCTATCCACAGACTCCTGCATTTTGGCCGTGCGTAACTTTATGGCTCGCAGAGGCATCCCGTTGGAGATATGGAGTGACAACGGCACAAACTTTAAAGGTGCTGAGAGGGAGTTGAAGTCAGCATTTGCTCTCCTGGATAAAAATCTGCTGACGAAAACCTTCACTTCTGCGGCAACAAACTGGCGTTTTATACCACCCGCATCGCCACACATGGGCGGAGCCTGGGAGCGGCTAGTTCGCTCAGTAAAGGACGTACTTCAACGGATTTTGACAACTAGCCATCCGAATGACGAACTTCTACGTGCCGCTTTAATGGAGGTGGAGATGACGGTCAACTCACGACCATTAACTTATATTCCTGTCGACCACGAAGAGGAAGAGGCGCTTACACCTAACCACTTCTTGTTAGGTAACTCTAGTGGTATTAAGCCGATCGCGGAACCGGTTACTGAGGGCGTTTTAATGCGTCGTAACTGGCGAACATCGCAACAACTCGCAGACGCCTTCTGGAGACGTTGGGTTACTGAGTATTTGCCCACAATCACTAGGAGAACCAAATGGTATGCGGATGTTAAAGCCATCGAAGTCGGTGACATTGCGTACATAGTGGATCCTAATAACCCAAGGAACTGTTGGCCAAAGGGTAAGGTGATCGAGGTCCGAAAGAGTGCCGATGGAAAGGTAAGAAGCGCTACGCTCAAGACAACTTGTGGCATCTATGAAAGACCTGCTGCCAAAGTAGCCGTTCTAGACCTGAAGAGCTCGGTACATCCTGATCGGCAGCATATACCAGGGGGGAGTGTTACGAACGATCTGGCAGCACAGTTGGAATAAGTCAAAAGTAAGCCCCACTCACCTAACTTGTAAGCTAGCATACGTGGCGCATGCTGATTGGTCAAGTAAAACGAAAACGAAAAAGGGGAGCAATTTGGCAAATCGGGAGCCGTATGATAAGAACGAAGCAGAACCGGAATAGAAGGCAGAGCGACAAGACTAAATTTTTTAATTCTATGAAAAGAGTGAATTGGAAAAGTTATAAACGAATTAAAGAATAAAATACTTTTTGAATTGCAAAAAATTGTCGACCTTTTTTAACATCTTAAAAAATTTACTCTGCCTTCACTACGCGTTTCAACTTAAACAAAACTTCGTATTGAAAATCGCAATGTCGCAAGCTACTACGAATATAGCTGAGGCTTCTATTGTCCGGCTAACTTCGCCGTTGGACCTGATTTCACCGCCGCTGCTAATCTAGCGGCTTCGACAAGCTATCCCACTGCGCACAATCCTGTCGCTCCAAACAAAAACTTGCTGATACAGGGAGAGTATGGAACTAATATTGGAGCTGCACATCAACACGATCCTGCGACTCAGCCCGAGATCCTGGATGCTCGCCTATTTTCTGGAGCTCTTACATCTGCTAATCGGGTGCATGCCATGTCACCCAATCAAATACCGCTCCAAGATAATCGGCCAACTAGCCCCGCTAACTCCATAAGCTCAATCAGCTCGCAAGGGCTTCGTCGCCGGGCCGAACTGCTGCATGAGCAGAGCGAAATCTTAAGGCAAAGGGAGGCTCTACTAAGAGAGCAGCACAGCTTTTTGGACCGTATTGACGCAATGGGTTTCGACGATGACCTAGATGAAAGGCAATATACAATGCGTAGGCCTTCGACCTCAGTGCAGGGTTCAGCACCAAATACAACGCAGACAATGCAGCTACCTCCTAATTTGGTTGCACCATTCAATATAGCTGCTTCTGCTGCAAATCCACCTGTCCTTCAAGGGGTTCCTCCACACGACACCGCCGTTTTAAGAACATCAACTGTTCAACATCAAGTGGGTGATCTGTCAGCATCTGTCCTTCAATCCTTATTGGACAGAATACAGTCGCTCGAGCAGCAATTACTAAATAACTCGACACCCAATAGAGGGTGTCCTCCGCCACAATCGCAACCAGCGCAAACAACTTTTCCCATAGCCGGGCACGTTAATAGCTTATCCTTCGGTGCTTCGGCTTATCGCCGACTGACCAGAGACCAGGTCGCTTCTCGCAAAAGCCTTGCTACAGAGCTGCCCAAATTTGATGGCAAGCCAAGCGAGTGGCCGTTGTTTTACGCTACTTATAACCAATCGACAGAGGTTTGTGGATTCTCTGAAGAAGAGAATCTGCTAAGACTGCGGCAAGCATTGGTAGGTACAGCGCGCAATTCAGTTAAAAATCTATTGTTGCACTCCTCGTGCGTGCCTCAAATTATCGCTACCCTTCAAAAGCGATTTGGACGACCAGAATTGATTATCAGCGCTCTGCAGCGACAAATTTGTAAACTGCCGTCACCGTCCGAAAGCCAGCTCGAATCGATTGTCGACTTCGCGGTAGAAGTGCAAAATATCTGTGCAACGATGTCGGCATCAGGCCTGACCAGTCATTTGAACAATCCCGAGTTTGAACAGAGGCTGGTTTCGAAACTGCCTGGGCTTTTACCAGCATATTGGGGAATGCATAAACGAAGCTTAGCGGTCTGTAATTTACAACATTTCAGCGATTGGCTTTTCCAGCTAGCCCAAGGTGCTAATTGCGTTCTTGTTCCAAAGGAGTCACCAAAAGTATGCAAACGTGGCGCGATTAACTATCATACTAATTCGGTAAGATGTATCGTTTGCGAAGAAAATTGCAGTGATATCTCTAATTGTACCTCTTTCAAGATAATGCCACGAAGTCAAAAGTGGCAGGTAGTTCGCAAGTTGAAACTATGTCAACGATGCTTGGGGAAGCACCCCACAACTGGTTGTAAATCGGATGCAACATGCAACGTTAATGGTTGCACCCGCAGTCATCATCCCTTACTACACAACACAGAGTTTGTTGGTGCTGAAGCTGTACAAGCGTCCAAAAATGTCAGGGCGAGCGTCTTAGCACAGCCTGCCAATGTGAATATGCATAGTTCTGGCAGAAGCAACACACTATTTCGAGTACTCCCGGTAGTTCTACACTCGGGCCGTTGTAGAGTGCCAACCTATGCCTTCATAGATGATGGTTCGTCCCTCACACTCATCGACGAAGAGCTGTTGAAAAAACTAAACGTAACAGGCACACCACAACCACTCTGCCTACGGTGGACTGGTGATACACAACAGGTATGAGGACGAGTCTGTCGTAGTCGACCTAGCCATATCCGCTAAAAACGGCGATAAGAAATTCGCGCTGAAAGGCGTTCGCTCAGTAAAAAAACTTGACTTGCCTATCCAATCACTTAACGCTGCCAAATTGCAGTCGGATTTCAAATATTTGAAAGGTTTGCCGTTGGAGTCATATTCAAATGCCGCACCACAACTACTGATTGGGTTAAATAACGCTGCGCTTGGATCTCCAATCAAATCTTTATATGGTGGCGAAAATGAGCCAATAGCAGAAAAGTCTAGACTTGGATGGACATTGAAAGGATCGACACCTGAAATCGGTGACGATACTGTACACCACGTCTATCACATTTGTAACTGCTCTGCCCAAGCTGAGCTGCTTCAAATAACTAAAGCGTACATTTGCCTTGATAATTTAGGCGTGTCAGCCAAACCTGCTGCTTTATTGTCCAAAGAAGACGTCATCGCTTTGGAGCAGCTACAACAACATACCGTGCGAGTCGGCTACCGTTTCGAGACCAGTTTATTATGGAAACATCCGTATACTCAGCTCCCCGATAGCCTTCAAATGGCCTTATTTCGGGCGCAATGTCTACGTAGGAAGATGCAACGCGACCATAACTTAGCTGAGGTGCTTCAACAAAAGATCAACGATTATATCCAAAAGGGGTACGCCAGACGTTTGACACCACTCGATGCTGCCGTTGAAAGATACTGGTATTTGCCGATTTTTGCTGTAACAAACCCTAACAAACCTGGGAAGGTTCGATTAGTCTGGGACGCAGCCGCGAAGGTTAATGGTGTGTCCTTGAATAGCATGTTGCTCAAAGGCCCAGACCTAACAGCCCCTTTACTTTCGGTGCTATTTAAATTCCGACAAAAGCAAGTAGCTATCACGGCCGATATTGCTGAAATGTTTCACCAAGTTCGTGTCCGTCAAGAAGACCAAAATTTCTTACGCTTCCTTTGGTATGAACCACACGCCAACGAGCCAACTACCTTTGTGATGACAGTTATGACCTTTGGGGCCACATGCTCACCCAGCTGCGCTCAATACGTCAAAAATAAAAATGCCGAAGAGTTTCGTGAGGAATTCCCTTGTGCTTCCCGCTGTATAATCGAAAACCATTACGTCGACGATATGCTGGTGAGCATGGACACAGAACAAGAGGCTATAAAGTTGGCGCAAGATGTGCGTCACGTGCATGCGATGGGAGGCTTTCACATAAGAAATTTTCTATCGAACTCTAGTCGAGTATTGGCTGCCCTGAACGAGAGCTCAACTGACGCGCTATGTCTCGATCTTGAAAAAGATTTGCCTACCGAGAAGGTGTTAGGCATGTGGTGGGTTACCGCCAGCGACCATTTCGCATTTCGGGTATCCGCCAAGTACAGGGATTCCGACCTCTTTCTTTGCCAGCGGAGACCGACCAAACGCGAAGTTTTGAGCTTGGTTATGACTATATACGACCCAATTGGGCTCATCGGTTTCTACGTGGTGTACGCCAAAGTCATCTTACAAGAAATATGGAGGACTGGATGCGACTGGGACGACCCAATCCCAGACGACCAATTTATCAAGTGGCTGAGGTGGCTTAAACTCATTCCGAAAATTGAAAACCTGAGAATCCCGCGCTGCTATATGCAAACCAGATTTGGCGGAACCCCTCAAATAGAATTACACACATTTGTCGATGCTAGTGAAAGCAGCTATGCCGCAGTGTGCTACCTTCGATACTCACACCATGACGCAATTGATTGTACGATGATCGCCAGCAAAACAAGAGTAGCCCCACTCAAGTTAATATCCATACCACGCCTGGAACTAAAAGCTGCACTTTTGGGAGCTCGACTGGCCAAGCATGTCATCGAATCGCATTCAATCCACGTTGATAGCTGCATATACTGGTCAGACTCTCGAACAGTATTAGCCTGGCTGCATGCCGATCACCGACGCTACAAGCAGTTTGTGGCCTTTCGAGTCAGTGAGATTCTGGAACTGACTGACGTAAAGGAATGGCGCTGGGTTCCAACCGCGGCAAATGTCGCTGACGAAGCCACCAAATGGCATGGTGATCCGGACCTTTCTGACGACAGCCGATGGTTTAGTGGACCATCTTTTTTGTACCTTACACGTGAAGAGTGGCCCGATGAGCCTCAAAGTAAAGGCGTTTCAACTGAAGAGCTCCGTCCACAGTTTATTGGCGCTCATCACTTAACGTCAGAACCACTTCTATTAGTGCCCGAAGCTGAGAGATTTTCATCTTGGAATCGTCTTCTTCGAGCAACCACTATGGTCTTGTACTGCGCTCGGGTTTGGTTAAGTGTAATTCGAGATAACCACTTTGTTGGTGGTGTCCCAAGTACTGAAGATTTTCGGAAGGCAGAACGCTACCTTTAGAGGAAAGCACAGCACGACGACTTTAAAGACTCCATAGCATATTTAGCAGTTGGGAAAGCTGTCGACAAATCCAGCAAAATTTTCAAGCTATCACCCTATCTAGATGACAACGGTGTTTTGCGAATAGATGGCAGAGTTAAGATAGTAGAGCGACCAGACCCAGTACTATTACCACACAACCATCATATTACGCGCCTAATCATAAACCACTTTCACGTAAAGTATCATCACGGTAGCTTGGAGACAGTCGTCAACGAAATTCGGCAGTCGTATTGGATCATAAAACTTCGTATCATGGCCAATCAAATTCGACGCAATTGTCAGGTTTGTAAAAACAGAAGCGTTCAACCTCGACCACCTAGGATGGCTTGCTTGCCTCCAGCGCGCACCTCAGCAATTTGCCGTCCGTTTTCCTACGTAGGCGTCGACTATTTTGGTCCGATTCTCGTCACTGTTAGAAGGAGCACCGAGAGGAGATACGGAGTGTTGTTCACCTGTTTAACAACCAGAGCGGTGCACCTCGAAATTGCGTACTCGCTATCCACAGACTCCTGCATTTTGGCCGTGCGTAACTTTATGGCTCGCAGAGGCATCCCGTTGGAGATATGGAGTGACAACGGCACAAACTTTAAAGGTGCTGAGAGGGAGTTGAAGTCAGCATTTGCTCTCCTGGATAAAAATCTGCTGACGAAAACCTTCACTTCTGCGGCAACAAACTGGCGTTTTATACCACCCGCATCGCCACACATGGGCGGAGCCTGGGAGCGGCTAGTTCGCTCAGTAAAGGACGTACTTCAACGGATTTTGACAACTAGCCATCCGAATGACGAACTTCTACGTGCCGCTTTAATGGAGGTGGAGATGACGGTCAACTCACGACCATTAACTTATATTCCTGTCGACCACGAAGAGGAAGAGGCGCTTACACCTAACCACTTCTTGTTAGGTAACTCTAGTGGTATTAAGCCGATCGCGGAACCGGTTACTGAGGGCGTTTTAATGCGTCGTAACTGGCGAACATCGCAACAACTCGCAGACGCCTTCTGGAGACGTTGGGTTACTGAGTATTTGCCCACAATCACTAGGAGAACCAAATGGTTTGCGGATGTTAAAGCCATCGAAGTCGGTGACATTGCGTACATAGTGGATCCTAATAACCCAAGGAACTGTTGGCCAAAGGGTAAGGTGATCGAGGTCCGAAAGAGTGCCGATGGAAAGGTAAGAAGCGCTACGCTCAAGACAACTTGTGGCATCTATGAAAGACCTGCTGCCAAAGTAGCCGTTCTAGACCTGAAGAGCTCGGTACATCCTGATCGGCAGCATATACCAGGGGGGAGTGTTACGAACGATCTGGCAGCACAGTTGGAATAAGTCAAAAGTAAGCCCCACTCACCTAACTTGTAAGCTAGCATACGTGGCGCATGCTGATTGGTCAAGTAAAACGAAAACGAAAAAGGGGAGCAATTTGGCAAATCGGGAGCCGTATGATAAGAACGAAGCAGAACCGGAATAGAAGGCAGAGCGACAAGACTAAATTTTTTAATTCTATGAAAAGAGTGAATTGGAAAAGTTATAAACGAATTAAAGAATAAAATACTTTTTGAATTGCAAAAAATTGTCGACCTTTTTTAACACCAAGGTTCAAACTTTGTGCAACATTAAAAAAAACCAACACACTTTCGTAAAAATTTCGAGCTTTTTAATTCGATTTCCTAGATTTATTTTGAGTGTGCGGTTTTTTGGCCCATTAAATTTTAATATAACTAAGTTTTTTAAGATTTTTTTGATGAAGGCGTTGCTTATTTTCTCCATAAAAAAAATTGTCGAACACACTTCGTATGGAAGAAAATGGCTGACATCGTCGAAAAAAAAAAATTTACAAGTTCAACGGTAAGTCCCAGCTACTTTAAACTTGCACTTTATTATACTAAAATTGAATGGGCTAAAAACTAATGAATATTAATAAAGCTCGAAATTTTTACGAAAGTATGTTGGTTTTTGAATGTTTCGCAAAGATTTAATCTTGGGTTTATACAGTTTTTCTTAAAGAATACATTATATTTTATAAACAGATAATTAAAATTAAAGAATAATAAAATAAATAGTAAAATCTTGTCAATATGTGAGTGCCGTAAAGGTATTTAAGAAAATCTCTTCTTATAACTAACGAAGACTTTGTTTCTATATGAAGCTGACTTCGACATTTCGTTTTAATAAAACTTAGTATCGAAAAGTTTCTTTAAAAATTTGCTAGGCTATATTATACTGGTTCGTTCAAGCCATTTTTCAAAACTTACAAAGGTAAATACGAACAGGCGAACAAAAGAGAATACAAAAAATTTCTTGCTGTGAATTTTCATAGCTATATATTTTTAGTATTGATTACAAAATTGTACTAAAAAGTACTGCGTAGTAGGAAAGTATATTGTAAATGAAATTGTATCAAACAAGTACAATTGTACCAAAAAATGCTAACACTGTTCTGTATACATACTTTTTTTCTTTTTTACTTTTTTACTCTTATTTTATCTTTCAGCTTCGCTAAAAGCTCTTCTACCAATGCTTGGCTTACCAAATTTACGCCAATTGATAAAATTTTGCGATTTAAATTCATTTTCAATAATGTAAATAACGATTCGTGTTGAATCGAAAATCGCTTCGTCTGAATAGGGATGGCAACTTTTTCACTTTCAACTTCTCATTCAACTTCGTATTCAACTTTTGTTGCCTGTAAAATCGCCGCGTGCGAATGCCCTATAAAACTGGCTACACACGGCAAACATATGCGCGCACATGTGCGCCAACATGCTCCTTGTACGCGGTAGAATTGGCGGCTTCCCAAGTGGAGCTCCTGAAAGACGAAAATATAAACGGAGATAGCCACCCAAACGCGATTAAACTCTTTCGGCTTACCCGGGAAGTGCGCAGTGCGTCCTTTCCGTAGTCGGGGTGACGGAAACGCGTGTGGAATCGTTTGTATGGTGATTTGTAATCACAAAATATAAAATATAATAAATTTTTCGCGGACTTGCAGACTGGAAAACATTTTACGAGCGAGATAGCAGAAATATGCCGTGTTTACAAATAAAACAAATAAAGTGTCAAATACAGCTGATCTCCTCGTTAAAAGTGGGAACAGTTTGGTTCGGCCAGTGGTAGTCAAATAGTTTAAGCAAACTTAGCGAAGTACCAAACCAAACAGCAGATAGTGACATTTTTATTACTAATAAAAAAAAAAAATAAATAAATTAAAAAAAAAAAAAAAAAAAAAAAAAAAAA
>NW_023458556.1:98631476-98641681 GCF_013731165.1 Rhagoletis pomonella | reverse complement strand
CCCTGGTCATCATCTCCAGGCGCGCGTATGGCCCAAGCAGAAGATCAACCGACCGCGTGGGTTACTCTGGGAGTTAAAATACGGGAGTTGGTGAAAATGCTGGAAGACGGCAAAAGAAGGTCCATTCATCAACCTATGCGGGATATCATTGCCGAGCTGGCCATACTGTATGGCAAAACAGGGAATGCGCTACCGCGAAACGTGTTGAGTGCCGCTTGCCAAACAACGCCTCAAAAAATCCCTGGGAGCGGTATACCGAGTAAAACTGGAAAGCAGCCAAGCACTGCGATAGAACGTCAGGAAAAAGCAAAGACGCCAGCAAACGTAAGTGAAGAGAAAAACCGATCAAACGGGGCGAATGATGGCAAAGAACCCCAATGGAAGACAGTAGAAGGGAAGAAAAGGTCGAAGCCCAAGTTGCCAAAGCCGGATGCTATAGTAATAAAAAGTCGTGACGGAAGTTCGTATGCAGAAATATTGCGAGGTTTAAAAAACGATCCACAACTAAAACATCTGGAAGACGTGGTAACCAAAGTACGCAAAAGCGGCAATGGGGACCTACTCCTCCAATTGGCCAAACCCACAGATTCGCACACGGTGGAGGTTCAACAAGCGGTCAAGGAAACGCTGGGAGAGAAAGCGACGGTAGAGACCCTGACCGCAAAAACCGCGGTAGAAGTTAAGGACTTAGACGAGCTAATAAGCAAACAAGAGCTCTGTTCTGCCTTAGAAAGGGAGGTCGATGGCAGCAAAATTTCGGTAGAAGCCGTCAAGTCATTAAGAAGCGCGTACAGCGGTACGAAGACAGCAACCCTGCTGCTGCCAGCCGCCATGGCGAGCAAATTGATCGCAGTGGGCAGAGTTCGGGTAGGGTGGGTAATCTGTCGAATAAGTCTAAAAATGCACCCGACGCAATGTTTCAAATGTTTAGAGTTTGGCCACCTGGAAAGAAACTGTAAAAGCATTCACGATTCGAAAGGGGCGTGCTTCAATTGCGGTGATATAGGCCATAGAGCCAACGTATGTAAGAAGGAGAAACCGTGCGTGATCTGCTCCAGAAACAAAAAGCCAGACGTAAGGCACAGGACAGGCGGAAAAGACTGCCCGTACTATATAGAGGCGATACAAAAATCAAGGACATCATGAAGGTCTTGCAGCTTAACCTGAACCACTGCAAAGCTGCACAGGAGCTATTGGAGCAGACGGTGATTGACCACAATGTTGACATAGCGCTACTAAGTGAACCATACAAGGTGGGGGATTGTCAGCTATGGGCCCAGGACGATGCCGGTCGAGCAGCGGTGTGGAGCTGCGCCATAACGCCCCTTCATATGGAACAACTCAAGGCAGACGTAGGTTTTGTATGTGTTCGAGTCTCTGGATTAGTTGTATATAGCTGCTACATACCGCCTAGTTTTACCCTCGATGAATTCGAAGCCGTCATGGATAAGTTTACCTTTGATGCCCGGACTAGATCACCCGTATTAATAGCCGGCGACTTCAATGCTTGGGCCTTGCAATGGGGAAGCCGACGAACTAACGCCAGAGGAAGAGCTCTTCTTGCAGCATTATCGTCTCTGGATGTGGCATTATGCAACTCGGGTACCAAATTTACATTCAGCAAGGATGGGGTGGGGTCCATTATTGACCTCACATTTATCAGCAGCAGGCTGTTTCGACACACGTCTTAGGAGGTTAGCGACGAGTACACTCATAGCGACCACATGGCTATCATTTTCACGATACAGGAGGAGAGAGAGAGCAGAAAAGTCAGTGCAAGAGCAACAACAGGTTGGAAGGTCAACTCTCTAGACGAAGAGGCGCTAGTAGCCATGATGTCTGGAATTTCGTTACCCTACGGAGCTAGTAACATGACGAACTACCTCATGGCCAAAATCACTCAAGCGTGCGACGCTTCGATGAAGAAAAAATACCCGACCAGCCGACGTGCACCAGTTTATTGGTGGAATGAGCAAATAGCGGACTTGCGACTGCAATGCAACAGAGCGAGAAGAAACTACCAGCGTGCCAGAAGGTCTGAAAGCTTTACCAGCGAACATGCTATTTACAGAGCTAAACGCAAAGAGCTTAAACAAGCCATTAAGCTGGTCGGTTCGACCACATGTATTATGCCCAAATAAGCTGGAGACGATAATAAAGGCGTTATTCCCAATGCAACCAAGTTTTGCGAGAGAAATCTTTCCTGCTACGATGTTCGAGTTTCCCATGGTGAGCACGGAAGAAGTACTTCTTGCGGCCAAGCGATTTAAAGATAAAAAATCACCGGGGCCGGATGCAATTCCAAATCGTGTCCTCAAGCTTGCTGTAGCGGCGAACCCTAAAGTGTTCGTCGATAGTTTTAACGAATGCTTTAAAGAAGGAGTATTTCCTGATGCATGGAAGCGCCAGCGGCTAGTGCTATTGCCGAAAACTGGGAAGCCACCAGAAGATCCCTCAGCATATCGTCCTATATGCATGTAGGATACGACGGGCAAGTTGTTCGAACGCATAATCAGCGATAGACTGCTAGAAGCAATCGAGGAAAATGGAGGCCTCTCAGAGACACAGTTCGGCTTCAGAAAGGGGCGGTCAACAGTAGATGCAGCCAGTTTAGTAAAGCAGTTGGCGGAAGATGCAATCAGTGGCGAAAGGTGGAAGGGAGGAGCAAAGGAGTACTGCTTGCTTGTCACCCTCGATGTAAAAAATGCGTTCAACACAGCAAGTTGGAAACACATAAATGCTGCTCTACGCAGATTCGACCAAGATTGTAGACAACTACCTAGCAAATAGAGTGCTACTGTACAATACGGAGAACGGTGTCAAAGAACATAAAGTCTCGGCTGGAGTACCACAGGGTTCAGTTCTGGGTCCAATACTTTGGAATATCATGTACGATGGTGTACTCCGACTATCCTTGCCAGAACGAGTGAAAATTGTCGGATTTGCTGACGACATAGCGCTAGTGGTGGTAGCGAAGCATCTAGAAGAAATAATTATCGCAGCAAATAGTTCAATCGTCCAGATCCAAGCATGGCTGGCCGAAACCGGACTGGAACTTGCGCACCAAAAAACCGAGACAGTTCTAGTAAGCAGTAGAAAAGTCAGAGAAGTGGCGACTATAAAGGTTCGTCAACAAGAAATTACGTCAAAGGCGGCCCTAAAATACCTAGGCATAATGTTTGATGCGAGGCTTACCTTCAAGACGCACATTGATTATGCTGTCGAGAAAGCCGAAAAGGTGGCAGGGGCACTAACAAGGGTTATGCTGAACGTAGGAGGCCCGAAACAACAGCGTAGGCAGCTATACGCAAGCGTCGTGCGCAGTGTGCTGCTCTATGGAGCACAAATCTGGTATGAAGCGTTCAGCAAGACGTCATATGTACGAGAAGCAAGGTCTTTGCACAGATTTTGCGCTATCAAAGTATGCAGTGCATTCCGAACTACGTCCGAAGAAGCAGCACTAGTGGTGGCAGGACTCTGCCCCATTGACATTCTAGTGGAAGTGACAGGCCCCAGGCCTATAAACCGAACGAGACGCGAAGAGGTGACACAGAGGTGCTGGCAGCAATGGCAAACGAGGTGGGACCGCGCAGCCAGCAGTCGTTGGACGCACCGCCTCATACCCTCGATATCAAGGTGGGTAAGTAGGGAACATGGGGAAGTGGACTTCCATTTGACCCAAATACTGACAGGGCATGGGTGCTTTAAATCATATTTATACCGATTTAAGCACGAAGACGATCCCTTCTGCACCTTCTGTGCAAAGGATATTATTGAAGACGCTGAACACTGCTTTTTCGTCTGTCCGAGGTTTGCAATCGAAAGGGATGACTCGAGCAGGAAGGTGGGGAGGCCACTTACGGTTCATAACCTTGTGCATACTATGCTTGAGTCAGAAGATAACTGGTCCGTTGTTTGCAATTGGGCAAGCACAATTTCATCTAAATTGCGTCGAGCGGAACAACTCCGCAGAATTTCATAGATTGGCAATAGGCCGCTCCCCCTCCGCGAAGTAATACCTTACGGTAGTTCCACGGTGGGAGGGAAACGGAGCAGGGGTGGGTTTTTAGTGCGGTGAGCTGAAAGGCAAGTCCCACACTTTTCGGCTTTCACTGCTTTGTGCCACCTCTACAAAAAAAAAAAAAAAAAAAAAAATAACATGCTCGCTGTCGTTTGCCACAGACGGCGAGCGGCTCATATGTGATTTTGTCGTGGTAGCGTAAAGATGATTAGCAACGACGCGGATGATACAATTGCAATGCCTTTAAGTTAGCTTTTTTGTGTATTTGTTACTTAAATTTACATATATTTTACTTGTATGTATGTACATACATATACTTATAGTAATTTAGCCTCATTTATCAAAAATTAAATTGACGCACATGACTTGGATCCATTTATCCGCCGATGTGCACACTTCAAGCATCAACACAAAATGAGGTTGTTGTTTTTGTTTCCAATGCGATGCTCGCAAACCACGCTACAAACGACGAGCAGGCTCGCTGAAAATAAAATTTTTTTAATTTTTTGCGAGCATGCTCGTAAACCGCCCTACAAACGACAAACATGCACCGCAAGCCGAGCGTGTGCGCGCATATGTTCGTCGTGTATAGCCACTGTAAGCTGCAAGATTCGTTGCGATGATTCGTGTGCGGTACAAGTGCTTGTATCAAAAGTAACGAGTAAAGTAACGAAACGAAAGATACGGGTGTTGATTGGATTAGTAAATAATACATACGGGTATCCAAATTTTCGTTACTTTTACAGCTCTAAAGCGTACCTTTACACGCGCTGGAGCCCTGGTGCTCCGCCGGCGCTGCTGCCGGCCAACGCCCGCTTTGGTGAGGAGCCCTAGCGCTCCGCTGCCACCTGCGTGCCGTTGAACGCCTTTTGCCCCGCTGGTGGGTGCTCTGTAGTTTCGCTACGCGCAAACGTTTTTGGTGCGCGGTTCGTACGGACGAATAGATGTGCTGATGCTCCTGACTGCTGGCGCCTCGACTCACAAGACGGTTGGCGCTAGTTGGCCGGCTCCCGTTCAAATTAAATAAAAACTTGGACTTTTCGGTCTAAGGGCACGCGGGCGAATGCCGCCAATTTATTTTTCACTTTTTGACTTACGGCGCGTTTACATTGGACAATGCTGTTAACACAATGAAGATATACATATTAGTTGTCAAAAACGCATGCGTGGAAAAGTATGCATGTATGAGTGAAAAGGTGTGCATGTATTGCTATTGTCATGACAGTATTGTCCGCTGTTAACCCTAAGTTAAGCCTTGCAGCTGTCATACATATGACAGGGTCGCATTCTAATATCGTAAATTCTTACGTACTAGTAGTAGATTAGCTTTAAGGTGAATTCATATAAGGTGATTTATAGAAGTATTGTAGGCTTGCAAAATGTCTGCTTATATCGCATCCTTCGGAAAAAGAAGAATTTCGCAAAGTGATCAGTTTTGCCATATTCTTCTTGTCCAAAATTTATAATCAGAATTAAATTCTTTTGAAGGAACGAATTCGGAAATGCTTGTGGAATATTCCTCCCCCTTACATTCGTTCGTTCATAACAATTTAAGTTATGTTAAATATTTAATCAAAAGCTATTATATTTACTTAGTTATTATTACTAATTTTATTTATTAATATTTATTAAATTAGCAAACTATTGTATAATAGTATAAAATTAAGTAGTAATATATATAGGTAGCTTATGCAGTATAGTAGTGATGCCCAAATCAGCACATATGACATGCGACTGCGCGTGCAAAGCTTTGCACAGCGGTACCGGCAAGCGCGGAAGCAAAAAGTTATCGGAAGGGGAAAACGAAGTCAACAGAATAGTGAGATTGTATGTGTGACAGTGATGGAAAATGTGTGTGCATTGTGCCATTTTCGGCCCTTTCGGAAGCAGCCGGCACCTTCAGCACATTTGATTGATTTTCGGCACTATTTTTGCGTAACTCAATGCAACTAATAAATATTTCTTTCGGATCCGCAATTAAACATATCGCAATCACCATAACGCACATCACTAATATTACTGTTCCCAATCACGTTTACATTCAAAATTACAATTCATAATTTCGTTTTGTAGCAAATATGAAATATAGGTATATCCATTTACTTAAATGTAAACGGATTAAGAATCAAAGTGCTAGAAGAGATTTGAGCGTTTGGTACAAAAAGTATTTTTGATGTTGAAATTGTACTTAAAATCGGCAATTGTACTTTTGGACTTTTTAAATTAATTGTACTGAAAAAAGTACAATTGTACTTAAAATATCAACACTGTTTCACTGGCGCTGTACTTGCTGCAGCGATGCCAGATTTGAGCGTACCCAATTTTAATCGATAATAACTCATGCGAGGGATTTGGTTATTGGGCATTTTACAAGCCTATTAGGAAGTATACATATCTGTGTTCGTATAGAATAGTAGCTTATGTGGGAAGACTGGCTTTAGTATAATGAACCATTCGCAGCATACGATTGTGAAATACTCACTGGCGCCGAGTCGTTGAAGAACTCTTGGAAAATAAACATAAAAGACGGTAAAGTTAATGGCGATGCTAGCAAGTCAATATTCGTATAAAGTTTCATAAAAAACTTCCTTGTGGAAGAATATAGGAAATGGTACATTTTACTAAACCCAGCCTCCCGACATAAGCTACTATTTCATACGAACACAAATATATTCGTCTACAAATAATGTTGATTATTTTAATTAAGTCCTGAGATAAGTTTGTGAATCTTATCAGTGTTCTATGTAGGAACCAAAAATCAATACCCAATTAGAACTTTTGCTTTAAAAGAAAAATATACATAGCGCATTTACCCAATACTTGGTCTGGCATCACTGTTTGAGCATTGATGTGCTCAGCTCACTGTTGCCAAGGTAGTGGATTTTGCACTAAATTTAGTGCTTTTGGGAAACCAAAAAGCCAAAAAAGTGATGGTGAATTAAGCACACCGAATGCATAGGTACATATGTATGTATGTATACACTATACAATAATATTCTACATTAAGATGGAATTCATTTACTGTATAAAATGTGAGGAATAGGTAAATTAAATATGTTTTGCGTTGTTATAAATGTATTGAAATTAATTTATTAATAAAAACGTGAGGAAATGGATATGTATATATACTTTTTACTGAATCAAAAAAATTATTAAACATGATAATAAAATCTTGGCGCTTTTGTTTTGGAAAAATTGGATTTTTCTGGCGACCTGATGCCACACTGGCTCAGTTGTCGCAAAAGTACACATACATACACGCATTTTTACCTGAAAATAAGTGTGTAGTGGTTAATATGTATACGATGCCATCTCCGTACAGCTCACTGCACCTCGCCTAGCACGCTCGCGTGCTCGCAGTTTGCCCGCGACGTCGACTGCGTGCACCTCTGCTGTGCATCCCTACAGTATAGTAAACAACTTGAGCTTATGAATATATTAGAATGAAATGTACATAGCTACATATTAATTGATTATGGCAAAATGGAAATTCAAAATTTTTTGTACTCAGATTTTCTGAAATTTTAGTTTTAACAATGTATGAAAAATGTTTTTGGTTTAATAAATTCATTTCATATTTTGGAAAAATTCTTATATTACAAGTTTGTGGGAAAAATATATTTAAAATAATTGTAAATTTAGTTTGGTTTTTCTTGATAGCTAGTTTTCATATTGAAAATGTATACATTTCAAAATATTATTTTTGGTTTTTGTACAGTTGTAATGGTGGTTATAGGCTAATAAAAGTAAAAATAAAAGTAATTATGCATACGTATATACATATACAATAAAATTTTGTTTTATTTTAGTTTATGAATTCTATTTTTGTGTACTTTTATTTCTTTGTTTTTTTGCTTCATCGAAAATTGTTACGTTTACACCGTCCACTTTTGTTATAACGTATGGCCCTTGGCATATGTTTTCATGCTTGGACAAAGTTGCAACGATACTGCTTGCTTGACAGCTCAGTGGTTCGCAGTATTTTGCACCAATGTTTTTTAAAGGAAAAACGAAGAAATAAATAAAGCCACGAATTAGTTCTCCGTCAAGTATATGTAATGTTTATTGTATATATATATAAAGGGAAGGTATACACGGAATATATTACCTCAAGTGATTGTGACGTAGGATGGTGGTTGATGGTCGTTCGCTGTTGATCTCCAGGAAAGAAGTGCCCCCGCTGTTTTCAGTAAAATTAAGTTCACCCTCCATAAAGTACAACTATTTGGAGGGGAAACTTGACGATGGTTAATTTGGCGGGAAAAGTGTATGAACTTTCTGATCATTTCCTACTACATAAATGTGAACGCATGTGTGCGTATACAAATAAGTATTAGGTGGGTCCGTCTTATATTGTTTGGTTTAGGCTACAGGCCTAAACATACCGGCCCCTTGCTATAAGCAACATCTGTCGCGCCCTTCAACCACCACACCTACATCCTTTAACAAATAAATGTAAAAAGAAATATGTATCAAATTATATTCACAATTGATTGGTATTGCTATGTGCTGATTTGGAGCCTCCAATTTTCGTGTCCACGTCTCGGCTTCCTTGATACTGGAAAGAATGGTTATTAGGAAAGGACGTGGGTAAAACATTTCATTGCACATATGTATAATAAATTCAGGCAGTAAGTAGCTGGCGAGGCCGAGTCTCCAGTCTACCTTGATGCTGTATTTGATAAAATTATGTATTGTAAGTAGGTGGCGAGGCCGAGTCTCCAGTCTACCCTGATGCCGTCTTTGATAAAATTATTTATCGCTAATATGTAGGCTGTGGGCGGAAAGGCCTGGTTTCCGCTCCATCGCTTTTAACCTTTTGAACGTGGTCGGAAAGGCCGAGATTCCGATCCCCGTCGTGGTATTTGCTTGTATTAACATGGGGTCGGAAAGCCCAAGTTTCCGATCCCCTAATGTGATCGGTCGGAAAGTCCGAGTTTCCGCTCCGAGTCTTTCATTGTATACTGTTTATCTTATTTTTTTTATTATTATTCTTATTTTCATATATTATCATTATTATTACTATTTTGTTTGTTGGGTGGAGAGTTGCAAATAAACGCACATGAATCCCAAAACAAATGTGTTTGTACTTTGTACACATGTTCAGCACATAGTGCTGTAGATTTGAGCTTGCGATTGAATAATGTGAGTGGTAGCGTGTGGTATGCATAATATTGCACGAGCATATAAATAGTGCATTTGCTCTTTAATATTCTTGTAACGATACCTTGTTATCGATTTTGGTTTCTACCACGGTACATTGATAAGGTAATCGCAGGAAATCTTCTGTGAGTGTGTGGAATTGTAAACAAAATATTTCAATTTGACGGGATTTGATAATCAGCTGCTCTAGTAGCACCACCCATATGAATTCGCCTTGGTTTCTACACTTGGGTTCTACGCTCACATAGCTGCCATATTGGTCCACAAGTGTATGAGTAAATAAATAATATCTCAAATATCGTAAATGATACGACAGGGTGATTATGGTGGGTTTTGTTATTTATCTTGGGCATACATCAAGATAACCAACCGTTCAGCTATAGAAAAACTAAAAATGCAGATTGCTAGCACTTTTTACGCTGATTTTAACTATATAAATATTATTTGCCGCAATTAAAAAGCAAAGCAGATATAAGAGGTAAAACAAAAAAATTGTGATATTTTAAAACATTAATATTTTCTAAACTGCGTAACCGATTTGAAAACTAATGATGTCAAAATAAAGACAATTAATTTATCTTCAAGCTGATATATAAAATGTGTATGCTTTTTTATATATTTAAGCCAAAAATATTATAAAACCAAAAAAATGTCATAATTTTTTCATAAAATAACCCTTTTTTAGAAAAAGTCCATAATCAATGCTAAAAAAATTTATATTATTGAAAAAGTGCAAGTTCTTACCTTTGATTTGATATACTTATTATATTATGATTTGCTTTTGAGTTTTCAGAATTCAGTGATAATAAAAAATATAAATGCATGTATTTGCAAATGCATATTTTAGTTAATTAAACAAGGCGAGTTAACGGACTTTTTTGGAAAGGGTACTGTTTTTGTTGGAAGCGGGAAAATTTATGCCGTTTTATATGTACATATATGTATATACTTACAGCTATTTTTCATTTGTTTGTGTTCCGGCGGAGATAAAAAACGTGTTTTGAATATTTTTTAAAAAGAT
>NW_023458556.1:98617334-98631466 GCF_013731165.1 Rhagoletis pomonella | reverse complement strand
GTAGCTTCAGCCCCTCCCCCGCCCAAAAAATTGGACACTAAGATTGGCCGTGGTTTTGGAGTTTTTATACAAAACTGTTTGGCTCCCTTGAGTGTTTTGGTTTTTGGGTCGCCCTCTGAGGACATAAGTCGGTTATTTACAGAGACCGTATTAAAGAGAGCTAATCTCTTAGTGCGTGGGGATATCGGCTCTGTCTGGCCAGTTAGGATCCAGCCGCAAGTACGCTCTTTTCGATGCCACTCAATATCACCTGGGCATAAATGTCGCCGCCTAGGGCAAGATCAACTTGTTCATTTTTGAAGAAGTTCTTGTCCGCTAATAGTAGGTCCGGAAATGCTTGTTTAGTTTTAGCGTTGACTTCGCAAGTTGGTAAATTTCCGGTGACTTGTGGTAAAACTAGAACATTGGTCTGTATTTTGACTGAGGGGTCAATAGGTGACCGCAACTGGATGAAACAAGTCTCTTTAAGTTGAGCTGAGACCATGTTATTGATACCTGATACTTGGGCTTGTATCCTTTTTATGGGCAGATTAATCATACGCTTACGTCTTTCAGTCATAAAAGAGCACTCTGAACCGGAATCTATTAGCGCGCGTGCCAAAAAAGTAGCATTATTAAATATATTGACACGCGCGGTTCCTAAAAACCATAGGTCGCTGGTTCATATACGGCTCGAAGGACCATGGACAAAGTTGCAACGATACTGCTTTCTTGACAGCTCAGTGGTTCGCAGTATGTTGCACCAATGTTTTTTAAAGGAACAACGAAGAAATAAATAAAGCCACGAATTAGTTCTCCGTCAAGTATATGTAATGTTTATTGTATATATATATAAAGGGAAGGTATACACGGAATATATTACCTCAACTGATTGTGACGTAGGATGGTGGCTGATGGTCGTTCCCTGTTGATCTCCAGAAAAGAAGTGCCCTCGCTGTTTTCAGTAAAATTAAGTTCACCCTCCATAAAGTACAACTATTTGGAGGGGAAACATGACGATGGTTAATTTGCCGGGAAAAGTGTATGAACTTTCTGATCATTTCCTACTACATAAATGTGAACGCATGTGTGCGTATACAAATAAGTATTAGGGGGGTCCGTCTTATATTGTTTGGTTTAGGCTACAGGCCTAAACAATGCTTATTGCGTGGTTCTTTCTGAACAAGAATCCTGTCATTAACGCTAATAGAAAACGGACGCGCCCTTTTATCATATATTAGTTTATTTCGAATTTTGTGTTTGTTTATTAATTGTACACACAGCAATAATGCAGGAGCTGGAGTAGAACTTGCTTTTTAGCCGTTTATTTCTAAAAGAAGTACAAATAGTAAAGGGAAAAAATACATATTTCGACACTTACCCCAGTTTTCGCTCCCGCTTGCAACGCGTGGTCCAATATAATTTCAGCAAAATGGTTCCGTTTGGCGAAAAGTTACGATTTTATACTTCAAAATATAACGGAGCAAGCGGACAGCGAAGTAAAGCGAGATGAAAACAGGGTTGCACATAAATTACATGTATTCACATTAAACAAATTTCATATCTTGACATAGAACTTACTAGGCAATAACATCGATTCATCATAAACGTTAAAACACTGAACTAATCATCCACATCCCCGCCCCCGTGAATCGAGCCAGATTCACAAAGAGCTACGTCCAGTTTCGCCAGCTTGGATGCAGGACGCCTGACTATTCCGGTAGAGGTTAACACATCTGCCCGACGAACCTGCCCATCCTTACCGGGGAAGACTCTTTCTATCCGACCGCGCCGCCACTCTTTTCTAGGCTGCCTCATATCACAAATAAATACAAGATCTCCTTCCTCCAGTGGCGTTGTGGGCAAACACCACTTCACCCGACGTGTCAGCGTTGGTAGATATTCTTCCACCCATCTTTTCCAAAACCAATCTCGCATCTGCCTAGCTATGCGCCACTGTTTCCGTAGTGAACAAAACTTCTCGGGAGGATCGGTGCAACTTGGCGTTTGTGCTGTGTTCGCGCTACCCAACAGGAAATGGTTCGGCGTCAGGGGTTCTTCTTGATCTAGTGCCACAGGCAAATGAGTCAGCGGACGCGAATTTACTATATTTTCTGCCTCAACCAGCAAGCTGTTAAATGTATGTTCCTTTGGGCTTATCTCTTTCATCGTATGGTTCAGCACCTTCTTCACACATTGCACCATCCGTTCCCAAACTCCTCCCTCAGAGGGATTCTCCGGGCAATTAAAAACCCACTCAACGCCTTTGTTTGACAATTCGCTTTGCAATGCGCAGCAGTCAAACACATCAGACACCCGCCTCAACTCACCAGCCACGCCAACTAAATTCTTGCCGTTATCCGACCGAATCCTCTTTGGCCGCGCATAAGGTGTCGCACGGTCTTCTGGCAACAGCCACATCTTCGGCGTAACAGGTCGCGCCTTTCTTATCCTGCATACATTACAGCTACTGATGATACCGCGTAAACAGTTCCTTAAATTGGGAATCCAGTACTTCCGCCGTATTATGCTTATTGTGGCCTCTGTATTTTGGTGCATCATTCTACTATGTTCATGAGCTACTAGAAGCTTAGTGAATGCATGTAAGGGTGGTAAAATAATTGGGCGCTTCGTCTCATATGGCAGCCAGCCGATCGCGTCCAGACGACCACAGGCACGCAGAGTTCCTTCATCGTCAATGTACGGCGTGAGTGTGTACAAAGGGCTATCCTTTCGCACGGCGAGTCCCTTTCCCAGTCTGTTCATTTCAGTACCAAATTGTTCCCGCTGAACGTGTCGACACAGTAGGCGTTCAGCTGAGTCAATCTCCACAGGAGTTAATCCGTAATCTGTCGCAATAGTTGTCCTTCTTTTTTTTGGCTTGCAGTTTTTTATGAACCGGATTACCCAGGCGATTACTCTACAAACTGTGTTGAACGCTAAAAATCTGTCAAAGTTTATTAACGATTGTTTAGTTATTATAAGTGCGTATTTTGGGCGAAAGAAAGGTCAGAGGTTACGTTATCAGTTGGCCAAAACTGCTCGCTTGAATATAAAAATGCAGGTCCTGTAAACCAGCGGGAAGATGGACTTAAACTCACGTCTCTGTTTACTCTCGTCGCCTCGTCCGCAATATTATGCTTTGTTGGCACCCATCTCCAATCCGACGGCTTCGAAACATTGAGGATTTCGGCTATTCTATGTACTTCACACGGCTTATAGCGGCAATGCTTACTCGATATCCACTTGAGCACCGTTCTCGAGTCACTCCAAAGGATGTATCGATCGAAGCGTACAGTATGTTCCCCCGCTATGGTTGTCATCATTCGCGACCCCAGCAATGCGGCTTGTAATTCTAAACGCGGAATGGTTAGCAGCTTAAGGGGTGCGCTTCTTGTCTTGGCCAGTACTAAGGAAACCTCTACATCGCCGGCTGAATTCTCCGCTCTCCAGTACGCTACTGCTCCAAATGCATCTTCACTGGCATCGACAAATATGTGTAATTGCAGGGACTCCGGCATTCCCATCCGGAAATAATGGCGCGGTACTTGACAATCCCCAACATTGAGCAGCTGCTTCCGAAAGTGATTCCACATTGCGTTTATTTCTCCCGTAACTGGCTCGTCCCAACCTAAGTTTCGTTTCCACATTTCGCGCATCATCAACTTGGCTGTTATTGTGAAATGACACAGGAATCCCAGCGGGTCGAATATAGACATGATGATACTCAATAATATTCGTTTTGTGGGTACTCGCTCACCTCTCATAATGGACGCATCGACATTGTGAAACTCTAAGCGGTAGGTGAAGTGATCATTTGACGGATGCCACAGCATTCACAAAACTTTCCCGATGTCCATACTTTCCTTAGACTTCAATGGCAACATAGACGTCTCTCCGGCCAAAGCAGTAACGACTTCCGGAGCATTCGATCTGAACTTTCGCAACTGGAAACCTGCGTCGTTGTGGATATCTTTCACTTGCTGCGATATCCTTATGGCTTCTGAGGCGGAAGGGAAGCCACCAACATAATCGTCGACGTAATGATAATCGGTGATGGCTCGAATTGCCCGTGGATCGTGGCCGCTATGTTCCAAGGCATTTGTCACTTTAACATAATGGGCTGAGCATGGGGAGCACGCTGCTCCAAAGGTCATCACAGTCATTTCGTAAACGTCGGGTGGATCCTGGCTTGCGTAATTGCACCACAGAAACCTCTGGGCATATCGATCTTCTGGCCGGATCACCACCTGGTGGAACATCTCCTGAATATCTGCACACACGGCTATGGCATCCTGTCGAAAATGAAATAAAATAGATAACAACGGTCGATATTCTTGAGGCTCTTTGAGAAGTTGGGAGTTCAATGATACTCCATGTGACATTGCTGCGGCATCAAACACAAGTCTGAACTTGTCCGGTTTGTGTGGGTTCGCTACCGCAAAATGAGGAAGATACCATGTCCTTGGATTGCTTTCGAGGACTTCGTGAGGCTGCAACTTACGCGCATAGTTTTTCTTGACGTTGCTATCTATGTTGTCCCGGTAAGCTTTAGCGAACTCCTGGTCCCGGGCGATTCTCTTTTCGATGTTTATCAAACGTTTTAGCGCCATGTTGTAGCTTTCAGGCAAATCGACGACGTCGTTCTTCCACAATAAGCCGGTTTGATAACGATGAAGTATCTTGACCGTTGTTGCCTCAAGGATTCGTTTAGCTCGTACATCATCTGCACTCTCAGAGGGTGGCGCAGCTCTCACTCCGAAAGATTCCGTGCTGAAATAATCTTCTATCATGTCACGCATTTGATGGTCTGATGTACTGACGTGAAGACACGACGGCTTCCTTAGTGGCATTTTATACGAAGGTCCAAACACGACACAACCCAAGTCCGTGAATGCAGCGTACGGCCCGTTTTGATTTACTACCAGTGGCTTGGTAGGCAATCCCAGGTGGCAGTGGTCTAGTCCGATGAGAAGTTTGGGAATGGCGTTTTCGTAAGGCTGCAAAGGCATCTTCCCTTTAAAACTAGTGGCGTTGCATATATCCCTTCTACTAAGGCTTTGTGAAGGAAGGTTCAAATCGGCGGCACCGTGTACGTTACGAAGTAAATGGCGCTTCTTCATACCCAGACCGCTGACGCAAAGATTAACGATAGCCACCATTTCACTAACTGCTTTACCTCCGAACCACTGGATCTCCACCCGGCTTGGTTTAGCCTTTAACCCTAGTTCCTGCACAAGTGAATCGTCCATCATCGTGATCGATGAACCCTCAACCAAGAGCGCATACGTGTCAATGCGTTTATTTGGGCCGTACAGTGTCACAGGGACTATCCGAAACAACAAATTTCCATGAGTGTGAGCGGAGCAGTTGAGAACGGAACTGTTGGCAGATAGTTTCCCGGCGGCAGCAGTAGACGGGACCAGAGCACCTACCTCACCATCATGCAGCAAATGATTGTGATACCGAGGGCACCCTTCAACTGGGCAGACTTTACGGCGGCGGCAATTACGAGTTGCATGTCCAGGTTGAAGACAACTGAAACACAGACGTAGACGTTTTACCGTTTTCCATCGTTCAGATACGGTAGTTTCAAGTAGGCGGCGGCACCCTGAAACCCTATGTTCGTTTTGGCATAAGACGCATTTTAAAACGCGTTGGTCCCCCGCAGCGTGTAACACTGCCCGACGCTTCGGCTCTCGACTTTCGTGATCTTGAACTATTTGCACAAAACTTGCGACCTCAGATAACCAATTGCTAAAATTAACAATAGTAGGATGTGGGTGAATTGAAGCGGAATATTTTGCCCAGTCTAACCGTTTACTAAAAGGCAATTTTGCAATTAATTCCTCTAACAATGTCGGATTCGTTTAATGCTTGTCTTCCCCTATTGACTGCAAAAACACGTTTAGATTTTTCGTAATCGTAGCAAACGAAATGAGTTTATAGATACCGGCTTGTGAAATACAGGGAACATCGCGTACCGCCTTAAGTTGGCTACGAAGTAGCTGTTCAGGACGACCGAACCTACAACACAACTGCTCTATAATCGCACCGACATTATTTGGATGTATCAACAAAGACTTGACCGCTTCTCTTGCCTCGCCCTTGAGGCATTTATTTAAACGTTGATTATTTTCGAAATTTGTGTAGTTGTAAGCAGCACTTGACTCAATATATAACGCGTGAAATATAGGCCATTCCTCTGGCTGCCCGGAAAATTGTGGCAAATCCAGCATCTTTCGTGGTAACTGCAAATGATTAAATGATACTGCAGGACTCGACGACGTAGCTGACGAGCCATGAAGTTGCGTGGCGGCAGGCCCAGAGGTGACGGCTAGTACATCGTTGTGCTGTTCTGCTGGTGGATTAACGATAGGTTGTGACTGGAATATAGTTGGTACGATCGCACGATTTTACGACGAATTCGTAACAGTAGTGTTTGGCGGCCCATTGAATGGCCCGTTACATGTCATAGCACCACTATGTATTACAGAATTAATGCTAAACGGCACGGCCGTAGCTGACGGAGCCCCTGATGTCCCGGTAAACATAACGGCACAATTTTGAGGTACACTTTGGCAGCGATTATTTGCACTTGTATTTGTAAACGTTGGCTGTGGCGGTGCTGCAGTTGGCAACGTCAACTGCGGTAAAACTGTATTTAAACGTTGGCGCTCGCCTTCTGAAATTTTAGTTTGTGCATCTTGTAATTGAACTTCTAACCTAGAAATTTGCTGTTGCATGGACAAAAGTAAGTTCATATTACATATATCGCTGGCAGAAGCCCCTGACGACATGGTGGTTGGCGCGGCAAAGTTAACCGAGGTGGCGTTGGCGATACCAACGTTGGCAGAGGCATTGGTGACGTCGGCGCTGACAGAGGCATTGGGGATTTGGGCGCTGGCATAGGCGGTGCTGATTGGGGCGACGTTGGCAGGTGCGACACTGATTGGGGTGGTGCTGGCACACACGACCTTCCCCGGATCAGTTTTAGCAAAGGCACTATTATTTGTTGTATAAATTTCGCTTACCTGATGGGCAGGGCTGACTATATTGTTAATGGTAGTAGTTGGTGCTGACATAGCGGTGGTAACGGTTGTTTCAACGGCGGTGGAGGCAGCGACGGTGGCAGTGGTGGCGACGGTGGCAACACAAGTGGGCCGCGTTGGAGCGCTAAGTTGCACTGCCTTGGAAGGTGCTCTACTTGTTACCTGAGCGCTCTTTGGTTTCGCTGCAAATATGGTATTTGGTGCGGGCACAGGTTTGGCAGTTGGTTCTGTAACCTTTGTTGTAGTTTGGACGGCTGGCGTTGAATTTTCTGGCTGTAATCGAGGGCTACGACGTACCGGCGAACGTAGCATTTCTTAATAAATTGCAAAGAAATGAATCGGCGGGCGTTCCACTATAGTGGGAAATAAAATTTGTACACACAGCAATAATGCAGGAGCTGGAGTAGAACTTGCTTTTTAGCCGTTTATTTCTAAAAGAAGTACAAATAGTAAAGGGAAAAAATACATATTTCGACACTTACCCCAGTTTTCGCTCCCGCTTGCAACGCGTGGTCCAATATAATTTCAGCAAAATGGTTCCGTTTGGCGAAAAGTTACGATTTTATACTTCAAAATATAACGGAGCAAGCGGACAGCGAAGCAAAGCGAGATGAAAACAGGGTTGCACATAAATTACATGTATTCACATTAAACAAATTTCATATCTTGACATAGAACATACTAGGCAATAACATCGATTCATCATAAACGTTAAAACACTGAACTAATCATCCACATTAATTATTTAACGAATTTGTGCGACTTTTGCATTCGATATTTAACTTCTTTCGCGTAATTTTCTACATTATATATCGGGTAAATTTTATCTTTTTTCAAATATGGAGGCACTGTTGGCTTTTTCCCAAATATTAATTCAAAAGGCGAAAATTTATTATCGAAAACTGTGTTAGTTGTTGTGTTGTGTAAAAATTTAAAATATTTTAAATAAACATCCCAATTGGAAAATGTTTCATTTAAATATGCGCGTAAATATTCATTAAAGACTCTGTGGTTACGTTCGATAGTACCCACAGTTTCATGATGGTGTGTGGTTGAAAAATCGTGTTTAACCTTTAAAAGTTTGGTTAATTCAGTGAAAATTTCATTTTCAAATTCGGTGCCTAAGTCTGATTTAATGGAATTCATTACACCGTAAGTTAAGACAAAACTTTCGAAAACGGCAGACGCAATCGTTTTAGCGTTTTTATCTGGCAGGGCTACTGTTACTAAATACTTTGTTAAATATCATATAATGGTAATTGCGAACCTATTACCATTATTTGACTCAGGTAGCGGTCCCAATGTGTCGATTACAATAATGTCAAATAGTTTGCAAGGTGTTGGCGTTAAAACAAGATTTTCCTTGTTTTTGGGTTTAACCTTGTTTAATAAACATTTTGAAAAATTTTTAACAAACTTGGATACTGTGAGGACCCCAATCCAAGGCTTGGAGCCCCCACAACACTCATATATATATACACATAATTTTTTTATTGTACGTAAAATATATAATTGTTAAGTAATACATGCTTTGAATTGAAAATACATACTTTCAATTGTAGCCACATATTGTACAGCACTAAGTGATTTGAACTAACGTTATTTTTCATATAATCATATAGATACAATTGTATATTCTTCATATGTATGTATCCAATTATATGCGCAACTTTAGTAGTCGACCGTTTTATGTCTATGTCGACTTAAAACAATTAAAATAAAATAAAATAAAATAAAATATACTTTAAGCACCATGGCAATAAAGAACAAAGCGAAAAAGACCACGGGACATACCCGACGCGATTTGGATAAATAGCCGGACAGCAATCAAAGCGGACAGGAGTCGTCAGGCGACTGCTGCACAGTCAGGAGCTTTGGCACGCATAGGGTAGGCTCTACTCCCTATGCTAGATATCAGGAGACGGGTAGGTTCTACTCCCACTCCTATAGATCTTAGCCAGGTATTCAGAGACGGGCAGGTTCTTCTCCCTCTCTTGGAAGGTTATGGGTAGGTTCTACTCCCGCTCCTTTACTATAGCCGTAATTATATTTGGTGGGACGGAGCTACGCCCACCAATCGGAGACGAACGGGTAGGTTCTACTCCCGTCCTCTTAACGTACGACCAAGACGGACGAGTGCTTTGCTATAAACCGAAAAACGAACCCTTATTATTTTTGTTGAGAACCCGGCAGCCGATGAGCATACCCCAGCATAACCCGGAGTTCGTCACGAATGGCGCCCGAGCAGGGACTCGATTTGACAATACTAGAACAAGATTTGACAGCAAGACTAGAGTAAACTAAACAGTGAAAGTTGAATGTGGTAAGAATGTGAGAATAGACTCCAAAGGGAGAGCAGACATTTAAAGTGCGAAAAAAGGACCCCAGAGAGAGAGAGAGTAGAAAGTGAAAGTGCCAGACCAGACTGAAGAGAAAGACCAGAAAGTGAGTGAAGCGAGAAGACTCCAAGTGAAACAATAAGTGCAGAGCAAGCGTGTGAAAAGACCCAGGAAAGGGCAAAACCTAGCAATATTTTGTAAGAACAGTGAAGACGGTGAAGTTATCGTGGGTATACTACCTACGTAAAGAGGAACTCCTCGATTACACTGCGGAGTTCGGGTTAGAAGATTCCGGGACAGTTGACGAGCTGCGGAAGAGGCTATCACAGTTCCTGTCAGAGGTAAAAGACGATCCATGGTACACAAGGCGTCTGACGGAACTTGCCGCAAAGCTCGACCGGGCGCCCCCAATCCCTTTCGCGGACGTGCCGACACTCAGCAGAAACGAGGATATGGCAGCCCAATCCAGCAGCCACGTACCACCACCAGCACACCCCACTCTCACAACCCATTCCGAACCGGCTTACGCCACGGTTATGGACCGAGTGAGAAAGTGCGGCCTAAAGTTTGACGGCGTTAAAGACCCCCTAGGGTTCCTAGAACGCGTTGAGGAGCTAGCCGACGGCTATGAAATCAGCCTCGACGTATTGCCGAAAGCAATGCCTGAATTGCTGCGGGATCGAGCACTAAGCTGGTTCAGCAACAACAACAAACGATGGCCAACATGGGACCAATTTACACGGGACTTTATAAAGTTCTTCCTGTCCTCGCGGTACTTTGAGAGGTTAGACGACGAGATCCGCCAGCGAGTCCAGCGAGTACAAGAACCCTTTAAGGACTACGTACTCGAGCTACTAAATCTGATGAGATATGCTGAAGGCAGCGAAGAGAAAAAACTCGACCGCGTGTACCGAAACAGTCGCAGCGAGTACCAACTCTACATCAAGCGGCGTGACTTTGCAACGCTGGAGGAGCTGGTAAGTCCTGCTGAATATTTCGAGAATATTATTTCCGACAGAAATACGCAGCCACCCAGTGAGCGACCAACGCCGCCTCGGCGCCTCGAAACACACCCCGACACTTTTAGGCGTACGCCCATTCCTCAGAGGCGACAAGAAGAGCGGTATCATGTTCTCAGGCCGACACCGATGGACCCCAGTAGTGCGGGGCCATGCCAGCATAGAGGCGATTACCGTGGTACAGCGCGGAATGATGCAGGCCCGATAGATCCAAGAACCGCATGTATGCGATGCGGAGAGAGCGACCACGTAGCGTACGGATGCCGTAACCCAAGAATTGACTTCTGTTGGGAGTGTGGCCGTCGCGGGGTGCAGACAAGATACTGCTGCAGAAGGATGCAGGGAAACGAGCACGGGACCCGCCAAGAGCGTTCTTACGCCAGGACGAAGGGCGAATCGTCGCCACTGCTACACTAGGCGAGACGCAAGTGCAGGCGAGAGTAGATACTGGAGCCACAAGGTGCTTCATTAACGAAGCGATCGCCGAACGCTTTCCACCATCGAGGGTCAAGATGGTGGAAACAAGGGTTCTGATGGGCGATGGCAGCCCAACTTTGATACGCGAGGCTATAGATACGAAAGCCGGTCTGGGTGACCAAACCCACGACAGCGAGCTATTAGACTTATCAGGGCTCGTGGATGAGATGATCATCGGGATGGGCTTCCTCTGCCAGGCGCGTACGTCCATACGCTGTGGAGGGAGTCGTTGGCGCTAAAGGCGACTGATACACCTTCAGGGTAGGCCACGTGCATCACTGTGGCTGAGCAAATTTGCATGAAGGCCCCACAAGCGCCAAACGTCCTGAAATCCCCGTTGAACATAGAGAGCCTCGAGGTTAAAGAATTCTTGCACCGGGAACCAAGCGTCTTCGAGCAAGTGGCCGGTACCTCCAACATAGCCACGCGCAAAATAACCATGAAAGACGACCGCCCTATTAAGCAGCGCTATTTCCTCAAGAATCTACGCATGCAGGAGATAACAAACAAAGAGATCGACGAGATTATGGAAAAAAGCTGTATAGAGCCTTCGCACAGTCCGCATAGTGCTACAATTGTGCTGACAATGAAGAAGAACGGGGAGTGGAGACTATGCGTGGACTACCGTCAGCTGAACGCACGGTCGGTTCCCGACACGCACCCACTACCTAGGATCCATCACATCCTAGAGCGGCTTCGCAGAGCCAAGGTCATCAGCAGCTTAGATCTTAAGAACGGCTATTGGCAAATCCCTATGGATGAGGGAAGCAAAGAGTGTACGGCGTTTACCGTGCCAGGTCGCGGACTGTTTCAATGGTGCGTGATGCCGTTTGGGCTCCACTCCGCACCAGCGACGTTCCAACGTGCGTTAGACCGCGTTATCGGCCCCGAACTAGAGCCACACGCATTCGCCTACCTGAACGATATAATCGTGACCAGCACATGCGTCGAGGAGCACATCCGACATCTCCCCAAGGTATTCCGACGATTACAAGAGGCGAACCTGAATGTCAATCCAGAAAATTACGAATTTTTTAAGGACGAGCTTAAGTATTTAGGTCACGTAGTAAGCAAGGATGGCATCCATACGGATCCAGACAAGGTCGCCGCTGTGAAGAACATGAAGGCCCCGGCGAACACGCGTGAGCTACTTCGCTTCCTACGCGTAGCGTCCTGGTACCGGCGATTCGTACCAGCTTTTCCGCACGTTGTCCACCCGCTCACCGCGCTACTAAAGAAAGGCAAGCGATTTCAGTGGTGGCATGAGTAACAAGCTGCTTTCGATGCCCTGAAAAGACCACTAACCAAAGCCCCGGTACTGGCGTGCGCCGACTTTACTAAGAAGTTCATACTGCAGACAGACGCCAGCAACTATGGTTTGGGGGCGGTGCTCACCCAAGACATCGATGGAGAAGAGCGAGTGATCTCCTATGCCAGCCGCCACCTTAACAAGGCGGAATGCAACTACTCTCCGACAGAGAAAGAATGCCTAGCCAGATTCGGAAAATGAGGCCGTACCTGGAATGGTACACGTATACGGTGATAACGGACCACTTATCTCTAAGGTGGTTAAACGCGATCGAGAGTCCGTCCGGTAAAATCGCGAGGTAGGCACTCGAGCTGCAGCAACACTCGTTCGACGTACAGTATTGGAAAGGAAAGCTGAACGTAATTGCGGACGCTCTCTTACGAGAGCCCCAAGGGGAACAACTGCGAATCATTACCCAAGAGTTCCAGACGTAAGAATCCTTCAAATGGCTGGAGGAGAAGATAAGGAAAGTAAGGGCTAATCCCATAAAATTTCCAGACTACACGGTGGAAGACAGTAAACTATATCCGCACCTCCCTGCCTACGCGGATGGTGAAGACTCCATCCCGTGGAAGTTGTTCGTAACGAAGAACCTGCGGGAGAGGGTGCTACGCGAAGTCCACGACAGACCCAGCTCTGGCCACATGGGCGTACGCAAGACCATCGCAAGAGACCCCGCACGATATTACTGGCCAGGCATGTTCCGTTATGTTCGGAAATACGTGAAAGGGTGTCAGTGGTGCCAGATCTATAAACCTAACCAGCAGGAAGCCGCGGGAAAGATGTTGACCCAACTTGCGGACGAGCCTTGGCCCATTTTATGCGCCGACTTCATCGGGCTGCTCCCGCGATCAAAACACGGCAACACTATGATACTCGTATTTCATGACAAATTCTCTAAATGGGTAGAGATTGCACCACTCTGGAAAGCGACGACAGAGAGCCTGAGTAAGTCGTTTCGGGAACGAATCTTCGCGCGATTCAGCGTTCCGAAAATCCTGGTGACGGATAACGGAGCGCAATTCACCAGTCGAGCATTCAAGCGGTTCCTCGAGCAATATGGGGTGAAGCATCAATTCACTTCTCCGTATACCCCACTGGAAAACCCGACAGAGAGAACGTAACGTAAAACAGATCATCGCACAGTTAACGGGCGGGCAACAATGGAACCGGGACGACCTGTTACCTGAAATAATGCTAGCACTGAATACTAGCATCTGCGAATCCACCAGCTACAGTCCGGCATTCCTGACACAAGGACGCGAGCTGAGACTCTCAAGGGCAGTCTACGACGAGAGCACGTTCGGCACGGGGCAGAACTCGACGACGCCAAACGAGAAGGCCACAACGCTAAAGTAAGTATTCAGTCTGGTGCGCCAAAACTAACAGCGGGCATCGGCGGCACAAGCACGGCATTACAACCTACGGAGGAGGCAATGGAGACCAGCTATAGGCGATCTAGTGTTACTCAGAGAGCACCCACAATCGAAGGCAGTAGAAAACTTTGCGGCAAAGTTGGCCCAGCGAAAATACGAAGCACTGAAACGAAGGCACCGAGACGAGGGAAGGAAAACTGATGAAGAGAAGTTTTGGGAGGAAAGGGGTAGAGAAACAAGCTTTTGGAAAATTTCAGAGAGGAAAGAAAATTTATGTTTCAAAAAAGAAAAACAATTTTTGAAGCCTTAGAGAAAATTTTATAAGGAATGAATTTTAAGAAAAACGAGCAAAATAAGGAGAAAACAATGTATGGGAAAACTTGCTTGTAAAGGCTATAGGAAAAACAAATAAAATAAAATAAAATATTTTAGTCTTAAAAAAAACGGAAACAAATTTTAACGCAAATTTTGAAGGAAGAAAATTCAAGGGAAACGAGGAAAATAAGGAGAAAACAAATGGTTTGAGAAGAAGGGAACAATTTTTTAAGTCTTAGGATTTTTTTTTTCTAAAAAAAAAAAAA
>NW_023458556.1:98574003-98617324 GCF_013731165.1 Rhagoletis pomonella | reverse complement strand
AATTTTATAAAAAATGGAATGACAGCATGATTCTCTCACGGCTCTCTTCGCACTTGGGAACGTAACATAGAAATGAAAAATCCATAGTTTTCTACGTTTCTGAGTGAAATTGTTTTTTGGGTAACTACATACACACGCTACGTATACAATTTTCAAGTCAAGTCAAGTCTAAGTCTTGCATAACTGAGCTTTTAGTCAAAATTGTAAAGTACTTATGTAGAATGGAGTTTTTATTCAAAAAATTACAAACAAATTTTACTTCAGCTTTTTGTGGAATATACGGTATTTGAATAACAAAAACGAATTAATACACCTTTGAAAAAAATGCGCGATATGTAGACTCCACTTAGATGGATAAGAGTCGATAATTTGCCTTCCTTCTAAATACATACATACCTTGAAAAATGTATCGTGAGGAAGTAATAACTAGAGTCCGTCCGATTGCTCGGCTTCTGCTTCGACAATCGGCAATTATTCCATATTCGGCTGAATGCTCGGCTTCGGCAAAAAACTACATAAGTTTTTGCGAAGCCGAACCTTGTTGCTATCTAGATTTGTTTTGAACATGTATTATAATTAAAATGTATACTTTTATTTTGAATAATCTGTTTAAAAAAAAAATTTGGTATTCTTCTTAAAATCAGTTTTCAGCTGAGAAATTCGGAATTTAAAATTTGGATTAAGGAATATACATATAAAAGAGTTCCTAGAGGTGCTGATATTTTTCAATATTGGAATACTACCTCCTAGGAGTTACTTAAAGCAGTTGCTGAAAATTATCTTTGAGCTCCCTCCACCAGCGATGACAGAACAAACGCACTTGGCGAGAACGCTAACAAATTGTTGAATTTAAGTGACAACACCAGGACGGCCGCTGTTGTTGACAGGTCAGAGGTTCATACTAAGGACCTGGTCCGTACAACTTTTAGATTAAAAAAAAATATTTCTAATAGCGGGCGCTCCTCTGCAGGCAATGGCAAACTTCCGTGTGTATTTCTGCAATGAAAAAGCTTCTGATAAAATCAATTTGGCGTTCGGAGGCGGAGTAAAACAGTAGGTCCCTTTATTTTTATTAAAACATCACACCACAAATTAGAGGAGAAGCTTGGCCAAACACTTAGCAACAGTGTAAGCGCCAAAATATTATTATTATATTATTAAAGTTCATACGAGGAGAAGCTCGGCCAAACACTAATGGGTAATCACCAATCTTTTATTATTATTCATATAAACAAATATATCTGCTGAACTGTGGCTACGATTATTTTAAGATGTGCATTTTTTGTTAATACACAAGAGGTAAATACGTTTCTATCTATTTTGTATTTTATGTACGCGTAACGGCTTCGGTAAACGGCCGAATGTTAGATCAAAATCGAGCATTCGAACCGAAAAAATCTAGCTGCGGTGAGACACTAGTAATAACACAACAATTCTTTTATGGCGCAGCGAAGCATGCCGAACTACAAACTATGTACATTGTACATATGTAAGTATATCAAAATATTTCGTGCATAGCGGCTTTTCGAATGTAGTGTTTATACACGGAAACTTTTGTCGACGCGATTTTTCACATTCCCTTTTGGTGTTGCTCGTTTCATTTACACACGGCGATTTTTGTGTATGCAATTGTTGTTGTCATCTGTGAAACGCTAACTCAATTTACACAGACGAACGAGAGCACAAAGCGTGTTGCCCGAGCACGAGCAACTCGGTGCCCCTCTCCTTTCCTCGTCACGTTCCCTCCAACAAACGTCGAGTTGCGGCAACAAAAATCGCCGTTTGTAAATGAGCACTTAGTAGAATGTCAAGGTCCATTTTATACTTTGATGGCATTATAATATTTGAAAAAAAAAACGTTTAGCTAGTGACGGGTGGGACAGTATTTTGTGACAGGTGGGACGAGTTACTATTGACCACACATAGTTCATAAGTAAAATGAACACTACGGATTTGATATGAATGTTTATTTGTAAATTAAGGGCGTCCAATAATCATTTCTTCGAACGCTGACAACTTTTCCATAAACCTAGTTTTGTAATAACTAACTACTGGTTTAAAGTCTATGAATTTTCGCCTTCAATACAGAGAAAAGCCTTGTTAACTTAATAAAAAAATATTGTATCAGAGATAGTCGAATTGTGGCTGTGTTTAAAGCCATAGAGACGACCGTAAGGACATGTGCAACGCAAGAAAAGTGAAAACCGCAGATCTGGAGCTGGCTGCTATAAGTACTCTTTATATCTGTGGTCACACCAAATTTTTACCGTTGCTCATAACTTTTATTTGCGACGTTTTTGTTTTTGCCTGATAAGAGCTATTCCTGAGACAAGTTTTTTTCCATTGCCCATAATTTTTATTTTCGATTTTTTTTACGTTACATGAAAAGAGTGATTCTCAATGAAAAATTTTTTTCGTTGCTCGTAACTTTTATTTTCGACTTTTGTTTCTTTAGGTTGCTTGGTAAGAGTTATTCTCAATGAAATTTTTTTTTCGTTGCTCGTAACTTTTATTTTGAAGTTTTTTGGTTATGCGTTGTAGTAATGAAATATATATGAGGCATTTTTTTTCGTATCAGACATCAAATTTGGTGACACACTTTCGATTCGTTTCAAATCTTTTTTTAAGGGCTCTACACATGAAATAAGCGGTGGAGTGCAACGAGGCCCGCGGAATAACGCCCATGGGCTTTATTTCCCAAAAAAAGAGAAATATAACCCATCGGCGTAATTTCCATTTCGAAGGGGAAATAGCGCCCATCAATAAAAGGCGGAAGAGCAACTATGGCCGCGGTCTTTATTTCCCATTTCGCTATATTTATTTCATAAACAAGGAAATAAAGCCCGTGAGTAGTATTTTCTCTGGCTTTATTTTACTGAAACATTCCAATTATGTATACAGGCATACATTTGCATAAAATGGAACGTATTTTAAACGAATGCTCTCTATTTTTGCATACAGTGTAGTTCTGCGTTAAATTCCCTTCTGCAGTATACACATAAAATCGAACGGTATTTTTGCCAATAACTGATAACCGAATTATTGGAAATTCAAGATAAATTGTTACTGTTTTTTAGCCTTCAATGCGATGCGCATATTTGTTCTCAGCGTATTAGGTTTTTCAGTAGTGGCGGGCAAACGCGCTCGGACGAGGCGTTATTGCCTTTTCGAAAAAGAATTAAGCCCGCGGGCTTTATTGCCTTTTGCCGGTGGGCATTATTTCCCTTTCGATATGGCAAAACGCCCGCAGGCTTCAATTCCTACAAAATTAAAAAAAGCCCGCCGGCGTTATTTCATCTTTATTGTGGCTCTTGTCTCCATTTTGGAATATGTACATCCAAAACCCCCTATTCTAAATAAAAACTAACTAATATGAAAACATTGAACTAAATATTTGTTATCCGTTATTATACGAAGAAACTGAAATTAACAAATTTCAATGCATATATTTAGTACACATGTATGTAAGTATGTACATGTGTATGAAAATAAAATAATCAAAGTTTCAACAAAAAAAGGAATATGAAAAAGTAAAAAGTTAAATAAATACTTTCGTCGGTTGTCGAATAATTTGACACAAAATGCTTTTATTACCATGTAGATTTAGTACGCCTACTGTGCTCTGCAAAGCAATCTGTGCAAAGTTTAAAATGATTGGCCGAGCTTCTCCTCCGACTGGCGGTGCGTGCCTTGATGTCACACAAACCACTTGACCACGATTTTCAGTCGCCTTCTCAGTTAAAACAACCCTTGCGTCATCCACATCTTCACAGTATTTCTGCGGCGTACAATGGGACTACAGCGGCCAAAGGTAGTAAAAACGGGTTAGCGTATTCTGAAAAAGTAATTTCGCAGATACATAGCAAAATATCCAGCGTACCCAAACCAAAAAAATAAATGCATAGTTGCAATCATGACACGAGCTTAAAGTAGAAACAATGGGAAAAAATAAATTTGTAAGAAAAAATTTTGATTTTGTCCCAAGTAATTTGAATAAATTTTTCCACTTGTGCGCATATATAAAAAGCCAATCTGATTGACGAGCAGTTTTTGAATATATCTGTGGTCAAGTATTGCTTTAAATTTTTATAAGTCTTGTGAAGTATATAAAATAGTTTACTTTTAAATTCTACATAATTTTGTGAGTATAAAATTTTTCGAGTGCTTACTTTAAAAAGGGATATTTAAAAAGGACCTAGGAAGCGAGCTAAATTATACTTAGGACAAGTAAACATTAAATATGCTCAAATACTTCCAGCTGCGAGGAACTGCGAGTTCAGCTTATATTCTTCCTTTTATAGACCCAGCTCTTGTAAAATTTATTGAATTTTTTTTGTAGAGCTGAAGTGAAAGACTCTGGTGTGTACATAAAATAAATAATATGCAATATAAAATGGAAATTGAAGAAGATGTAGATATTAACGACTCGCCAATCTATTAATCACATTCAACATTCAGCCAAAAATGAACGCTTCTCTGGACGAGATCCGTTTTCGATGGCAAGAGTCCTGCTGGCTTTAGCTCAGCTTTTGTTGTATAAAATGTAGGTAAAATTGAAAGTTTCAGTGTAAATACACATCCTCAACATAATTTAGTATGCAGGTATTGTAAAGGTTTTCGTTTTGTCATTTTTAAAATGAAGTAATGGGAACTTCTTTAGAAATAAAATAAATGTGCCTGTTGGAGCCAAAATTGTTGTGTAGAAGGTGGGCGGCGTAATAAGAATTTCTGTACTATCTTCCAAGTTGGAAAATTCAGACTTAAGCGGGTAGGGCACACCGAATTTCATAAAAAAAATATTTTTTTTTTATTTGCGCCTGTTTTTCTAGAATTACTGGACGATAATGTAAACCGATTTTGACGATATTTCAGATTTATGCTTTTCTCGTTAAAACCAGCATATTCTCTGAATTTCATCAAAATCGCATAACATTTACTATTTCCGCCCACAAGAGCTGTAGGCGTGGTAGCGCGTTGAATTTTACCATTTTCCAGATTTCTTCCTTCCTAAGTACCGCACAGCGCATATACGAAATTTCAACGAATTTCTAGTACGGTTACTACTTTTGGCCGCAGCTTATATGGGGACGTCCCACTGTGCGGCGTGGGTACACAAACAACCCCAGCTCCTTATCGTACATTCATATAGAGCATTTATATAATGTAAGTATATAAAAAATTAAAATTTCTAGCGTAATGGCGAGGGGGAGGAGAAGCGAGCCAGTTGGCGCTCAACTCGACGCGGCGCGGCAAGCGTTTGCGCGCCACCACTAAAAAACCAAAGACGCTGAGAAAAAATATGCGTATCGGATTGAGGGCTAAAAAACAGTAACAATTTACCTTGAATTTCCAATAATTCGCTTATCAGTTATTGGAAAAATACCGTTCTATTTTTGTGTATACTGCAGAAGGGAATTTAACGCAGAACTACACTGTATGCAAAAATATAGAGCACTTCGTTTAAAACAAGTTCCATTTTATGCAAATGTATGCCTGTATACATAATTGGAATGTTTCAGTAAAACAAAGCCAGAGAAAATACTACTCACGGGCTTTATTTACTTGTTTATGAAATAAATATAGCGGAAGTTATTTCCTTATTTTTTGGAAATAAAGCCCGCGGCCATAGTTGCTCTTTCGCAAATGAACTAAAGCCCGCGGGCATTATTGCCTTTTATTGATGGGCGGTATTTCCCCTTCGAAATGGAAATTACGCCGATGGGTTTTATTTCTCTTTTTTTTTTGGGAAATTAAGCCCATGGGCGTTATTTCCGCGGGCCTTGTTGCACTCCACCGCTTATTTCATGTGTAGAGCCATTAAAAAAATATTTGACACGAATCGAAAGTGTGCCACCAAATTTGATGTCTGATACGAAAAAAATGCCTCATATATATTTCATTACTACAACGCATAACCAAAAAACCTTCAAAATAAAAGTTTCGAGCAACGAAAAAAAATTTTCATTGAGAATAACTATTACTAAGCAACGTAAAGAAACAAAAGTCGAAAATAAAAGTTACGAGCAACGCAAAAAAAATTCCATTGAGAATAACTCTTATCATGCAACGAAAAAAGAAAAAAGTCGAAAACAAAAATTATGGGCAATGGAAACAATTTTGTCGTAGGAATAACTCTTATCAGCCAAAAAAAAAACGTCGCAAATAAAAGTTATGACGTGAAAGCAAAAAAGTTGAAAATAAAAGATATGACCAACGAAAAAATTTTAGTTTTGGAAATAACTCCTATAAAGCAACAAACAAATTTTTTACTGTCCTATGACCAACGTTTTCCACCTCCAAAAGATATCATAACAGTTATTTAGCGTCTCTGGAATATTGACTTGCAAGTACCGGAACTATTTCTTGCACGTTTATTTGCCCAAAATTTCTTCCACGGCTCGGCGCCAGTGAGTCATTCGCAATCGTATGCTGCGAATGCCGCATTATACTAAAGCCAGCCTTTCGGCATAACTGCCATACCTAAACAAAAGCGTTGGGCGGAGCGGTTTCGGACGCCTAGCGTTAGCGCCGAAGTGCCATACCTTAACAAAAGCGTCAACGCTACGTCAAATACAGAAATAACACCAACAACAAGCATAGGTTTGATTGTGTGTAACACGAAAACGCCAGTTTCGCCGTTTTCTGCAGCCGACTTCAATACCTAACGCCCTGCCAAAATCGGATTTTCCAAGCGCTCAGCGTTGACGCCGCGTTGTTTCGGTTTGCTTCATACAAATTGTATGGGCATGAGAATTTTTCGACAACCAGACATCGCTGACGCTTTTGTTTAGGTATAGCAGTAAGCAACTATTCCATATGAATACAGACTTGTACATATGCAAACCTTTTGCATATCATTATTGTAATAAATCAAACGTTCCAGCAACAAACTTGTATAAATACTGCATACGCATGTATTATATGGATACAAATGTACATACATATGTATGCTCGTAAATATGTATGTACATAATTTTATTAATTGTATCCCGTTTTGCAGTCTACATATGCAGTAGAGATGGTCGCGGAATACCGGGACCCGAGGGATTCAAACTAATTTTAAAATGGCTGCGATGGGCGGTATCAGGAAGCTTCCTCCTTATAAAACCCACAATTTCCAAAAACGTTATTTAACGCTTTTTAATTAAATATTGAGACAAAAACGATGGCGAAGCAAGACAGAATAAGAAGCAGTGTTGCCAACTCCAAAGGTCCCAAAATACCATTTTACTCTGAAAAACGCCCTGTTTCCCCCATTTTAAAATTCGAAAATCCCATTTATGAATATTGAATATTACAATTTTTTATATTCAATACCCCCTATCTGCACTTTTCACAAAAATGTGATTCTGATATAAAACTCCACCTAAGACTTAACTGTCATCGGTGATATTAATCCTGTCCTTGTATAACGCTTCTCAGAAGAATTTGCTATTAAATTGCAGTCAGAATTAACATCAGTGTGACAGGTAAGCACCGTTGCCAGTTTAGCCTGTTTGAGGCTAGATCTAGTTTTTTCTTTGTCGTTTAGCTTTGAAAGTAAGATTTAGCTTCGTGGCTTTTTTCTGACCTTTCCTTATTTTCAAACCAGCATTTTTTAACCCTTCTGTAGTGTTTGGAATTTACCCCTTCCTTTAATGTTTGGGGTCATTTTGACCCAATTATAGAAATTAGTAAATTTTAAGAAAAAAAGATTGAATTCAGTTAATATTTTATTTATCACATGCAGAAACTTTATCGACAAGTGCTGTATGCTTATCGGTTCAAAGTTGTCCTTAACTACTAAATAATAATTTGGGTAGAATGACGTAGAAACACTGTGGGTGTATGGAAAAACTATGTTGCCTTCTAGAAAGCAAATAAATGAAAAAAAAAAATATTTTATATTTTGCAAAACCACAGCTGATTATGTTTTTGACGAATAGACAACGCCACAGCTTATTTAAAATTACCTATCCCTGTAATTAAAGATGTAATTTTGACCCAATCATTGCAGAAGGATTAAGGGCAATGCTCCACAATATTTATAGTGGCACTAAAGTTTTCCAGTTCAGTTTTACTTGGCGAAATGCTCCGTCCGACGAAATTTTCTCAGCGAACTCGTTCTGTTTATACTTTAACAGTTTTTTCATGGGCTCTCAAGTGTCCCTATAAAACCAGGAAAAGCAAGGGGATGACGTCGAGCACTACATCGTGAGGGCGAAAGGTAGTTAGTCGCCGCTGCTATGCCTAGTCATTCGGGGTTCCTCAGCCTCTTCATCGCCTCTGCTATTGCGTCACATGCTGCCAACCATTCTTCGCTGCTTTGTAGCATAGCCTCCACGAGTGACTCAGGCGTCAAACTCTCGTCAGATATGTTGCGAAATCTGCATCTGCATACACTCAAAAAATATGTATTCTATTACATCTGCGGAAGTCGCATATGGGTTCCGGTTCGTGTTTGAATCGGTGAAGGTATGATTTGAAGCACCTGTGTCGAGTTAAATAGTTTGTCAAATAGAAATCGACTTCGCCGTTTAGTCTGCATTATTTTCGTGTATATACGGTTTGCTCTTCACAATGCATGTTTCTTCTTAGAGGAACTATTCAATTAAAACTCAGATACATTTTTTTTACGTTGGGAAAGATAGTAATATAAAAACCCAACGATGTTTATTTGGCTGAATTCAAATTACTACTACTCTTACATTTCTATTTCTTACATTCTTCTTTTACTCGACCTTCATTTATTTGCACATTTCGTTGATGCCACATCGCACCAAATTCGCTCAATTCTTAACAATCCCCCCGAAAAACTATCAGTTTTTCCAATGCTATAACCCCTTGGCCAGTTCTCAGATTCTATTTCTCTTCTGTGTTTATCGGCAGGATGCATATCTTTTGTATTGGCCTGTGTAAAATGTTCGTCGCAGTTTGAATTGCCACTGAGCGTACCAAATTATCCCTAATGGGATGAAGTTCTATTATACGGCCTATAGCCCATTGCGCAAGTGGAAAATTCTCACTCTTAATTAGCACCAACTGTCCTAAGCGCACTCGCTCCGATTCTCGTCGCCACTTCATGCGCTCCTGTAGTGTTATCAAATACTCGTTATGCCATCTGACCCAAAACGCGTTGATAATAGCCTGTCTCTCTTTCCATTGGTTAATGCCTTTAGCTGCTGAACTCTCTGGAATTGCGAACGGTAGCGGAAGAACAAGAGGTTCTCCGATTAATAGATGGCCAGGTTTTCAATTGATGTAAAGGGCGCGAATTGAGTTTCGCTTCGATTTGAGTAAGTAAAGTTGATAGTTGCTCAAAGGACAGTACTCGCAAACCAACAGCTCGAAATAGATGACGCTTCATCGACTTTACTGCAGCCTCGTAAATTCCACCCTGGTGTGGCGCTGCAGGGGTCATAAATCGCCATTCCGTACCTTTACCACTCAAATGCTGAAATACCTCCTTTTTGTACCACACCTCCGTTGCCTAACGTATCTCATTCGCTGCACCCACAAATGCTATGCCGTTGCCGCTATAGATTCTTTTGCAGCGACCTCGGCGAGCCACGAATTGTTCATAACACGTAATGAAAGCCACTGTCGTTAAGTCTGTCACCACATGCAGGTGAACTGCTCTTGATTTGAGGCATACAAAAACAGCAATCCACACTTTCTGTTTTATAAGCTGATTCCAATCCCTGTAAATCATTTAAATCTCCATCGGCCCGGCATAATCCACTCCTGAATGCAGAAAAGGATTACCTGCTCTTACTCGATCAGGAGGTAGATCCGACATCATTTGAACCTCAGTACGATGATTATGTCGTACGCAAATAACACATCTGTGCAGATAGCTTCTCAGTGCACTACGAAGGCGCGGAACCCAATAATTCTGGCGAATAAACTGCATCATGATCTGAACCCCGCCGTATTTTGTTTCTGTATGTGCGTGATCCATTATTAACAGCGTTGCCATTTTAGCCGTTTTCCGGCTAGATTTAGCCGGTTTTGATAGCAACTAGCCGGAGAAAATTCGATCTAGCCGGCAGCCGATTTGTTAGCCGGTTTGTAAAAAAAAGTTAGCCGTTTTTAGCCGATTTTACTATATGCCTAATTTTCAGGTGCAAAAAGTAAACAAGTTGTTCGAAAGCAATATTGCAGACCCAATGAAGATTTTTAATGAACTCAATGTTTTACTTTCGCATCTATGCTCCCTAGTGGTTATTAGCGCGGACACATTTGATCCTATATGCTCCCCGTTGGAACCATACCTTGCTCCATCTCCTCAGTTTTATTACAGTTTTGAATAGTATTTAAAAACAAAAGTAAGCACAAACGCTTCTGACCACGAAGCCGAGAAAATAATTCGAGAAAATGGTCGCTATTTTATTATCACTTTAATAAAGGAATTACGCCAACCCCTCCCTACAAATATTGCCACACTAAAAAAAAATGACTTTTTTCGGTTGGAAATGCATTAAGAGTAAGGGCCGGTTGTTCAATGTCCGGTTAAGCACAACTACTGCTTTATCGATCACATGTTACATGCATGATGTCGAAATCGTCGATAGTGTAGTGGTAGTGATAACCAGACATTGAACAACCGGCCCTAATTAAACCAAAAGTATTTGCTCAACTACATCAACAAAAACGCAAATATAATGCCGACGAAATAACATCCATAGAGATGCAATGGCAACGGTTAACGTTACATACCTGGAGTAATTTAGACTCAACTGTAAAATTTTGGGCCGAAGTTTATCAATTTCGAAATGCCCTAGGAGAAAACCCTTTTGCTGACCTTTGCAACCTAGTTTTTAGTTTTCTTGTTTTGCCTATAAGTAATGCAGAAGTAGAGCGAATATTTAGTTCAATGAATATAATAAAAACTAAGCAAAGAAATCCAATGTGCGTTAAAACGTTAAACGCTATTTTATATATAAGATACGGTTTAAAACGTGAAGAAAAATGCTGCCATAATTTTACTGTAGATGACGATCTCTTAAAATTAATGAATTCAGGTGATATATACAAGAGTGATTCATTTGATAATAAGGAATATACACTCGATATAAATTAATGGTGTTAACTAGTCTTTCGTTTCTTGCGATTTATTTAAATAAAGCATGTGGATTTTCACTAAAACATTTTAGCCGTTTTTTGCCAGAGTCTATGTGAAATTTCACTAAAATATTTTAGCCGTTTTTAGCCGCTTTTTTTGCCAATCTAGCCGGTCGGCCCAAAAAGTTCTGGCAACACTGTCTGGCACTATGTGCAAAGTTTCTCTTCTCTTAGATCGCCTAACTGCTAAATGGACTTTCAAATTTGATATGAATTTAAACAGATACGCTACAATATCTATCGCCCTGTTTAATTTGTCGACGTATTCAATTAACGGAACTCTATATATGTTTGCACGCGTTGTAATCCGGATTGGTTCCACAAACTCTGTCACCGCAAAGGCTCTAACTTCAACTTCAGCCTCCCCCACTGTGTTTGGCAGAAACACACACTGCGGAGTTAGTGATAACCAGTCCGGACCTTGCAGCCATAAATGGTTATGTATGTTTTCTGACGGACTCATGCCACGGCTTAGTAAATCAGCAGGATTATCCTTCGTGTTAACATATCTCCATTTCTTCACATCAGTGTTTGTTTGTATCGATGCTACCTTATTAGCCACAAACGTCTTCAGGTTTCGCGGTATCTTTTTTATCCAATGTAGCACCACCTGCGAGTCTGTCCACAAAGTGTAGGCAACTTTAGTAAATTCCATTTCTTTTATTACATAAACAAGCAAACGTGATAATAATTCTGCCGCCGCTAATTCCAGTCTCGGCACCGTAATTGTTTTCATTGGTGCAACACGTGTTTTTGATGTTAGTAATGTAATTTTCACCTGTCCATTTTCTTGCACAACTCGTATGTAGATTACAGCACCGTATGCCATCGTTGATGCATCAGAAAATCCATGTGTTTCAGTTTCCTTATCTATGTCTGTAGCAATCCATCTGTCCAGCGTAAATTCTTCAAGACGTCCGATGTCCTGCCAATAATTTTTAAACCTTATTGATATTTCTTCAGGTACAGGCTCGTCCCAATCTAAACCAATACGCCACAAATCCTGTATAATAATCTTGCCTAAAATAGTTACAGGGGAAATGAAACCATTCGGGTCATAGAGCTGAGCTACACAGCCTAAAATCTTTCTCTTGGTGATCACACCTTCTAGCTCTGGAGTCTTGACCATAAAGGTAAACTGATCCTGGTTGACCTTCCATCTCAAACCTAAGACCGATGCTTTCTCTTCATCCACAAACATGAACAATGGTTCTTCTTCTTCTGATCTCATTTCCTCTACGAGAATTTTTGAATTCGATTTCCACTTCTTCATTTCGAAACCACCACCTTTTAGAATATGATCAATGTCCTTTGCAAATCTTATCGCCTCGCTTTCATTCCTGGATCCGGTGGCGCAATCGTCCATATATAAATCATTCTCAATGACTTTAGAGGCGTCTGAGTGGTCCTTTGCCGCATCCCTCGCACACAGTATCACTGCTCGAACAGCATTAAATGCTGATGATGTCATACCGTATGTTACGACCTTCAACCAATATTCTCCTATTGGATCGTTTGTACTATCTCTCCAAAAGATTCGCTGCAAATTCCATTGCCTTTGGACTATTCGCACTTGGCGGAACATCATTTTTATGTCGCCTATGATACCAATTTTATGCCTACGAAATCTCGTTGCAACTTCTCACCTAGCAGTTGTACTTCATTGACAGAAATACCCCTATCTGTGCGGCAGCTAGCATCGAACACTACTCTGAATTTTTTCGTCACAGAGTGATGCGGAATGTAATAAACCAGTTCTCCTGGTTCAGCTGTCCTCGACACCAGCTCCATATGTCCCAGCCGCTCGTATTCTTTCATAAAGTCAGTATATTGTTTCTTTAGCTCAGGATCTTTGTCTAATCTTCTCTCTAATAACGTAAATTGACGCAAAGCTATTTCTTTTGAACTACCAATGCCGCCAATGTTCTCTCTCAATGGAATCGTAACAGCAAACCTGCCCGTAGCATCTCTTGTATATGTTTCCATAAATATCTTTTCCACCCTTTCTTCTTCTTCAGTTCGCTTTGAGAACGTGGCTACTTGATCAAGCTGCCAGAATCGCCTGATCAACTCACCCAGTTCTTCAACACTTGTGCAACATGTATATGAAATCATATCCCGTGTTTCAATACCGCTTCGCCTCTCATGCGCTCCACAGACTACCATACCCAAATGTGTCTCGAGGTAAATCATGCCATTAGAGTCATGTGAATGCACGGCGATCAAAATCTTTGCAAAAATTTTGACATTGAGCACCACTTGCACTATGCCGGGTGCCAAATATTCTGGATCAGCGAGTGGTGCAGCAAATGTAGCTGTCACTGGTTTCAACTCGCAATCAGCATTTGGTAGCATTGGTTGCCAATTGTTTTCCTTAGGTAGAACCCAAAATTATTCCTCTATGTATCCATCTGATTGGAACCATGGTCTTATCTTAAGAACTGTGCGTCGATTGACACGAAACGACTTCCCCTCTATAGCGACCATCTTGCGCGATGCTGGCAAGATCGGAAACTGGAAACTGTCACAGAGACAAGCAGCAACAAAGTTTGGCTGTACGCCACAATCTAGCAGCGCTCGAACTGGCCCGAAAATCTGACCATTTGCTTCTAGTCTTATAGATACAGTGGGCAACAAAGCAGGCCACGAATCCAACTTAAAATCAAAAGACGTAGAATAGTTTACACTGGAGGTTATTTACGTTATTTTAATAATTGTTGTTGTTTGTCTAGTAAACTCATTTAGATGTCGACTTTCTTTATCTCTTCATTAATGGTATCAAGTTCATCTGCGATATTTGATTGTACAGGGTGAGCATACCCAACTTCCGAACTACGATGCCGTTTGGCGCTTTGAGCTCCGAATTCGCCCTTGACCTTACTTCTGCGATGACTATCTTCAACCTTAACCGCTAGTGCTTGTTTTGACACTTCCCTCATTGGACAAAGCAAGATCTTATGTTTAATCTGCCCTGGACAACGAGAACACCCATTCTGAAAACAATTACCAGCTCCGTGCCCTTTCTTGAAACAATTCTGGCAGATATTGTTTCTTCTTACAAGTCCTCACGAGATCTTAAGTTGAGCGCAACAAAATCATCGCATATCCATAGTGGATGATCACCACTACAGGCGACACATGGAAATGATCTCTTACCTAACAAACTGCTTTGGTTCGAATTTTCACCTTTCGTTATACGTTGACGTTTACTACCTGTGCTTCGGTCATTGTTATAAACTGCCTTGCCGTCTTGTGGTCGTAAATTACGTACATCTGCAACAGCTGCACCGTTCGCGCTTTGGAATTGTTAAAACTAAAGTGTTGGCGAGATCATTTGTTTGGTGGCCGAATTTGGATCGCGGCATAGAACAGCTAATATCGAACTGCGATCATACATTTTTATTTGACTATCGCTGTACTAAGCATTGCTCTACAGGTGAATCCCCGGCGAAATTACTACTAGGACGGGAATTGAAAAGTAGGTTGTCTTTGCTTAAACCGCCGCTAGTCAAAGAAAAGATTTGCGAAAGCCAACAATTAAATATTAAAAACCGAAAGGGTAAGAGGGAGGTGCGTTTTGATAACGGGGCGAAGGCGTACGTTCGCGATTATTCTAGTCCGAATAAGATTGACTGGCGGCAGGCTACAGTTGCTAAACGCATGGGTCCTCGGTCTTATCATTATATTTTAGCGCACAACAACAAAAGTATTAAGCGACACATAGATCAGATGATTCCTGGCGGGGAAAGCGAAAATAATCAGAGCGTAGTGAAAACTGCGGTCGGAAACAAATTACCGCTTGCAGTTGCATCTAGTGTGAGAGAAAGAGAAACTCATCAGGTCTCAAACACTTCGACTGTTGGTGAGGAAGGAGAGGCGCTTGATCTGGCAACGGCTCAAAAGGGTAGAAGTTTGCGTAAACATCAGCGTATTAATTACAAAGAATAATGTGCACCGATTTATTACACATTTAAAAAGAAAATAGTTTGAAGTGAATTGATAAGCAAAATACTATTAGATTAAGATACACCTTTACATATGGATCCAAAATACTTAGCGTAAAATATAAAAGTGAATTTTTAAATGAAATTTCTATTAATGAGGCCGGTTTTTAAACTTGTGGGGAGGAGTTTTAGAGTAGTGGGCCTAAGCGGGTTAAAAAAGCATTGAAGTACTATTACCTTCTCTAGTGGTAATCGGCATACTAATACACCCTCTAGTGGTAAGCGGTATATAACTATACTCCTGTGAATTAGCCTTAAGAATGCATTGTTAACGAAGAGAATAATAATGCAGTCGCAATCTACTTGTCAAGCAAAACGCATTGGAAATACATTACATTAACTAAGGCAGCTGCTTGACGATCCAAGAAATCTAGCATTTGTTTAACAGTCGCTGTTTCTGTCTCTCGTTGCAGCTCCCACTGCTTACTCGTATCAGGATCTAACCTTTCATGCAGCATATGAACTATAATCATATCCCAAGCATCGACCGGAATTCCTTGAGCTCGGAGCTGTCGTAACACTTCATGTGTCACATTGCACATTCGCTGAAGCCCATGAGCCCATGGGAACCCTCCTATAACTGGCAAACGAATAAACTGCCATAAATGTTCGCGACAAATTGGATATTTGCGGTCATACAGCTGCTTGAGCCGCTCCCATGCCTTTATATAATTATCATCTGTAAGCTACCATTCACCTAGTATTTGTGCAGCTCTACCAATGAGCGACTTTTTTAAGTAAGACAATTTAAAGGCTATTCTTATTTTCATGTATGGCATTCTTATTTTCATGTATGGCAGCAGAAAACCGGTGACGGAACCCAGGCCACATAGTTAATGTTCCGTCAAAATTACCCCAGGTATTTTTTAAGTCATGCTGTTGATATGGTATGTTTACCTGGACCGCGAAGGGCTGCTGCTCATGCAGAATTGGCGCTGACACAGGTGTGAGCTCCTTGATCTTAACAGCCAACAGGGCTTGTGCCGTAAAATAGCGCGACTCCACTAAAGCTGCGATTTCGTCATATGTACTTGCTTGTGTAGCATCGTGATCCAACTGCTTCTCATGTTCATCTACAAATCGTGCATAATAAGCTTCCGGCTTCTCAGCGCGAACTTTCCCTTGCTCCAGCGTTGCGTTTTTGAACTCGGCATGTTGGCAGTATTCCATGATGCGCGAAATTGACTTGCATAAACTGTCCAAAAGATCTTGTCCTCCCATTCTGCTGTCTATACAATTAAAAGAATATGTTAATTTTCCCATTTCTAATCTTTATACACTTTTCTGTACTTCTACAAAAAGTAGAGTAGATGGACTCACTGTCTTTCAACAATCTCTCGTCAAAATAACAATAAAGATTTTCTCTATTCACTAGTAAATATTTCTCAAAATTTTAGCGCGTTATGTTCTTGTCACAAACTATCCTTTTCACGATTTACCAAATAATTTCATCATCAACGCTTCTTAGACGACGCCAGAATCTATCACGATACGACTGCTATTCTTTCATTCTGATACCTTCTAGAATATCATCCAAATGGATTTCAATTCCAGAACATCCGTTATTTTTCTTGTCGCTTGACGCCGTCGTATTGCCGTGTGTATGTACTTTTGGCAATTTCTCTGTATCTCTTAAAAGGGGCAACTATCTGTCGTCACACCAAGCACATACATACATATCTATCTCAAGAGAAATAAATACCGTCTAGTGGACTGTAACACATAGTACGTGCACATACACATATACGCAAATATATGTATGTATACGCATGGCATACTTTTCTCATCCTCTTTCTTTTACATAATCCTTTCACAAATTCTATAGAATTCCATTCTCTTTGCTCTTTTCACCTTTACCATTTTCAAGGAATAATAATTTTTTCTTCTCGCAACAATTCTGACATCATCTGTCCCTACTATTCTTAAAGATGATCAAACGAATTCCCCTCCGAGCTGCAATGTTTCAAAAGAGGTCGGTTGCCATTAATATAGTTGTTGTCACAGACGCGCCTCCAGCTTATATTTCGTGCCCCGCTGAAACTATTCAAAAGCGCATAAACACGCGTATATGTATGTGTGCATACACATACACAGCTCAACGCCTCCCCAACGAACACCATTACATTTCACAGGCCGTTGATGCCACATCGCACCAAATTCGCTCAATTCTTAACAATGCGCGCTCGAATTGAAACATCCACGATTGTTATAGTATAGTAATGTATGAAGATATTTGGTGGTACACTACTTTGTCTTTAAGTACTATGGGTTTTCAGACTCTAAAAAGAGTCCTCTTTATTATTAAGATGGTTTTGTTAAACGGTATGGTGTTCAAAAATGTTTGTACAAGGCTTTCATAAAATTTCATGATCGTCAGTACTTTGTCGAGATATTTACATTTTTGCTGCTCGGTGGTACATTTGTACAACCTCTTTATACATAAGAGTTAATGAAATGTTGAAAGGGCTGGCCTTTTTTAACCTTTCTTTTTGGAGCCATTTAGCTTTTTTTAGCTTTTTTATTTGGCCGATCTAGCTTTTTTATTTTTGAAGTCCTGGCAACACTGCAGGTAAGTCACAGATGGGTTCTAGCACAACGAAGTAGTTCTTGTGAAATTTGCAGATAGAGGGTATTGAATATAAGCCCTCGATATATCTGTGGTCATAACCAATAACCGCCTAAGTCAAAACGGTGACAGGTAACAAGATCAACGGAAATAAGTTCAATTGACTTTATTTCCCACCCCGGTGCGAAATAAAGTCAATTGACATTATTACCTTTTCAAAAGCGAAATAAAGTCAACAAAAGTTTGGAAATAAAGTCATTGGCGCTATTTCCTCATTCAAATGGAAATAGCGTCAACAATGCTTAAAGTATGGCGATTCATAGAAAAAATGTTGTTCTTACAATAAACATTGCCCCGTAAGTGTTGTTTTTTAATAGATGACAAAGGTTATTGCCAAATCCTCAGTGTGGTGATATTAATCCACACACAATCAAGAACTACCACCAATTGATTTTATTAAAAAAATTTAAATTACGAATATGTAAAAACACGATGCGAAAAACTAAATGCAAAGCACAGCTGGGATATGATAAATATTTGAAAAAAGAGTGTAGAAATGATCCAGAACTTGCAAAACATGTTTCGTTTCCACAGAAATAAAGCGAACACTATTAAATCGAAGAAACAGTCCATGTCCAAAAACTCCGGAGTAACACTGAACGAATTCTGTGTTTTAAATTAGCATATTTTGAACGAATTCGGAATGTCTAAGGTGGAAAAGAAACCAACCTTTCTATAAGGAAACAATTATAGAAAAGGAATTTTCTTACACTGTATTCATGTCTCCGCCAGCAATTTGTGACATCATTTAAAAGCAAGGCGAACAACGACACTATTTATTAGATGGCACATTCAAGCCAATGTGCCAAAATGCGGGTATAAACAATTATTGATTTTTTAATATCGGAACCGAAATCATGTAAATTAATTGATTGGTTTTCACACACTTTAGAAACAGAAATTGTATGCTTTTTTACTGCAGACAAGTTGTTGCCAAAAGACAGCAGAAATCTTTCAATCAGGGTTGCCAACTATCTTTAGTTATGAGGTGCCATATTGAGGATAAAAAAGATCCAAAATGTGGCAAATAGAAAAATAAAAGTGCCAAAAAGGGTGCCATTCCTTTTAATCATTCACATTTAGCAATAAAATAAAACCACCTTTTCAAAACAAAAGTGCAATGATAAAATAAGATAAACCAGATGAATAGCCTTTATAAATTAGAAAATTTTAGTTCAGAAAAAGAAGTGCACGCAAAGGATTTCACAAAAATGTATTGAAATGTTATTTGTTTTACAAAAGTGCTATTTTGGCACTTTGTGCCAAATTGAAAAATTAAGTGCCATTTGAAGTAAAATAGGGACAAATGGCACGGTTTGAGCCAAGTTGGCATCCCTGCTTCCATTAACTTACAAATATAAAAATATGAAATATCGAGGGCTTGAATTCATTAATACCCTCTATCTGCAATTTGCACAAAAACTAATTTGTGATTTTAGAAACCATCTGGGACTTATTACCTGTCGTTATATAAGGTATCATTAATATCACCGATGACAGTTAAAGCTTAGGTGGATTTTTATATCAGAATCTCATCTTTGTGAAAAGTGTGCAGATAGGGGGTATTATTGAATATAAGCTCTCGATGTTTAAAATATATAAAAATATTATTTAACGTATACAAAAAATAAATCTACCTGCGTTACAGCACGGCGGGAGACGGGGAAGGGGGGGCCGCGGCGAAGCTAAGCAAATTTAATATTTGAAAGAGTAATAATGTCAATGGATTTTATTTCGCTCTTAAAAAGGTAATAATGTCAATTGACTTTATTTCGCACCAGGGTGGGAAATAAAGTCAATTGACCTTATTTCCGTTGATCTTATTACCTGTCACCAGTCAAAACACCTGAATTCGAGAAATAACGTTTTATACTTTTCTCGTAACGTTAGTCTTATGGGGAAACCAAAAAATTTTTGCCTATAACTTTTTAAGTAGCCTAGCTGGCGAGATGGGGATTTCAAGTACGCAAGGAATAGGAGTTTAAGAATACGATAGCATATATAACTCCGTTCTTTCTTAAGTCGACTTAGGTGGTTATTGCTGGTGACCACAGATATAAAGAGTACTGATAGCAGCCAGCTCCAGATCTGCGGTTTTCACTTTTCTTGCGTTGCACATGTCCTTACGGTCGTCTCTATGGCTTTAAACACAGCCGCAATTCGACTATCTCTGATACAATATTTTTTCTATTAAGTTAACAAGGCTTTTCTGTGTATTGAAGGCGAAAGTTCATAGACCTTAAACCAGTGCCTTTTATTGGTGGGCGCTGTTTCCTCTTTGAAATGGAAATAACGCCCATGGGATTTATTTCTCTTTTTTTAGGAAATAAAGACCATGGGCGTTATTTCAGCGGACCTTATTGCACTTTACCCTGATTTACATAGTGGAGACCAATAAATTAGGGATTTAAAGTCATACCATCGTAATCCCTGATTAATTCTCTATAAAAACCAAATTTTTGAACTTCGGTTCTAAAATTGGCACGTCCATTTCTAAAGGATTATTTGATTAAAGACTCATTCTGGTAAAAGTTAATGTATTGAAATAAATAATAAGAAAAATAGGTTGCAGAATTTTACTATTGTTTTACATATTGAATAAAACATATTTCAAAAATTACAAAGTATTTAGATTGCAGAAGTTACTTTTTCAAATTCATGATGTATCGTGATACAAAAAAGAAGGTAGTTTCATTTAATGACATTCGTTGCAGTTGTTAACCATTTGACTTTTAATAAAATTATGACATTTCATCAAATTCATGCTGCCTGATCACGAGAAGTAATACTTTTTTCCAAAGCAGATTTCCTCGGTCCACTCAACAATTTGGAATATGATGGACTTGAAAATTTTGCCAGCTACATAATTGCGAATATGGGGTTGACGAAACTAGATTTCACAACGCATGAAGAAAGTTACCAAATGTATACTTATGTTAATTGATTATAATTATCGGAGGGCGGTCTTTGAAAGCCGAGTTTTTTTGCACACATTGGAAATTTTATATTCAAAATTTGTTGAAGTTAATGGTGATACACTAACCACAAAGCCTAATTTTTTGCAAAATCCGATGAGAAACTTAAAAGTAAATTTGGAACAAAATATTATAAACAGGTTTCATTTGGAAAGAATATTCTTTAGAATTAGATTTTTAAATCGCAAAGATTGCATATTTTAATTAAAAAAACGTGCGAACCACATAAGTAAAAAAGTTACTAAGCACTGATAATGATGTTTGATTTGAAATATTATTAAATTGGTATAAATGTGGGAAAGAAAATACTCCGACTTATTGTTTTAATATAATCACTAGGGAAGACAAAAATATGCACAAAAAACTTAATTATATGATCATTAAAATTACTTCAAAATATTAAAAATATGCTTGATATATGCCCCAAAAATGTATATAACGAAAATTTTTTCGATTAACCCATAAAAAGTTTTTGTACATACATACAAAATGTATTTATTATGTTTAATACACCTTGCATACATATATGATTTGAAAATGAACGCTCTACGTCACAAGACTTTGTTGGATAGAATTTAAAAGATGACAATTCTCCAGGTGAAAATATTGAAGTGTTGCTTCACACAAAATATTTTTGTTGCTGATATTGAGCAGTTACAATAGATGCAAAATAAAACTCCCTACTCAGTTCGCAACAAACCTGAGGCTGGATTCTGTAGCTGTGAGAAAATGTAGTGTACACCGAGTGCCAAACTCACAACCAAGAACTCACCGATTAAAACTCAGTGAGTTTTTCGAAAGATAAGTGTACACAATTTTGACAGTTAAAACTCATTCACACACTTGCTGGATCGCAAAATGAAGAGTGCACATAATTGTCAGTGTATACTTGAAACTCACAATTACAGAATCCAGCCCCTGAAAACTGTTAAACAGCTATAGCTAAAAACGAAAACTTTTTATTGAATTTTTCAACCACGGAAACCGGTTTAGCGCGAAACTTCACTATCAGGAAACAACAGTCGAAGTATTTTTACGAGTATATTAAAATTGTTTACTAAAAAATAACGGGGCTTTCCGTTGTTTGTCAGCTTTTTCTTTTTGTCAAGTAAACAAACCTCGTCAGCAACCCTGGCTATCTCCGCAAAGGTATCGTCAGATGAAATTATGCGAAAATTAATTAACTTATTACCAAAATAATAATTTTTGTGCATTTTTATGCTTTTTTGCTAAAATGTGCAGTTTGTGTCATAATATGCATTTTCATATGCGATATGCATTCGCATATTTTTGTCTTCCCTAGTTATAAAAGGGGCAAGGCCGATAAGAATACTCGCAATTTATGAAACTTCAAAAAAAGTATTATCCGTCAAAAGTTGTTTATTGAAACTACCTTCTTTTTTATATGATGGTATGCCGATTCTGTGCACTTGATAAATTAAAAATGTTCATAGTTTGTAAATTTTGTATTATTTATCAAGAATTGGGATTCTAGCATATAAATCAAAAGCTCTTTTCTTGACAAATTATCAAGATTGAAAATATTATTAACAAGCATTTACAAATTGAAATTTCATGTGAAAATTGTAAATTTTGTATGTACATATGTATATTTAAAAAAAATTGTTTCTGTCATTAAAATACTGCATGTGCCGGCATTTGAACCGGCGACACACGGAATTATACCTAGTCATCGTACAGTTCCATAAGTAACGTAACTCTTCTTCTTACCGTTTTTTCTGGTAGGCTGCAAGTGTGTCTTTGGCAGGGTGTAGGTATGTTTTTGGTTAGTGTATTGGTGTTTTTGGTTCAGTGTGTTAGTGTATTTTGAATAAATTGTAATATAAATGGATGAAATTGTAATAAAAAAGGAAGCAATTGTAAAAGAGAACACCAAATGCCAAAAAACAGGTGATCTCAGCTGTAGGCATTTTTTGGCAATCAGCTGTTAGGGTTTTTAGATTGGAAACTGTGCGATGATTATAGTCGACATCTCTACCTACTCGGCTACGTCAGTCGAAAGCTTTTTTGTTTTTAAATACATATTTTTCAAATGTGACAATGAAAGCAGTTCCACTCATGCGGAAATCAGTTCCCCTCATGTGGAAATCGTAGAGCTTTTTATATAAATATTGGCACAGAATGCGATGGGAGCTTTTACTTGATAAAAATCTTAATACAATTTGTTTACAGATAATTTATCAAGAAAACACAGAATTGGGAGGTTAGTGTTTTTAAATTGCTAGAATACAAGTATGTATGTAGTATCTATCGCGTCCCCTAAGCACCTTGGCCATATAACGTTGTAATGGATTATCAGCATAAACCACAAATTTATAGTAAGTTTGACACATGTTAGATAAGAGTCAAAACTGAGTACAAGTTAAAGAAACAATTTAATGAAAAAAGTGGAGTTGTCGAATGTCGAGGACAGAGTGATATTAGCTATTATTAATGTACTTTTTAAAGAATTCTTGTTTAAAACATACTTAGATTCTTATGTCTAATTTTGAGCCACGGAAAGAAAATTTCCTTAGAAAAACTCTTACTAAGCAACGTTAAGCAACAAAAGTCGAAAATAAAAGTTACGAGCAACGAACAAAATTTTCATTGAGGATAACTCTTATCATGCAACGTAAAATTAAAAACGTCGAAATTAAAAGTTATGAGCAACGGAAAAAATTTTGTCTTGAGAATAACACTTACTTAGCGACGTAAAAGCAAAAAAGTGGAAAATAAAACTTTTGAGCGACGGAAAAAATATTATATTGTGAATATCACTTATAGGGGAGCAAAACTTATTTTGGGTTAAAAATAACTTATGTAAAGTAACGAAACCTTATTTATATTTAATTTAATAGTTATGGACCAACTTTTTTTTTATATTCCTTATAACAGTTATGTCTCTGCAATATTCTTATCAAGTCTCATCAAAACATTCCTTGTCGTTTAAAGGATAAATAGAATGTCGCATTATACTAAAGCCAGCTTCTCGACACAAGCTACTATTTCATATGAACACATTACACATTACATTAAAGAAATTAATAAACGTCCAGCAATGCGATCGCAATCTGACACAGACTTTAGTGTTTGGCATAGTAATGATCCTCCATTAATCTCCCCTCTCTACGATAATTTTAGGAGGTCACGGATCGAGTGTTTTTTCCCCATAGGAATTACACGTAAGAAAATGATATAATTTTCTAAGATTAATCGAAACATGCCATTTAAGTATAATATGATTATTAAGTATCAGATATTTAAAATTCCGAAATTATCATTTTTAATCGCTTGCCCTGTTTGGATCAAATCTAGTAATTACCAAAAAATAAATTGGAATTTAAGGAATCTGAGCCTGTATATCACTTTAATGGCGTGTAATCAATATATTCTTAGAGTCTCGAACGTTTTGAATGATCCTAGAAAATTATATCGACCTCAAAAGAGAATAACTCATTTTCTTACGTGTAATTCCTATGGGAAAAATGAACACTCGATGCGCGACCTCTTAGAATTGTTGTGGAGAGGGGAGATTCATGGAAGATCAATACTTTACCAAATACCAAAATCTGAGTCAGATAGCGGTCCCATTGCAGGAGTTAAATTTTTTTTTCACGCGGTCTTATGAACATACATACCTTATTCCCTTGGTACATGTTCAAAGGGGGTATTTGAAAATGACTTTATGTGTAATATATGTATGTATGTACACATACAGATATAAAAAACAAAAGGTTACTATAAATTTACGTTCAATAACTGATACTTCATTGAACTTTAAATCAAGGTATGGAAATTAAGCATACATAGATACATACGTATGAATGTATATAGGTAAGTACATTTGTATGTATGTATACATATTTACATGTGCACGATTATGTTAATACATACCCTGCATAAAATGAAGCTAACTTGAAAATAACTTAAAACTTATTTGGGTTCAGCTGCTATTTACTATTAGCTGTGTAATCTTGCATTAGGTGTCAACTAACTTATAACTAAATAAAAAGTTTTTTCTTATAGCGGTCATCTCTCGGCAGGCAATGGCAAACCTTTGAATGTATTTCAGTCTTGGAAAACAGCTTCTCATAAAAATGAAATCGCCGTTCGGAGGCGGCGTAAAACTGTAGGTTTGTGTCGGGAATGATAGAATACAATATTGCGCATTCCCGACGGCGATGACATTTGTGGATTAAAAGTAGCGAAGCCGAATAGGAGGATAAAAGAGAATGTGAGATTAGTCAACTATCTTAATATTATACTTTTCAATAGGAAACGTGTTTTAATTGCTTAAAATTTTGAAAATATATGATTTGTAATAAAAATTGAGAAAGGAAATGTGAAAAACGGTGATTTTAGTAAAAGTATAGTAAATTTCAGTGCATTTAAGGTTTTTAAGACCTTGTTTAAAAAATTGGCAAAACCAAAATAGCGGTTTGCGAAATGCGCCACCTTCTGTTTGCTACATCGTGGGTTTGTGTGACAACATCAAGGCGCCGCCACAAATCGGGGGAAAAGGTCAGCCATATAAAGTGCTATCTCGTTAATCCAGACACGCGGTGGTTCGGACACATCTATAATCCGGACACTGCTACAAGCCGGACAATATTACATTTTTTACTCTATAGTTCGGACACTAAATTGAATAATGCGTATTTTCGTTCTGTTTTGTATATTCTTGCTAAATAACGGTATTTCTCAGAAATTTTCGTACGCAGACTTCAACTGTCATATAAAAAAATATATATATATATATATCTCATGATCCACTGATCGGATCTTATAGTATGGGACCACCTCTGAGAGACTACCTTTCCGATGCAAAAAGAATTCTCGAAATCGGTTGGCATGGTCCAAAGTTATGCGGTAACATACATAAAAAAAAAAAAAATATTCCGACTAACTGATAACCTCCTCCTTTTTTGGAAGTCGGTTAAAAAGTAACTAAAGTTGCTTATTTTTTTTGATCATTTGATAATTTTTTACTGCAGGGTATTAGCATATGCATGTAAGAAATCGTGTTCGTTTACATGTGTATGTACATACATAGTCGATTCATACATATGTACATAACGAACGAATATATTTTAGGCTAATATAATAGCGGATCTTGTCAATTTGTACACCTTAGATTTTGTGTTAAGTTGAATTGATAAATCTGGTTTTGACTTATCTTTTGTCATTATATTGTATATTTAATAAGGTGGTATATAAGGAAACTGGAAGGTTTTTTAAGCATTAAATAACAAGAACTTGAAGAAGAACCACTTAACGCTGTGAAAATCATGAAGCTAGTAAGTTTACTTTTCGAAAGTGTTCAATATGCGTATCAGAAACTGCTTTTCAGACAAATTTCTAAGTGCTTACGTATATACCTATGTATGCAAGTAAACCAATGCTTGCAACTAAAAACGGAAAACTCGGTGAAAAATTCGCTTCATTCGCATTTCGATAAAACAAGTATTTTGTTATACATGTGTATGTAACTACATGTGTATAAACGGGTGATTAGTTAAAATTTTTTGTTTGAACCGCAAGCACAAGAACAGAATATTTCACTTAATTTCACTTTATCAACAGGTTATAATATTATGTTATGTTGTGTATTCTGCTGCGGATGTGAAACACGGATCAGACCGCAATCTAGAGTTATTTAAATATGACCCAAGTGACGTTTATACATTACCTGAAGATATTGATGAAGAAAAACCACCAGTTATTTTTACAGGGAATGTTATGAGGGCTCAAGTAGAGAAACTGCAAAATGTTAACGGAAACAAAAAGTTCAAATTAGAGTAAGTATTAAAAATATATCTACGATTTCCTTAAGTCTATATTAATTAATTATTGAACTTATCTTAATTTATTCTTGATATACAAAATGATAAAATGTGGGTTCCATATTTTTTGTTAGTCTACCACAGACTTTTTGTGTAACACAGTATGTCGTGATAAAAACGTAGCTGTATACTACCTATCGCTTCCTTTAACACAACACTTACGTATGTATGTACATTACGTATGTGTTTTGTATGTACATACTATGTGGTGTGCTCTAAGCTAGGGGTTCCCAAACTTTTTTCACCTCGGCACCCTTGTTGTGCTAAAAAAATTTCGCGGCACCCCTACTCTTCAAATGTCTACGAAAACAAGAAAACACAATGCAAACTTTATGCTCCTTTAGCTTTAATGTGAGGACTGAAATTGTTTTGATGTTTTCATTATTTCCTTTAAGTTTATTGGGAGCTTTGACAATTCTACCCTGAAATCATTTGACGCTGAAAGCTTGCTGGTGTATTTGTTTTTAACCGACTTCATGTATGTTACCGCATAACTTTGGACCACGTTAACCGACTACTATAATTCTTTTTTAAAGGAAAGCTGTTACCTGACAGGTGGCCTAATTTGGTTTAAATCCGATCATTGGATCATGAATAGATTAACGATAATCTTAAATTCTTAGAAGGGAATTGAAATCGGTTTTGTTTTTCTTTTTGCTTAAAAATGACTTGTTTATGTAAGCATTTGTTGAAAATGCAGTCTCACATAGAAATGTAAAAGTAAGGCCCCTATTATGAGTTGCATCTGATCTTCGACTGTGGTCGAAAGTGCTGATCGAACGAATTTTCATTGGGTATTATCAGAGAACGTATATGATCGTATGTTAATTTGTCCAAATTAAAATGAAATAAAAAAGAAACGAGTTTATAAAAACGAGGTAAAAATGAGTACAACGGAGTTCTGGTTCAACGATTCCTCAGAGGATGAGAGTTTGGTAAACTGGCCAGGAGTAGAAAATGTTTAAGTGGGTTTAACTGTAGTCACATACAAAAGTAAAAGTAAGGCCCCTATAATGAGTTGCATTTGATATTCGACTGTGGTCGGAAGTGCTGATCGAACGAATTTTCATTTGGTATTATCAGAGAACGTACATACATGAACGTAAATGATCGTATGTAAATTTGTGCAAATTAAAATGAAATAAAAAAGAAACGAGTTTATAAAACCGTGGTAAAAATGAGTACAACAGAGTTCTGGTTCAACGATTCGTCAAAGGATGAGAGCTTGGTAAACTGGCCAGGAGTAGAAAATGTTTAAGAGGGTTTAAGTGTAGTCTGTCGAATATATTTTGACATAAAATATATTTAGGGAATTTGTCTACAGATTTATTAAAAACTTCCCACTGTCTAAAGAGGCGTTTGTGAGCCGAATCTATTTAAAATATTTTAAAACTATCAACAGCATACGATTTTGTTCTCAGAGATCGTGCGAACTGAAGCCATCCTCAGAGTCATTGTTTGGAAATTATTCGACAATGTTTTTTTTCCAAACCTTCCAAGTTAACGCTGGTAATGCGCGTTAACGCTATGAATATAATTTTGACAGCCAATTTCACGAAAGCAATTTAAGTGAAAAATGATTTTACTTTTTTGAATTTTATATGGAAACTGCTACTGAAACCGGCTGCTATCAAACTTCTTAGCGTTAACTTCGAAGTTACATACGTCTTTCTGATTACTTTGTTTAAAAAACCAGAGATGCATTTTAATTTCGCAGGCCTCTGTTATCTTCGCAGCGTCATCCATTTCGGGTTTTAAATTTAGTGGCGGCATCTTCCTAGTCGCCAGGGAATACCGAGGGATCATACAGTGACTTCTCGTGGCGTTTTCTGCCTCTTGCTTCATCCTAGACATCGCTCCTTTCGTTTTTCCAACCGCAAATATCCGCACACTTGCTCCATTTCAAACCATTGTTTTGTACAAGTTTGTCGATAGCTTTAAAAATTTCGTCGGTAGTAGTACTTCGCTCATCAAAAGTTCTTCTTCGATTTGCATTGCGAATGGGTACCGCACTAACACGAGATATACACCAAATCGTGTTGATTCGCTCTTTGACAGTGTGTTTGTGGAGTTCCAAAGAATAAGTATTATATAAACGTGCGCGAAACTGCTGCGCTTGTTACGAGAACTGCCCAGCCAGCAAAAAATCGGAACATTAATCCGAAAACGGGAAGAAAAGTGGATCAAACGCGGATTAGGTCTACAAAAGTACCGAAAGTGGTTGCGTAAAGTGTACGTTTTCAGCTATTTTTCTGATTAAATTTTACGTTGACAAAACGTACTGCGGAACTATGCTAAAGAGCGAAATATCCCTTTGTTGCAAGCTATTTGTGTTGTGTATGGAGTATGACGATCAAACCGCTTGCGTTGTGTATGGAAAGTCTAAGGAATTTGCCCGCACCACTAGTATACTCTAGCCACTAGCGGCACCCAAGGCTTACGCTCGCGCGTCACCCACTTTGGGAAGGCCTGCTCTAGGCCATCTTAATTGTATTATCAACTGAAATCTATTACTAACTCGGTTGAGTGGAATACATACATATATATATATAAGGCAGTTTTTCATTTTCACTACAGACTAGTACACATGAAGTATTTTACATTTTTTTTAAACACCTCAATTTAGGGAAGGAGGTTGGGGCAAATTAAATCCACAGGGCACCCACGAAAAATCTTGGTCCGGTACCAAAAAAATTTTTTTATTTTTAAACGAATTTCCTACACTGAAAATAAAATCTGCGTGAATATAACGGAAACTTGCGTACATCTTACAAAATTTTTCGTCATTTTGATCCACGAAAGTTTTCGTTAATTGTACGAAACCCTTTTCGTACAATCTACGAAAATATGAGAAATAAGATCTTTAGTATATTTTACGAATGCGTTCGTACTATTTACTAAACAATTTCGTACTATTTTTTTTGGTTTTTTTCACGAATCTGCGGTTGTTGCTTTCATTCGTCACACTGTAAAACAATAGTACGAGTTATAACACAACAATTTTATTCTATTTTTATCGCCAATTTTAAGCGTTTTTGTGTTATGGTGAATTCGTGTTGCCAAATAAAAAACACTGTTGGTACTCATTTACACTGGAGTGCAATTCATACAGTTTAAAATTAAATAAATATTCATTGTTTTAAATTTGTGTTCCGATTGGTGTAGTGGTTAGCAGTGTGCGCTACCATTCCTCATGGCATGGGTTCGAGTCCAGTTTCCGACCAACATCAAAAAAACAAACACTATAATCCAATAGTAAATTGCAAGAAGCAATGAGGTTATCAAGGACCTCATTTCTGGTTCCGAATAAGAAGACGAAATAAGGCTCAATCTAAAAAAAAAAGAATTTATTTTAATGAAAGAAAATAAATAAGAATGAGCTTTAGTCTTACCAAACGAAAACAATCAGGCAATTTGTATTGCGGTCAGACATCAAATATTTGTTTTGGATTATTTATTTTCGGTGTCTTGAATGCTGTTCATACATGTTGCAGCGCACGCACGCCAGTGTTTGATTTTTTTTCTGATAAGCTATTGCATGGAGATCATGAGTTAACGCTCTATGTGCAACAATAAAACAACAACAATAAAAAGCAACAGAACAAAAGCAAAGAAACAAAACTTAAAATCCATTCATTCACCTTTGCCAGCTAGCAATCACAGGTAGCAATGTTTACGATTCATCGATAGCTCGACGAATGACTACAAAAATCAAATCACAAATTAATATTCAATTTTTTACTGTATTTTTTATTCAGCAGACTCCTTTATAAAACGTTTAAATTTATATTCTACTAGCCGGCCACAGATGCGCGTGGCTTCCCCACGCGCTGAATGTATGTACGTATTTGGAGAAAGAAATCATATGTCATCATGTACTTCGTTTATTATATACACCAAAAATCTTGTGTAAATCCGTTCAGTAGCGTGGTTAAGAAATCTCGCCTTTCCTTTATACCAGAGGCGGGCACTTTTTGATTTTCCAAACACATGTAATTGGGCTTCAAAATGCTGCTTGCTGCGACGTCGACACATGTATACTATCATCGTCTTCGTGCGTCTTACGATAATTGACGATTGACTGATGCTTCGCTGCTATTTCGGCAAAGCAAATCAAATCAGTTGCTGTTGAGAGTGTTCGGACGAAAAGTTTTATTAGTGGTAAATAAGCATGAAAAATTGTGGTACATTCCAAATTAATGTGGTAGATTCAAATAAATAAATTTATAAATATGTTATATGCACCTATGGTCAGCTGATTAAGTTAAGTGGCATTTTGGCCAATTTGGCTATTTATACTTTTTGTTTATTTAATGTTTATCTTTTTTTTGCTGGCGGTGCTAGGCATTTTCTTCCATATAAAAGAAATTGCCAATCATTAAAAATCAACGCGATTTTTTAGCGCTTGATATTTGAACTTTGAGCTACTAAATTCTAATAGGCTATAAAACGGCATACCTAAAACTTTTCTAGAAATTCTAAATAAAAAGCCAAATCGACGGAATAAGATGCTTTTTTTAGAAATGATCTATCGTTTTCTGATAGAGAATCATTTTCTGATAGACATTGATATTTTTCGAGTTGATGTATATTACTTTCACCAAATTTAATAAAAAACGCTGCTTTAAATTCTAGCAGCTTCAGTGCTCGATCACACTCTTTCACCTTTTCAAAATGACTATGACATTGCGACTCATACCGCGATAGCAGATCACGCATTGCGCACACCCATCCATGTTTTCTATGCAAAAAAATGTATTTCCCATTCCTCTCGAAACATTTTATGTGTGTATTATTCGAATAGTTGTGCAGTGAAGTCTCAGCAGCAACTGATTTGATTTGCTTTGCCGAAGTGCTAGCAAAGCATCAGTCAATCGTCAATTATCGTCAAGCCTGTTTTTCATTAGGTCATATTTGACGCCAAATGTTGTCAAAATAATGAAAACGGGTTGTTATCTGGTGTAATTTGCGTTTGTTGTTATATATCACCACGCACGGTCATATAAAATGACATCCAATTGAAAACGGCCCTCGTATTTGCCAACATGTTGGCAATTTTGATTTCGTTTGGCATGCGAACAGCTGATTGTAGCTACAATACGGACCGTTTAGCTAAAAAACAACCAAAAATGCAGATCGATAGAACTTTTCACGCTGATTTCAACCATACCCAAGTTATTTGGGGCAAATAAAAGACTTAGAAAATATAATAGGTTAAACTTCAACTTTCCTATTTCTTATATGTTAAATATCTCGGAAACGACTTGACCGATTAGAAAAGAATTGAATCCAATTGAAAGATTATTTTAATGGCTTTTTACGACGTATTTTCTATAACCATTTTTTAAAACAAATTTTTGGTAAACGATATTTAGAGAAAATATATATACTATTTCGATTTTTTGCACTACTTTCGTTAAATTTTGCCCTATAACAAACCTTTCTATATAAGGTAATAACTTTTACTTTCTAAATAATATAAATTTCTGTAGCATTAACTATGCAATTTTTTTCAAAAAAGGTATTTTAAGGAAAAAATTAAATTTTTTTGTTTTTTTGCATTTCTGACTCCAAAATATAAAAAATTATGTACATCAACCGAAAGATAAACTAATCATCTTTATTTTGATGTTTATAGTTGTTTAATCGGTTATGTAGTTCATAAGATATTCATATTTCAAAATATCGAAAAATTTAACTTAACCTACTATATCTTCGTAATTTTTTACTTGCGCCAAATAATTTTGATAAGGTTAAAATCAGCATGAAGAGTTCTATCCAATTACATTTTTGGTTTGCCTATAGCTAAATGGTCGGTATTCTACACTTTTTGTAAAAATTTAACATCACATTTGACATCAGTAATGAAAACGGAATGTCAATGATCTGACACCGAAATTTTACGACGGTCTTTGACATGCACTGCGGTATCGACATTTGGCCAGTTTTTAAAATGTAATGAAAACGCATTTGACATCAAATGAACAGCTGTCAGATGAAGGCAGTTTTTGATGTCACTGATTTTGATGTCACTGATTTTGACCTAATGAAAACCAGCCTTAAGACGCACGAATACGATCATATCATACATGTGTCGACGTCGCAGCAGCAATGTTGTGTTTTGTTGTAGAAAATGCCCTTTAATTAATGCGAAAATGAACAAATTAAAAAAAAAGTTTCAAGATCTGAAAGTTTTTTAGCCGACGGTGGTAGAAGTAGTAGAAATGTAAAGTGTTATCTATTCCACAAATGTGGTAAAGTCCGAGCACTGGCTGTTGAGCAAAACTTCGCTGCTTCGCACACAAGCGCATGTGTGTGATAGTGTGAGTGCCCACCTCTGCTTTACACTATGTATAGAAGATAGTAATTTTAAATAAGTGGTAACCCTACTCACAAAACTTATAGTTTTTAAACAGGTGGCAACTCTACTCAGAAAAATAATACATTATTACTGTTAAATGTACACAAGAAAGTGTGGCAACACTTATATATTTTTCGTTTTTCGAACTCAATACTTTTCTACTTATGTATGTAAATATGGTAACACTATTTATACTTTGAATTCATTCACTAATAAACTGTCAAGATATCAACATCGATTGGTCGGCTTCTCATTCTTTTGGATATCGTTTAACAGGTTATGGGCCCAGGCCAGCGCTTGGTTGGGCAGTAACTTCGCGAAAAAAGAAGAGTTACAAGTAGTGCCGCGAAACAAACTAAAATCATTCTTTTTTGTTTGTCGCGAATGCAAATATGTGCGAGAAAATGAACTTTAACATAGAAAAGCTCGACGCGAACAATTATGACACTTGGTGTCTGCAAATGCGCAGTGTGCTCGTTCACCAAGATTTGTGGCCGGTGGTATCGGAAGAATTGAAAGAAACTGCCGAAAATGCGGCAGAATGGTTATTGAAAAATAATAAGGCGATCGCAACTATAATGCTGTGTGTAAAGGCAACGAGCCTGAACCATATAAAAAAATGTACCACGGCGTCACAAGTGTGGAAGGTGATCAAAGATTTAAACAAAAGTAGTGGCGCAGTGAGAAAAGTCTCATTGTTTAAGAGGCTGTTAGGTCTACGTTTGGCAGAGGGCGATGATGTCCGCGAACACATGGACAATTTTTCAAAAATTGTAGACGAGTTGGCAGAAGTGGCCATTGAACTACAAGAGGAGCTGTTGGTGATCATGCTGTTGGCGAGCTTACCTGGAAGCTACGAAAATCTTGTGGTGGCATTAGAAGCAAGAGATAACCTACCGAAATTGGATGCATTGAAGATTAAAATAACGGAAGAAGGCGAGCGTCGTAAAGACAACTGTAACAACGCCATCCATAACGGTTTCGAAAATGCGCAAGCATATGCGGTACGAGGTAATTCGAATAAGAACTACGAAAAGAGCAACTCAAATAGTAGCGGTCGTTTAGAAGGGGAAAGAACAAGTACAGCAAACGAAAACGGTAGAAATAGGGGAAAGATAAACTTCAAGTGCTTTAACTATGGAAAGAAAGGGCACTATGCAGCACAGTGCAAAGAAGAGAGAACAAAGCAGAAGTCTTTGGCAGTTTTTGCGGTAGCAGAAGGGCAACAGTGCAGTTGTGTATTGACAAAAACTTATTCGTCAGAATGAACGCACATAGTGAAAAAATTGAGCTAGCGGGGAAATATCATGTTGAAGCGAAGGGTATTGGCGATGTTGTGGTTAAAGTGGAAAAGTGGAACTTTAAATTAACGAACTGTCTGTACGTACCAGATTTGCACATGAATTTTATTTCAATTCCGAAGATTGATGAAAAAGGTTTTCACGCAACATTTGATAATGGTTGTGTAGTGGGGAAAGACAAGGATGACAATTATATTGTTTTTAAAGCTTTTAAAGAAAATAATTTGTACGTTATTAAAGAGAATATACAGATATGGGCATATTAATTTTCAGAGCCTAAGCGAACTTTCAAATAAAAAACTTGTGAGTGGAATTGATCCAATAACAAATGGTAATGATATTGTTTGTGTACCCTTCATGAAGACCGAGATATGTTCTCAACCTTTCGCTGCTTCAGAAAATCGTGCTAAGAATATTTTAGATTTGGTACACTCGGATGTATGTGGTCCGTTCAATACGCAATCACACGGTGGTTCACGATATCTTCTGACATTTATAGATGACAAATCGAGATCAGTGTTTGTTTATTTTTTGCGATCCAAACATCAAGTATTTGAAAAATTTAAATTGTTTAAAGCAATGGTCGAGTTACAGACAGGTAACAAAATAAAGACATTACGCACAGATAATGGTCGTGAATATGTTAATAAGATTTTTAAGAGTTTTTTGGAAGAATGTGGCATTAAGCATCAGCTCCCTGTGCCATATACACCACAGCAAAATGGTGTAGCCGAGCGCGCCAACAGAACTCTTGTAGAAATGGCCCGGTGTTTGTTAGTACATTCGGGGCTAAGTGAAGGCTATTGGGCTGAAGCAAAATAAATTGTGCGGCGTATATTCGGAATCGATCGCCATCAAAAGCGCTTGATGGTGTTGCCCCAAACGAATTATGGATGGGAAGAAAGCCTGTGGTGAAGCATTTTAAAGTATTTGGTTGTCTTGCGATAGCCTTGGAGAAATCGCAGCATAATAAGTTCAAGCAACGGGGCAACGAGTACGTCATGGTAGGCTATGACATCGATTCGAAAGCATATCGACTTTTTGATACACAAAAGCGCAAAGTAGTTATAAAACGCGATATCAAGTTCGATGAATCCATTATGATGGGTACAAATAAAGACAACGATTTTTCACCCATGGAGATAGCAAGTTTTTCAATTAATTCAGACGATTCAAATTCAAACGTACCTGAAATCGAAGTGCAGTCCGATTATGAAGATGCCGTAGAGACAGTAGATCAGAGTGCTGAGAAAAGTAGTTCAACCGGTGAAGAGATAAGCAGCGGTACTGAATGTCAACATATTCGACGTGGTAGGCCACAAGTAATAAAAACTGGTTTACCTGGCAGACCAAGAAAACAACAAAATGCAGTAAATTTGGAATGTGATCTAAACGTCAAAGTGCCGGTATCAGGTAAAGAAGCTATGTGCAGCAAGCAGTCGCGTGAATCGTGGATCGCTATGCAGGAGGAGTACAACGCATTAGTACACAACGAGACATGGGAGCAAGCAAAGCTACCGAAGGGCCAAAAGGCAATCGGATGTAAGTGGGTGTTTGCAGTGAAGACGAATGCTAATGGTGAAATCGAGCGGTACAAAGCAAGATTAGTGGGAAAGGGTTGCAGCCAAACGTACGTGGTTGACTTCAGCGAAATTTTCTCACCTGTTGTGAGATATGCTACAATAAGGATGGTGTTGGCTATAGCGGCAGAATACGAGTTGTACGTTCATCAGCTTGACGTATCAACGGCGTACGTGAACGGCAAGCTCGAAGATGACATCTACATGAGCCAACCTGAGATGTTTGAGCAAGACAACGGCTGTGTCTTAAAGCTAAAAAATCATTGTATGGCCTTAAGCAGACAGGCAGAGTTTGGAACTCAAGATTTGACGAGGTACTGAAAGACATTGGGTTTTCTCCATGCGGCAGCGAGCCATGCTTGTACACCAAAAACCAAACATTATTGCAGTTTACGTAGATGATCTGATGATTGCGTTCTCAGATCTTGGTGAGTTAAACCAGATAAAACAACAAATTTCTAGTATTTTTCAGATAGTTGACAAGGGTCCTATAAATAAATTCTTGGGCATGGAGGTCAAGCGAGAAGGTCCAGTCGGGGCGATATCAATTTGCTAGAAACAGCAAATTCTGCAGCTTCTACACAAGTTTGGCATGGATGTTTGTCGTCCAGTGTATACACCAATTGAAGAAGATTGTCGAAAGGTTGAAGCGGTCGAGTACCAATCACTGATAGGTTCACTAACTTTTATTGCGGTGAACACGACACCAGACATATTGCATTCTGTGTGCAGACTGGCGCCCACACTCTGAACATCTGGCGGCAGCGAAACACATCTTGAGGTACCTTAAAGCGACAGTTAATTTGAAAATTCGATACAGAAAAACTGGCGAGAGGATGATGGGATATGTCGATGCAGATTGGGGCGGTGACGCTACTGACCGAAAATCATATATAGGATATGCATTCTTTTTTGGTGGCAGCGCTTTCAGCTGGGAGTCTAAGAAACAAACTACAGTGGCATTAAGCAGCACGGAAGCCGAATATATGGCGCTTTCGGCAGCAGCAAAATAAGCGGTTTATTTACGAAAATTGTGGGCAGAGATAAAAATGTTTGATAAGGGTGGCTCGATAATGATCAACGGTGATAATACGAGTGCGATGAGCTTAGTAAAAAATCCCGTTTATCATGCTCGGAGCAAGCACATAGACATTAAATTCCATCATATACGAGAGGTTTACAATACCAAAGAAATTTAACTAAATTATTTTCCAAGTAATGCTATGGTAGCTGATGTATTAACCTAGAATTTGAAAAAAATACGTCATTGTAAATTCACTGAGGAACTTGGCTTAAAAGACTAGAGTTAAAAAAAAAATTTCTTGCAATGTATAAATATATAAATGTTGAGGAGGAGTGTTAAATGTACACAAGAAAGTGTGGCAACACTTATATATTTTTCGTTTTTCGAACTTAATACTTTTCTACTTATGTATGTAAATATGGTAACACTATTTATACTTTGAATTCATTCGCTAATAAACTGTCAAGATACCAACATCGATTGGTCGGCTTGTCATTCTTTTGGATATCGTTTAACAATTGCACATCCAGAGGCTAAGTCTTTTCGTTTGACAGTGACGGTACAGAACTGATGCATACGCTTATTATGATGAATATGCAAATTTTTTTAACAGGTGGCAATGGCAACCCTATTTAAAAAATAGTTCGTGCTTTTCTAGATGCCAATCCCTTTCAATTGACACGTCATCTTTTGTAATCCAACGAACGGTGGGGATCTTATAGTTTTTTAGAGAGGTGGCAGCCCTATTAAAATTCTAAGTAAAAAAAGATCCCTCTCCTGTCGATACAGAGTATATTAGAGAAAATATCGTTAAAATCCGTTCAGTAGTTTTCAAGATTACCGCGTACAAAAAATCTCGACTTTCCTTTATACTATGTATCGAAGTCTCACAGCAGCCAACAGGTAATTCCGCAATGACACGCGGTACATAAAACTATGATGAAATATTAAACTGCCGTCAAAATATTCATATATTGTACGAATTTAAAAAACATGTTCCTGGGTCAGTATTTCTGAAACGGGCCTCTTCAACTATGTGATATTTTATTTTCAATCAGCAGTGGTATTTTTTATAGATATTGACAATACAAGCAAATGTCTAACTTTGATTTCACAAAAAAAAAAATATTTTTTCTTATATATCGACAAGTGTTGTTTTTTGTAATTTTTGCTTCAAAATTCAATTACAGACGATCTAATTGACCGATTTTGTCAATTCAACCGTCAATTTTAAACTGTTCAAGAATGTAGGTTTTATTTATTTAAAAATAATTTTTAAGCGTAAATGTTTAAAAACTCGTTGGTCAAAATATAAAAATAATAGTCTTCTCCACCACTTTTTCACATAGAATAAACCGTATATGCAAAATTTTACTCTCTAAAATATTCTGTTGAGAAAAGAAATGGATCGCAAGGTGGAAAACCATTATTTTTACTTGAAGGCGTCTGCAACCAGCGCGCCCGCACCGGTTTATTTGTAGGGGTAGATTTTATGAAAAAAATTAAAATTTTTCAATTCATTTATTGAACAAATATCTATAATATTCAGAAAACAAAGGAACTCATTTGTTGTATTTTAAGATAAAATAAACATACCCACACACAGTTTCACGCAATTTCTTTTATACAGAGTATGTTCGATTTTTTTTTTTTGTATGGGAGAAAATAATGTCCGCAAAAAATGCCAAAAATCAACGCGATTTTTTAGCAAATTTAAACTTCAACTTTGTTATAGTACATACTAAAATTGAATGGGGTATAAAACTGCACTTGTAGAATTTTTCGAAAAATCTTAATAGAAAGTGGCAAACTAGTATACAAATTTATTGAATTTTTCCCTAGTTTTGCACAAAGTATAGAGATTTTATTTTTAGATTTTTTTTGTGTAGTATTAACTATATTTTTATAAAGAATCATCGAAAAAATTAGAATGAAAACCATTGCATTTATTACGAATAGTTGCAAATTGCCAATTTATTGAATTTTTCTGGGTTTTGCACAAATTTTAGCGGTTTTACTTTTATGCCTTTTGGTGTAGTATATATTTTTATAAAAAGTTATCGAAAAGAAATTAGGATGAAAAACTTTGCATATATTGCGAAAAATTTTCTGCGACAATACGTTTGTTCGTCACTGTATGTGGAATATGTATATTTATTTTATCTTTAAATACAACAAATGAGTTCCTTTGTTTCCTGAATATTATAGATATTTATTTAAATTTTTTTCATGCTTATTATTGACTCTGTCATATGAAAACAAATAAACCGGTGCGGGCGCGCTGGTTGCAGACGCTCTTGACAAAGTAAGTCCGGACGCGCTCGTTGCATTGCGCGAGAGCCTTCAAGTAAAAATAATGGTTTTCCACCTTGCAATCCATTTCTTTTCTCAACAGAGTATTTTGGAGAGTAAAATTTTGCATCTACGGTTTTTATCCTGTGTGAAAAAGTGACGGAAAGACTATGAGTTTTATATTTTGACCAACAGTTTTATAAACATTTTCCCTTAAAAATAATTTTTAAATAAATAAGACCTATGTTCTTGAAGAGTTTTTAATAACAATGAAAATGACGGTTGAATTGTCTAAATCGGTCAATTACATCGTCTGTAATTGAATTTTGAAGTAAAAAGGACAAAAAACAACACTTGTCGATTTATAAGAAAAACTAGATCGCCGTCACCCGCTTCGCTGACTGTAAGAAATTTTTGCGTGCTACATTGAATAAAATTTATTTCAAGAAAACTCAATTCAGAAACAGGTTTAAAGTTTCTTTAACCATCTTCAAAATATTTTCAAACTAAAACTTTCTTAAACTTCTCACTTGTCATACTTTTTCAACTCAATTGAAATTTTAAACAGATTTTAAATGTAGTTTTGAAATTAAGCCCTTTAAAATCATTTTAATTGATTCCCTTATTGTAATAATTCATTTAAATTATTGAATAGTTTGAATTTAACCTTTTAAACAGTTGGCAACCTTTTTAAACCTCTTTCGTCTAACACTCATTTTGTGATACATATTCAAAACCACTTCGATTCATACCAATCTATACCAATATATATTTTGAAACCGGTTTTTGTGTGTTCGCAAAGCTCGAGAACGGCCGAGCCGATTTTTTTGACGTCCCAAGGATTATTATAGGCTAAAAAAATGATCGATATATAGAGGGGGCGTGGAACCTCCCATAAAACCCGAAATTTTCATTCCGAATATCTCCGGAAATGTTCATGGTAGAGTAGTGGAACTTGGTGTGGAGTTCATATATATCATTCTTATAGTCATTGAGAAAAACGGAGTATTTCAAAAGAGGGCGTGGCGCCGTACAAACATATATATAATTCATCTGAAGGTATGTTTGTGAGTGAAATCCTCCTAAATGCCGGACGGATTTTAATGAAATTTTTTGTGTTTTTGAGTTACTCTCTGGATAGTGTAGATTCACAAATTCACCCGCCAGTTGGCACTGAAGTTAAGCTATTACTAAAAATCTTATTGATGATCCACTTTGGGTAATATTCAAAATATGTATTGGTAACGGTAATGCCAATAATATTGCAAATAATAAAATTATAGTTTAAAAAACTATAACCTCCCTATTATAATTGCCGTTCGTACTGTCATCAGATATGTAGCTTAAGAATAGAAATCGCTGCATCTTTTAGGCGCATCAATATTACATAGTTACATCCCGAGTTAATAAAAGGAAGGTAATAAAAAGAGCTGCCACGTGGCGCTGGAGTCATTACGAATAATCGCCATGTTAGAAAAGGTGCCGTGAATGTCAGAATGAATAAACCTGTTGCACCATTGAGTATATCGAATTTTTATGTGTTACGATTGGTCCAATGTATGTCACTTTGCCAGTATTGTTATGCCTTGAAGCTTCATTCGGAGACACCAGGGTTTAATTGTGCAGGGGTAAACCTCAAATCACCACCGATAAATCAACCGCCAAAACCATCGCGCGCCTTTTACTGCAATAAATTCAAGTAAAACAAATTTATTTTTACTTAAATTGCTTTCGTGAAACTTACTTTAAGGTATTTCGTTTGAAATAAGTCTATGTATATTGGATTTCTGTAGAACAATTATACGCATCCATTTTGAAATTGCCACCAACTAACTATAAAGTTTCTCGGACAGATTTACTATAGAACGGATCATTGTTGCCGCCAAGGAGTGAAGAGGAAATATTCTTCAAATTTAGTTCGTTGTGAGATTAACCGTTCTATGAAATGTTACACAATTAGAGAATTTCAAGAACTTCATCACGGATATAACGCTTTCGCTAGGTTATTTAAGGCGGAAAACGACCACCAAACCATAATCTTAGCCGATGAGCGTGCCAATGGAAATCGTATACGTGAATTGTTAGTGAAAATGTCGGACCAAAAAGTTTCAATAAAAAAAATTATTTTGTGTGGGACGAAGTTCGCCGGATCTGCCGGTATTACAATATTTCATTTAAACTATTTAAGTTGAATTTTTAAAAAGGTGGCAACCCTTGTGAAAGACTTCAATATTATTCAAAACCGAAATAGCTATCACTTCTACCATTTTTTCACATTATTGTTGCTTTTCCACAATAAGTTTTTCATTAAAAAGGCCTCAAGCTCATTAAAAATTTTTGAATATTATAATTCAAAACTTTAAAACTAAAGGTTCCTTAACAATATTTTGTTTGACAACCATATTTTAATTCTTCAGATGGCTTGCGTATAATTAATTTAAATTTCACTTTTCAATCAGGTGGCAACCCTTTTCAAAATATATTAACCTACAGCTTTTTAAAGCCTCTTGACATTCATTTTTTTAATATAATTTTCAAATAAATAACTTCCTTAATTGAAGTTGAATTAGATTTTTTTAAAAGGTGGCAGCCCTCATCCCTTAGTAGAGAGGAGTTGCCACGCCCCCTTGTCTAATCTACGGTTGCCAGACGTACTGATTTTATCAGTACAGTACTGATTTTTCAACTCTTGTACTGATTTTATTCATTTCTTCAATCTGTACGCTAATGTCCTGATTTTTCAAAATTTGTACTGATTTGTACTGGATTTTCTATTCAAACAAAATACTTTAGTATTTTCTTAAGGTTTTTACATAACGTTGGAACTTCCTTAAACTGTACTGTAAAAAATAAGAAGAATATAATTTAATTATAGTTGACATGTTTTAGATAATGTTTGATTTGCCCAAGAAATCAATACAACAAAAAGATTAATCGTTTTATGGGCATATCGCCGGGTCGTTACGTACCAGTTGCGATAATATGATGGAGCTTAAATTATTTAAAAAGAAGGCTTACATTTTTGTCGAGTGTTGCTAGTTATCTCGAAAATAACTTTCAGTTTAATAACAATAGATTTCAATATTCGAATGGCTTTTGCCTATAACTTATAATTCCTTTTTCTCAATTTACTGACTCTGTAAAAGAGCTTTGCATACAAGACATAGTCAGATACTCTTTTTAGCGATTTCTTAGTCTTTCACAGTTTTTGCGTAGTTGAAAAATTATTTAAGCCATGAGGAAATATAGATGAACTCCTTAAAAATTGGTTCTTTTTTACAGTATGAGAGGATCTTAAGAATAAAGTTTGTTTCCTGGCGCAAAGAGAGAAACCGGCTTCTAATTAAAATTTTAGAAAGTGAACTTCAAATTAAAGGTAATTTTAAAATGAAATGTATAGAATTCTTTGACTATTTAAACACTGAAAATGGGAATAATCTCATTATTGCTATTCAAAAATGTCATAAATATAAAATAATTTATTGGCTCCTGTGTACGATGATGTGTACACTCATGTTAAAATGAATAACATTTTTATATTTTAAGAACTAATAGTGAACCCATATGGCGTTTTTGTTTAAAATATTTTTTTTATAAAAAAAGGTATTTTTTTCCTTTTAAATGTTTTTTCTCAGATTTATATATACGAAGTATACAAGAAAGAAGAAAGCGGGTTTAATCACGTTTACGACGATATAAATTTTTTTAAAATCAGTTTAAACTTGTTTGAAATATAAGGTTTTTAATTTTTCGAACCTTTAACCCCTTTATAGCACCTATAACATAGAAAAAGTTATATATCGTTTAAATAAGAGAACAAGGCGTACAACGACTATGTTTTTACTTTTTTTAGTAGTTTACATACAGTATTTAAAAATAATTTTTTACCAAAAGTCCAATTTCGAACTTCGAAGGCACATATCACGATTTCGGAGGCTAACTTCGAAAAACGGAGAAATTACTTTTTTACCTATGACTCAATCTCTTAAAAAAAAATTGGTTTGGTCCAATACCCAGAAAAAAAGTTGATTTTGCCGTACAGTGTTATTGCTATTCAGAATGTCACAAATATAAAATAATTTATTGGCTCCTGTGTATACTCATGTTAAAATGAATAACACTTTTATTTTGTATGAACTATATTTTATTTATTACCAAAATATATAAATTATTTTCTGTTACTTACATTCATAATTTTGCTTTGAATAA
>NW_023458556.1:98570211-98573993 GCF_013731165.1 Rhagoletis pomonella | reverse complement strand
ATTAAATGTATCCTATATTTTAAGTTAGTCTACATGACAGGAGTGTACAAATTTCATGATGATCGGTTGAATAGTTAAAGCGTGAAAGCGTAGCAAACAAACAAACTCACTTTCGGATTTATAATATTAGTAAGGATTACTACTTTTTTTTTGTAAAATCAAAGTTAGGCAATTAAAAAATACCACTGCTGATTGGAAATAAAATATAACGTAATTGAAGTGACCCGTTTCAGAAATTCTGACTCTTCTGCATTAGTACTATGTACGAAATTATTTAATAAATAAACCGAATAGAGAATTGTACTTAGATTTCGTATATTTTAAAACCACACGTAAATATTACGAATGCCTTCGGACAATATACAAAATTATTGTAACAGAAATTTGGTCGGTAATTTACGCATGTGTTTTGTAAAAGAAACGAAAGTTATCATAAATTGTACTAAAAAATGCCTTACGAAACTCCTTTATTTATTTATTTATTTGGTCTACAAAAAATGTTTTCTTACGGACAAATGGGAATAAAACATTTAGATTTTTAAATATGTGTGATATATTACAGAGTAGACTAGTTATACATATTAATTTTTAATAATAATAATATAAAATTGCAGGTTTGGTAGCTGGCGAGGCCTAGTCTCAAGTCTACTTTTGTGTGCGGCGGGCGGAAAACTAGTTTCCCCTCCGCGCTGTGGACAAGCTGTTGATCATGGTCGACAAAGCCGAGTTTCCGATCCATGTTCCCGAAGTCATTACTTTGTATGTGTGGCAGGCGGAAAGCTCTAGTTTCCGCTCCGCGCTGTGGACAAGCTGTTGATCATGGTCGGAAAGAACGAGTTTCCGATCCATGGTCCCGAAGACATTACTATAAATGTGTGGCAGGTGCAAATCTCTAGTTTTCGCTCCGCGCTATGGACAAGCTGTTGATCATGGTCGGAAAGGCCGAGTTTCTTGTATTATCTTACGCGGTCGCGAAAATATACGAAGCTGATTACAATTGTGCCAAGCAGTCATAAATATTGTGTAACTTATAGTTCCCGGTTAAAGGTATTAATTTATTTAGTTACAAAAAAGCGATTCAGATATGTCATAATGTTTGTTAAAGTCTCTGCATAAACATCGTAAAGCATCATGCATTTCAAAGTTTAATTTACAAATGCTCAACACAACTGTGGCACAGTCGGGAAAGTGTGCGAGTCAACCACGTTTAGCTCATAAACTGAACAGAGTTCACCAGCTGAACGAATAAGGTGAAATGTAAGGGTTTACTTGTTATTTATTCAAAATCTCAAGTATGGCTTTCTTAATGGTAAAAAGTGAGTCGGAGGTGTCAAAATAGTCGCGATGCTTATTAAAGTCCTGGCATAGGCAACGAAAAGCATCATGCATTTAAAAATTTGTTCTATAAATAGTTAGCTTAATGGGATTGTAATCTCTAGAAGGTCTAGAAGGAATAGAAAACGTGATCTGGTTCAACAGAAAGTGACTATTGACCAACCTGTTCAAGATATTAATCATGAACAAAACCCCGAACATCTCTCTATGGCTGTGAAGCGTTGGCAAATTTACGAGTTTCAAGCGGTTTTTGCACGGTGGTAGATTTAATGTCGAATCCCAAGGCAAATGGTTTAATGCGACTAATAACAATTGTTTCTGTACCGACTCGAGTCTGTCAGAATGCGTTTGATATCTAGGGTTACATACGACGGACCCGTATTCTAAGATCGGCCTGACTAGGGAGGTGAAGAGAGCTTTCGTGACATAAGGATCTCTGAATTCTTTAGCCCAACGTTTGATGAAAGCCAAGGCGCCATTGGCTCTATTAACACAAGAGTTTACATGGGACTTGAATTCAAGCTTAGGGTCCATGGTTACGCCTAGATCGATGAAATTAGTTACCTGATCAACGCTATGTTCACAAATGCGGTAGCTATATGATTGAAAGGGTATTCTAGAGAAACACATAAATTTACACTTTTTCAAGTTAAGTGACATAGAATTTATTTCGCACCATTTAGACACATTACTAAGGTCCGCCTGTAATTGTTCCCTATCTCCTGGAGCACCAATGAACTTAAATAACTTAACGTCGTCTGCGTACATTAAGCAACTCGAATACTTCAAAATATTTGGAAGACCGTTGATGAATAAAAGAAACTGAAGAGGCCAAGGTGCTATCTTGAGGTACACCTGACGTCACATGAATTACCCGAGATGAACATTTTTTAAAGATACAGAGGGTTATCCTGCCAATGAAATAAGAAGAAAGCCGGCGCAGCAGGATTGGAGGGAAACCAATTTTATCAAGTTTGTATATTAGAGTTGAATGAGATACTTTATCAAATGCCTTACTGAAATCAGTGTAAATGACGTCAGTTTGATAGTTACTTTTAAAATCATTGCTCACATTTGTAGTGAATTCAAGAAGGTTTGATACAGATGATTTGCCTTTACAAAAGCCGTGTTGTGATACATCGATAACAGGCGTTATGGAATAATATAGTTCTTCCGTAACGATCTCTTCAAATACTTAAGGAATGGCACGCAGCTTAGAGATTCCCCTATAATTCGCAATATTCGACCTGCTTCCATTTTTATACAGAGGCAGGATATACGACTCCTTCCACAAAGAGGGGCAAAAGCCTTGCTTTAGAGAAGCATTGAAGATGTTTGTTAATGGCTTATATAGATACTCTGCACAACTTATTAGGACACAGGAGGGAAAACCATCCGGACCGCTTCAAAAATAATTTTTTAAACTATTCAAATGAAGGAGAACATTGTCAGCAGAGATTTAAAGAATACGGATGTGGTCAAACTGTGGGAGTGGAAAAGGATAGCTAGAAGTTTCTTCATTTGGCTCGACAGAATAGTTCGATTCAAAATAATTTGCAAACATATCAGCAATCATATTATCGTCACTAGAAATAACATCATTTAATTTCAGTGTTGAGAAAACCCCATTTATTTTACGTTTTGAGTTAACAAAATGATAAAATGACTTGGGATTAGAAACGACGTTAATGCGAATTTTATTAATGTAACTCCTGTAACATTTTCTGTTTAAGGCATTGTATTTATGACGAAGGATGGAGTACGCGACGTAGTGAGAAGACAGGCCTGATTTTTTATAAAGTTTAAATGATTTAGTTTTTTAATTTTTTAAATGCTTTAGCTCCGAGTTAAACCACAACGAGTTACGAGGTCCGGTATTTTCTTTAACAAGAGGAATGAGTTTACTGAATATATTCAAGATTTTACTAAAGTGTAAGGCACTGTTCTCTACATCCCCATCGTACTCAGGCCAGATTATTTCAGGTATAGCTATTTTAAGCTTGTCGTAGTTAGCGTATTTGAAAGAATATCGCCGACCTTTTGGCTATCTAGTTTCAGGACCATAACATGAATCGTAGGATGGTGCCAAGGGCAACTCAAGTGGTGGGTGATAAGGGTCTATACGTATAACTAAAGGATCGCCACGTATTATACTGCATTTAGCAGTATCATCAATAAACGCTAAATCAAGACATTTACCTAAGTTGTTGATAACAGAATTAACCTGATATAGACGAAGATCTGAAAGTTCGTTAAGAAATTGGTTAAATACATCCCGAGAAGAATTTGGCACCAGAATTCCGTCCACCGAGTCCCAGGAAACACACGCTAGATTGAAATCACCCAACACAACAATCTAATCGGAGGGCTTGACCATGGCTAATAAACAGAGCAATAATGAAGAATGTTTAAAGTAAACCGAAGGTGTAGAGTTAGGTGAAATATAA
>NW_023458556.1:98535386-98570201 GCF_013731165.1 Rhagoletis pomonella | reverse complement strand
ATAATGAGTGTTATTTACTTGTTGGCTCAGATGGGCTGTATGCAAGACACTCGTCTCCTATAGATTTTCTCTTGTTCTAAATAACCTCGACTCACTTTTAAGACCGCTCGCCCATTCCGAGTTCAAGAAATTGCATGGATAATGGACTGTGCTCGGACTTCCACCACATTTGGTAGTAGAGGTGGAAAAATATCGACGATACTATCGATATATCGATGGTTTGTGTTTTCAAGAATATCGGCTGTATTGTAAGACCAATTGTAATGTGAGCGACGATTTGGTAACTCTTATTTCGCCAAAAAAGCGAGAAATGAAAAACGATGTCTGTATTCAAGCGCATTTTCCACTGAAAAAAAATCTTAAATTTTCTAATAAATCTATAGCGATTTGTGTTTTTTTTTAATATTATGGACTTGTGTTAAAAATATATCGCGTATACAATTACATAATTTTTAGTTATGTTTGAGTGGAATAAAATAATATTAAAATGTTGTTTTACAATTTCTTTTAAATACGTGCGTTTTATCTGTAGCATTTTCTCAGTGTACATACATATCCGACAGTGAAAGTTGAAGTAAACAAGTAATTTTTAGCAAAAAAAAAACTGACTTCAACTCTCATATAAAAAAAAAATATATATATATATATCTCATGATCCGCTGATCGGATCTTAACCAGATTAGTATGGGACCACCTCTGAGACACTACCTTTCCGATGCAACAAGAAATCGGTTGACGTGGTCCAAAGTTATGCGGTTACATAAAAAAAAAAAAAAAAAAAAAAAATATTCCGACGAACTGATTACCTCCTCCTTTTTTGGAAGTCGGTTAAAAAGAAATAGGTCAAACAGTTTCTTCAATGTTAATCAAGGATCTTCAACCATTCATTAAACCGATTGATGGAGCTTTTACCAGCTTCAGTCATAAATTTTAAAATTTATCAGACTTTAAATTTAAAATGACGAATTTTCCGAATAAAATGATGTCATTTTAAATTTTAGCAGGCTGATAAATTTAAAATTGATTGGTCCAACTGGGCATTCATGTTACGGATCCTCAATATCTCTGCCATCAAAAAACAAAGCTTTATATTCCTATATAATATAAATACCTTTGCATTCCAATATCGTCTGTGGAGTCAGAGAGAGTTTTAAGCTCGACGGGATTAACTATTAATAATAGCCGAACTCGTGAAAAGCTCTTTTGCAGAAAAATGTTTGTACAAAGAAATAAAAATGTACAGGATATGGTACATTTAGCTTAAAAATAGCTAAATGTTTGAATCAAAATTTAATTTTTCCTATAAATTAAATATGGCCGATAGTATCGATATATCGATGGTGTTCATCAATACTATCGGCAATATGTCTGGTCTGAAATCTAACACATATTCGTTTTATAGTTTTATTTTTACTCATCATAATTTTCTTAATTTTTTAATTTTTAGAGCGAATAATTTTCCAACATGAAATACTATGTGATAAAAAGAAAACCTGGCACTACTTTGTAAGGTTACAGAAATCTCACAAATTATGGTCTTAAATTTTTTTTATATGGAAGGAAAGCTGAAGCTCCATAGCAGGTTTTTCAGGTGTTGCGGCTTGAGGAGCTCAAGCTATATTACTAAACTTATAATTGAATAGAGCGCTGAAAGCCTTTGACTATCTTTTTAAACTAAGTCCAATTAACTCAATACATACCCCAATAATATCTCCCGATGACGTATTAGTTTACCTGAAGTGCTTAAAGCAGTCTTTTAGTTATGGTTCTGACCAGATCCCCACTTGTTTTCTTATAAATTGTGCTGATTATCTCTAGGAGCCGTTAATAGCCTTATTTAATTTGTCTCTTAAAGAAGGCATCTTTCCAACCATATAGAAGGAATCGTTCATAACCCCGCTACATAAAAGCGGTAGCAGGTCCACTCTCTCCGCAGTAAGCTCTCTGCAATTCCTAAATTATTTGAAGCAATTATTACAAATCAGTCGACGCATTCTATCTCTTCTACCATTTCATACTGTCAACATGGATTTTGCAAAGGAAAATCAACTTCAACAAATTTACTTGAGTTCACAACCTATATCTCAAACGCGTTTAGTGAAAACAAAAATGTGGATGTTATATATACCGACTTCAGTAAAGCATTTGACAAAGTATGTCACTCATTGCTCATCTATAAACTTGATCTTCTTGGTCTTCAACCTAATTTTCTACGTTGGATCTCTTCATACCTCTATGATTACGGTGACCATATTTTTTTCATTAAGATACAGAACACCTCAAAATCCACTACAAAGCTTTGACAAGGATTTAGTTGCTTATACATACATGGGCGGAAACTTCATAAAATTTTGGTTGATCTAAACAGAATTGGGTGGTTCACAAGGTGTCGTACTTGTCGTATTGTTGTATGTTGTAAAGTTTTTAACGGCTAAATAAATGTTTAGAGGACTTGAAATCACCACTAACTATTTTTTAATTGTGTGAAATTTCATAATAAAACTTTTATGTTAACTTGCGAATTCCTTAAATATAGTTTTAGCCGTTTAAATTTATGACATACAACAGTACGACAGTATACAACACCTTGCGAACGCCCTAAATCAAATACCCACTAGTGACCTTGTGATATTATTTTTATAATCAGCATATAATTTAAGTTGATTGTAAAAAAATTTAACCAAATTTCCAAATATAACATATTTATTGAAAGTATTGTTACAAATAAATAAATATATATACATGTAACTATATGTACATAAACATAACCATTTCTAATTCATACGGGCTTAGATTTTTTTTTTTGCAGTTAGAAAAAAAGACTAGAATCATTACCTTCTTTTGTTTTCAGAAGAATGAATTTTTTGTAATAAAGCATCGTTTGCTTTTAGGTAGTCTTTAAACTCTAGACAACTGAGATCATAGTTGCACTTAGTAACTAAAATTGCTTTAATCGTTTCTATTTTAATTTGTGTTTTTTCATTAGTCCAAATGTTGTTTAAAATAGCGAATACTCTTTCAGTAGGGGCATTTGAACCTGGCAAACATAAAGCGAATCCAATAATTTTTCAAATGTTTTTACAAGGTATATCATTTTCATTAAAATGTTTAAAAATGCCCACCCATCTCTCAGCTGCAAACACCTGGTTATCTGACCAATCTGTAATCATGTCCGAAGTCACATAGCTTTTGACACACGTGAATTTGTCAAACAGTTCGCCATCATTTATAATTATTTCATTCCTCTTTTCCATAACATATGTACAACTTGCTTCTATTTGGTCCCAAGAAGGCACTGAGCGGAGAAGAACCCACCCTAAAACTTCAACTTGTACGAATGCTTTGTCCCATTGATTCAAATAATTAATACAACTATTATAAAAATTGCCCGCATGTACTTTGATGTTATCTAAATTCAATTCATTTGATTCTCTGATAATTTTCTTAACGACTAAAGGCAAAAACTCCTCATCTTTTCGCTGCGTGATTTTAAACTTCAGATCCTTTATCATCATTGATACTTCTGCCATGCATATCATCTGCGACTCAATTTGTACAATATAATTATGGAAAAGGGTTGCCTGGCAATGTGCAAAAAAAGCCAGACTTCAGAGCAATGGTCAATGAAAAACTGTTTCAAAATGGTTGGACATTTTTCTTGCGATAAAAAGTATATTTTTAATGGCTTAAAAAGTTTTAAAATTCTTTCTATAGCGGGTTTCAGAGTAAGCCATCTAGTCTTGCTAAATCCCATTAATTTCCTATATTCTATATCAACTGTATCGCAAATTTCTTTTAATTCTTCTACGCGAACTGTGTAAATATAAAAAAAGGAATATATTTTTACGACTATTACTTCGACATCTATTGGAAGACATTCGATGGATGTTTGACTACAATTATTCAAAACGTGAGCAGCACAGTTTATTCCAATAAGCGGCTTTCCAATAGATGCCTTAAGTTTACAGTACAAATTATTTTTGCCTAGTCTTCTGGCGCCACCAAAATTACAATTCGTATTATCTGCACAAATAGCAAGCAGTTTTTCATTTATGTAAAATTTTTTTAAAAGACCATACATATATTTCGTCAAGATGTCAGACGATTCACCTGGCAGGTCACTGACCTCTAATATTTTTACTTGAATCCCTTTGTGTGGCGCAAAATAGCGGACAAGTATTGGACATAGTTTTATGCTTCCATGATTTGAACAATCTACGTACACTGTGACGAAGTCTGTTACACACAAATCGGTTTTCGTTTGCTGAATGGAATTTGGGGCCAGGACGTTACAGATTATAGATTCACATTTTGTGCGAGCGCAAGAATATTTGTCATCGAAGCAATGTTTTATTAGTTTCGAAGTGCAATCGTTTGAGCGAAAAGAGTGGTTGTGTTTCACCGTATGAAACGCCCATGTGCCTTCGTTGATGCATACCTTCTTTCCGTTGCTATCAATTACCTCCTTATGAAAAAAATTTCATATTGTTTTGCTGGACGACAGCGCAATATTGGCTTTTTTATGTTTGTTCGTCGCTAAGTGTTGTTGAATGTCGAGTTTGCCGCCATTAGCTACGGAAAATATCGCTTGGCACTTCAAACACTTCACTTCGCTTGTGTTATTGGTTTTAGTTATAAAGCTATTTTGGTTTTGCAAGTCCGCGTTGAAAATGCATTTTCGTCGTGGCGGCATTACGCTAAAAACAACGAATTTGACAATTATCTACATATATGTGTATAAAGTTTAATTCTCATAGTATTTCAAATAAAATTTACCAGGATTCAATCGATCTTTTTCCCCGGCTACTTTGATCAACATCCAACGCGAGTTTCTTCGTTTATCCACCTTATTTCGTTAACAGCTGATGTGACAAGTGCTGTGTGCAGTGATGCCAATTTAATAGAAAATAGTTATAGTTAAATAGTGTTAAGTAGCAACCAATTATTTGCTCATCGTTTGAAATTTAGTTTCGCACTTTGGTAATATTATAATACAGAACAAATACAGGATATATTTTCAAATACAGAACATTTTTGCTGTTTTTATTAAAAAATAATTCACACAGAACATTATATTAAAATACAATACTGTTCTGTATAATACAGAATGGATGGTCACCGTATCTATGATAGATCACAAAGGGTTATGTTTAAAAATACTATTTCTGACGTCATTGATGTTACTTCAGGAGTCCCGCAAGGTAGCCAGCTAGGCCCGATTCTGTTTTTGCTTTTTATAAACGATATTTCTACAGATATAAAATTTTCAAAATGTTAATGTACGCAGATGATGTGAAACTTTATAAATCGTATGTATCAATCAAAGAAAAGCATTTGCTGCAAGCAGACTTAAATAGCATGGCTAACTGGTGTTATGTAAATAAATCGTATGCCTCTAAATCTGGGAAAATGTAAAGTAATGTGCTTCTCGCGAAGAGCTGTTCAGCCATAGCAATAGATAACCATAATTTGGAACAGGTATACAATTTTGTGGACTTTGGTATCACAATGGATCCGAACCTTAATTTTAATCTTCACATTAATGTGACAGTCAACAAGGCTAAAGGTGTACTTGCTTTTGTGAAACGCTGGTAAAAAGTATTTAGTGACCCTTATATCACTAAAACCCTGTTTACAACATTAGTTAGACCGATTCTGGAATACGGTTCGGTGGCTTGGAATCCAAGGTATCAAATTTACTCAGACAAGACAGAATCAATTCAAAAACAATTCCTGCTTTTTGCTTTAAGAAATTTCCGTTGGGATTCTCAATATAGCCTTCCGCCTTATACGAGTCGATTAAAACTTATTAATCTTCCTACACTTGTCAGTCGCAGGGAAATGCTTGGTAAAATTTGTATGGTTAAATTACTGACAGGCTCAGTTTCAAGCCCGCTTCTTCTGGGTGAAGTTAGCCTTAAGGTTCCCTCCCGTGTATCAAGAAACTTTTATCCCCTATTTTTGAAAACTTGTAAAATTAATTTTGAATTACACGAGCCACTCCGTTGCTGCAGGATTTTAACTCTCATTCCAGCACATTTGATATATCTGATTCGCATTAAGAAAGCGATACTATCCTCTCTCAATAAATGAATCATTAAAATAAAGACATCAAATCAGCTGATGAATTTAGTTCTGCAGCTGAACAGTTTTAGATCTCGACACTTAACAAACTCCTGTCTATCGTGACTCGGCGCAAAAAATTTAAAATATTGGTTCCGTACGTCATGCGGACTGCGCCCCTCGTGCGGATGGTCGGGAATGGAGGGTAAAAACCGTTGGGATTACTATTATTATTATTATTATTATTATTATTATTATTATTATTATAATTATTATAATAATTATTATTACTATTATTTGTTAGATAATGAGCTATACTTATACAAAAATCCATAAACATTAAACAAACAAACGAAAAATGGCAAAACTTTCAAACTTTCGGGTCCATATCACTTTGTCCAACACTATTCGAGTACAACTTAACTACAAGCTTTCCAGGCTTTCAGTAATAGCTGAATTGTGTAGCTGTAATCCTGAAAAGCGCCAAACGCCTGAAAAACTTGTTGTGGAGTTGTACTCTTAAACTTGCTGGCCCGTAGTAATAGAGGAAGGAAAAGGTTTTAACGATTATAATTGTGCTTTATCGTAATCACCAGGGAACGGAAGAAAAGAAAAGCAAAAACTCCATATTAAATGACGTACAAGAAATGGCTAAGAAATTTTCTTGTGTAAAATTTTCTTGAGGCAATACGCAGTTCTTAAGAAATTTGCTACGCTCTCTACTGCGGTTTTAAAAATTTTTTTGTGAAAAGAGAGCACAAGGCAACCCATGTTTGCAACAGAAATATTTACCCGTTCTATTATTTCTTGGACAAAAAGTGAGGCAACAGGCTGTGAAGTATCAGATGTCAAAACTCCTTCCACATTTGATGCTGCCTTTTAAAGATATATGCCTTTTATTGGCTTTTCTACCTTTAATTGTAAAAGGCAAGGAAAAAGCACTTATTCCTGATAATATGAAAGTTTTAAACGTTCCATGTTTAAATTGGGCGCCAATTGTTTTAACTCACGTCAAGCGCACGTGTAGTACATTCAAGGCTTTTCTTCGCGAAAATATAATGAAAATGCTGCCAGAAAACTTCAAAATACATCTTGGGTTTCAATGTTACTACAACAAGTTTTGTGAGTTAAACACTCGAAAGGAGAAAAAAGTCAAAGATTCAAAGTACAAATTTTTCATATAATTAAACAGTTCATAGTTTTTCCCTTTTTACTTAAAAAATAAACATTTCTAAAATAAATTTATTTTTGACCATTTTTCAGTTTTTGTCTTTTTAGTGCCTTATTTTGCTTTTTTTGTGACTTCTAGTGCCTTTCCCTGAATATTTCGTAATTTTATTTTGCCTCTTCTAGCCTATTTGGTTATTTTATTTTGCCTAAAAATTCATCCCTGGTAATCACCATTTCAACTGTTTCATAGTCAACTTAAAATGCATTTTATGGCAAAAACAGAATTTTTACTTTAAAATGAGGAGAACGTGATTTTAAAATGGTAAAATAAGGTTCTAAGTTTTGTTATGCTGTTGAAGTAGTAAACACGGTAGTACCCAAGGTCCGTCCCCACTCCGAGCGATTCTAAATAACATTTTTTTAAATTTATTATTTTTTAATATTTTATTTGATTTTATTAAATTTTATTTAAAGTTCTAATTAAAGTTTTCATATTTCTTTATATTCCTGAGTAATTTTTTTCTTTTCATAAGGATAGCTCCGTTCTCTCTCATCTTAACAGAAAGCTGTTTCTAAGCTATCTATGACACAACTTAAAAATCTATTCGAAACTTAAAACTTTAGCTTGAGTTTTACCTTACGACTATGATTATGGGCCATAATATTTTATGTTTCGTTATACATAAAAAAAAAAAAAAATAATTAAAAAAAACTATCACTGAGATTTAGCAAATTTTTTCCAGATTCTACCACACCAAATTTTTTTTAGTCCGAGCACTGATGTAAAAATCAATGTGGAAGTTCGATCGTAACATTGCTGTCGCACAAAAATATCTAGACCAAAACTATATATTTGTGAGTGTAAAGACTTCATTTAAATTGCTCAATGTTTTTGTGTTCAAAGTTTTTTTGTACATTAGGGCGGGTCGAAAATCTAACTTTTCTCAAATCCCTTGGTAATAGTGAAAATAGATTGTATCATGAGTCAACAACAAGCCTGCAAAATATTAGTCTTGTTAATTTTTATTGTGACGTATTCATATTTATTTCAATAGTGTTATTGAGCTTTGTACCACAATTTGTTTGTGAGGAAAAATGGAAAAAACAACAATGCTTAAGAGGTAGAAGTTATAGCAGCTATTTCGGAGATAACCACATCTCCTCATCAGACTTCTTTTTTTCTAGACTTTCAGCAGGGATCGAACCCGTGTCAGAAGTCAAAGTCAGGCAAAGTCAGAAGCGCTAACCACTGAGCTATGCACACCCCGTAAGCTTTTGTTGCTAATCAATTTCCTTATTCAACCTACTACATTCAAGTGCAGCTGATTCGCAGCTATTAAAGCTTGACAGCGTGGTTGTTATTGTCAATTCCATACATGAAATAGATTCATTGCATAGTTTTAAGGGCAGGCTCATCCCATATATTTATTTGTAAATTTTTAATGTGTCGATATTTATTTCAATAGTGATATTGAGCTTTGTACGACGATTTGTTAGGGAAAATGGGAAAAACAACATTTCTTAAGCGGTAGAAGTTATAGCAGCTATTTTGGAGATAACCACATCTCCTCATCAGACTTCTTTTTTTCTAGACTTTCAGCAGGGATTGAACCCGCGTCATCGATGTGCAAAGTCAGAAGCGCTAACCACTGAGCTATGCACACCCCGTAAGCTTTTGTTGCTAATCCATTTCCTTATTCAACATACTACATTTAAGTGCAGCTGATTCGCCGCTATTAAAGTTTGACAGCGTGGTTGTTACAGGCCAACCTAATAGTACCGGCGTGAATTTATCTACGTGAATTTGCGTGCGTGATTTTTCAAAGTGTATTTCTGTAAAATTTTAGAAGTTGAGCAAAATTTGAGCACAAATGCAGAATAGCTTCGATTCTCAAAGTCCCCTTTCAGACACGGCAAGTCTTGAAAGCAATTTTTTTCGCATTCTCTTTTGTGTTTTCTATTTGCTTCCACACGCGTCAACTTTAATTGAATTCAAGTCCTTGGTTCTTAAATGGGAAGCAACGAAAAGATCAAAAGAGACAAGAAAACTTGAAACGAATTGACGGTACGGAGGTATCTGTACTGTTCCCCTCTCTTCTCACCTCCTTCGCTTACGAACGAGCAGACTTGAAAGCAAGACTTGCCGTGTCTGAAAGGGGACAAATTTAGAAAAGCATATGGAAATCGATAGAGATCATTGAGATGAGTATAACGGTATATTTCTTTTCTTGCGGAAACAAGAATTACAAAAGTTATTAAGGGTCAAATTTCAAATTAAACAATTTTTTAAAGCAAATTTGTTTAAAAACGAATGTATGGATTTTAAAAGATTTGATTTCAATAGATAGAAAATTTAGTTCCCTTTAATCTGATATACATACTTTATATATGCCTTTACTTTATATATACCGTTACGTTCAGCTCAATCAACTCTATCGACCCCAATATTTATTTTTTTATTTGAGAATCGTAGCTATTCTGCATTTGTTCCAAAATTTTAATTCATAGTCGCGCCAAAATGTCAAATGAGCACAAACGTCAAATCGAAATGTCACGCAACACAAATCTTCGAATTTGAGTCAGCTTTTTACGCATGCCGGTCAATTTAGGTTGGTCCCATAAAGGTTGTATGTGCATGAGAAATTTTTGACAGTAAACTGCCAGCGTGCGTGAATATTAGGTTAGGTTGTTATTGTTAATTCCATACATGAAATAGATTCATGGTACAGTTTTTAGGGCAGGCTCATCCCATATATTTATTTGTCAATTTTTATTGTGGCGTGTTCATATTTACTTCAATACTGTTATTCAGCTTTGTACCATGATTTGTTTGTTAGGAAAAATGGAAAAAACAACAATGCTGAGCGGTAGAAGTTATAGCAACTATTTCGGAGATCACCACATCTCCTTCTAGACTATAAGCAGGGATCGAACCCACTTCATCGATGTGCAAAGTCATGAAATAGATTCATGGTATAGTTTTTAGGGCAGCCTCATCCCATATATTTATTTGTCAATTTTTATTGTGGCGTGTTCATATTTACTTCAATAGTGTTATTCAGCTTTGTACCATGATTTGTTTGTTAGGAAAAATGGAAGAAACAACAATGCTGAGCGGTAGAAGTTATAGCAACTATTTCGGAGATCACCACATCCTCCTCCTTCTAGACTTTCAGCAGGGATCGTACCCGCGTCATCGATGTGCAAAGTCAGAAGCGCTAACCAATGAGCTATGCACACCCCGTAAACTTTTGTTACTAATCCATTTCCTTATTCAACCTACCACTATCAAATGCAGCTGATTCACCGCTTTTAAAGCTTGACAGCGTGGTTGTTATTGTTAATTCCATACATGAAATATATTCATGGCATAGTTTTTAGGGCAGGCTCATCCCACATATTTATTTGTCAATTTTTATTGTGGCGTATTCATATTTATTTCAATAGTGTTATTGAGCTTTGGACCAAATTTTTTCCAGAATCTACCACACCAAATTTTTTTTAGTCCGCCACTGATGATGTAAAAATCAATGTGGAAGTTCGATCATAACCTTGTTGGCGCACAAAAAAATCACTTTTTCATATAATGGAATTAACTGAAATATTTATGTATACCTAAACACTTATTGCACGTCCGCTACTTTCTAGAGTTGGGAAGTTTAGTTCATTTAAGTGACCAGTGAGTCTAGTTCAAATCACTCAAAAGAACTGGTTCATTTAGTTCATCTAGTTCATTTAGGCATTTATGTTATTACTAGAATAACGAAATACACCCCCCATTCAAACACCAAATTAAGAATTTGTACATTTTTATTTGTAATTCAGTCATATGTACATAAGTATGTATGTATATATGTATATACATACATTGGAGATCAACTTTGTAAAAAAACACAAACGAGTATGGCTTGTAAATAAAAATGTGTAAAAAAAAGTACTTATAAAGAATTCAGTTCTTATAACACACTTATACTAAATATGTTAAGCCTGTATTACATTTCATTGTTTTTACATTTGAATTTGTTCAAAAACAAATGAGACTATAACATTAACTTGTTTTAAATATTGATCACAATGGTTACAATTAGATAATTTAGATATTGTACTTTACATATTGCTGTGCAAAAAAAGAATTTTTTCTACCATGGTTGGCTTCAGTAAAGTACGTCTGTCTCGTATTACTTGGCCCACGCTAGAGGATACCCTTTCGCAAGGCACCGATGTAGCCACTATACAAAATCTTTTCAAAATATGCCTGTATAGATTGGGACATGTTTCCTTGCGCACATGCCACCATTCCAGTGGATTATGGGTGCGATCTAAATAGGGTTCACTCAAATATCTATCCACTTCTACAATCGCAGCTACAGTTATACTCTGAGGCTTTACAATATTTCTGACATCTTTGTTGTAATCGTGCCATATATTGTTAACAGCTTGCGCCTGCGAATCGGGAATTACAACTTCTGTTTCACTTTGAGAAAAATCCGTCTGTACAATCTTATTTTTAAGGTTTTGAATAGCAATATCACACGCATTTGGTTCTCTAAAACCTTTCTTTTTAAACCTAGGGTCCAAAATAGTGCATTCGGCGTATAGCGGATTACTCTCTAAATTTTTAAATCGATTTTGAACACCCTGCCTCAAAGATCTATAAAACAATGAAAGCTTTTCGTTGTTTGGCGAAGTCTTTGCTAAATACCTTTGAATAAGATTGATAAAAACGATAACTTTAGATAGCGTCACATCTTTTTCAGAAGAAATTTCCGTAGTGATGTCATAAAAAGGCACCATTCAATGGTGGCTATAATAAGATCGGGTCTCAAAATGGCAATTGTGCTCATAACAGCGTCTTTAACTTCTATTATACGAGCCAACATATCGTACGTAGAGTTCCATCGCGTTGGCACACTTTGCTTCAATTTTAAAATAGGCAATTGCATTTGTACTTGAAAGTCCTTTAATTGTTTTAAAGCTTGGCTACTGCGGTTGAAATATACAACAATATTTTTAACTTTATCTACAACTGCCGTGATTTCAGTAATTGCTTTCTGAACAATCAAATTAAGTAGATGTGCAAAACAACCAATGGAACGCCACTCCCCTAACCTTACGGCACTTAATGAATTTGCAGCGTTGTCGGTAACTATGGCGGCGACTTTATTCGATATACCCCAATTCGCAGTCACTTCTTTTAAAAACCCACATAAATTTTCACCAGTATGACTACAATCAAGCTCTTTGCAGCACAAGAGAGCAGAACAAAGCGTGGTGTTTTTATCAATAAAATGAGCAGTTACAGCAATGTAACTGATGTTGGTAGAAGGCGTCCAGCCGTCGTTTGTGAGACATACTGCAAATGTATCTTGCAATTGGCTTCTAATTTCTGATTCTAAATCATTATACACTTTTGGTATCAAGTTTTGAGACAAAGTTTTCCTGGCGGGTAATTTATAACCGCCGCACTGTGACACCATGCTGGCCAATTTCACCATCTCCGGCTCTTCCACTAAACGCAGCGCATGATGGCCTTTAGCTTTCATCTTGACTAGTTGATGGTTGATTTTATCCACCTTTTTGGTAGTTGGCTGCTTTGATATATAATTTGTAATTACCGGTTGCTGCGACTCCCTCTGCGAAAGGTGTTCACTTTGTGGCGATGGCTGCGTCTGATTCATATGCCGTTTGAGGTTTCCCACCGATCCTCCATTGTAGCTGATTTGTGACGAACAGTGCTTGCATGTAGCTTTCTTCGCATCCCAATTCTTGAAATTGTTCCACACAAGCCTTCTTTTTGCTGGCATCTGAATAGAAATATGTATAGAACATAGCTTATAATTTTTAAATAAAGACATCGAATGTAAAATACTTACATTAACTCCAAAAACACTAGCGCATAGCTTTCGCGGCAACAGAAAAAAGAATTGGCGCAAATATGAAAGTGCTACCACCACGGTTGTCACATCATAAAATTGTGTGGCTGCCACTATCAATTTGTTGCAATGATAACTTAGGGCCCTGTCACACGCTCAGTATTTATTGACGTGATCCAAGTATCGCGATATTTATTGACGGTGTAGCATACAATATTGATGGATCGTGATCCATAACGCAAAATTTCTAAAAATTTTGAAATCTGGATCGCGGATCGCAATACCGTCAATAAATATTGTTCGTGTAGCACTTTCAAAACGCGATCCATACATTTCGTCAGTACATCTTTTGCTCTCACAATGCGAACATCGAAAAGGTATTTGATCTGCCTCCGATCTCGGTGCTTAAAACCTTTCAAATCAAATTGAAAAAATTTTAATTAACATTGGAAATTTTAAAATAATTATCTGAATCACTGTAGTGAATATATTTTATGACAGTAAATCAGTGTATCAATATATAAACTTTATCTTGTGGAGACGGCCTGTAATACAAAATAAGTAGAGTATGAGAAATTTTTGAAGTATGGCAAATCCACTCGTTTATTTGGAATTGCGAACTAGTTCACTTAGTTCACCAAGTGAACTAGTTCAATTAACGAAATAGTTCGTGAACGACACAACTCTACTACTTTCATATAACGGCAAATTTAGAAACCGCAAAAAATGTGCTTCTGCAGTGACTAATGAAACCATTCCACACCAATTTTCAAATCTGCATAAATGGACTTAAAATGGGCGTTTCTCACCCTAATTGTATTATGTTAATATATGTGAATATTTATATGCTTGAAACTACTATTAGATTATCAAACGATTCCTAATTTTTGGCAATACATGTTTGACTTCATTCACCACGATCTTGAAAAGTGACCAAATCGACTTGACCAAGTCCATAGTCTTTTTAATATTATATAAACATCCGTAAACATTAAAACGCTTGAAATAAATCTCGTCTCACTTCTTGTATTTTTCACTTGGTTTCTGAAGTAATTAAGAATTGAAAATTCATAAGGGAAAATTATAGTTTTTGTAAGTTTTATCTTAATATCTTAAAAACTTGTAGACTTACTGAAAAATGATAAATGAACGTGAGGTACTAAATTTAATTTGATATATCGTCCTGTTTATAATAATTAACGCATTCCACAGAAATTACAAGCCAAAGTTTCATTTTCAAAATATATACACTTTGATTCAATTGCGCGGGCTAAAGATAAGTTTTAAATTAATCGTTCGTGGCCAATAACAATTGGCTAAGACCTAAGACATCATAATATTACTATTACAATACGGTCAAATGCCTTTTATTTTCCCCCATACAAAATCGACCCAGCCTAATGTACATACATAAGTTGTTTGCAACCACGGAATAGGGAAATCGTGTTGTCGCTATTTGGCTGAAAAAATTTACTTAGGAAAAACGAGAAACATTTCTTAACACCAGTCCTTAAAAATTAACCGTTAAGTTATTCGAGGAGACTGGTAAAATATCCGACCGATCCTCCGGTCGTCCCTCAACTGTGCGAACGCCAAAAGCCATTAAAGCTGCAGAGAATCGGTTCCACCGAAATCTGCCTTAAACAGAAAATCATATTCCGGGAAATGAATGCCAGCAAGGACAACATGTCGGACATCATAAAAGGTGACTTGGGACTCAGCGCCTATAACCAACATACTAGACATTTATTTATGTACAGAACATTGAAACAAAAACGTACCTAAATAAAATTACGTTCAAATTGGCTCCATTTAACTTTTCGTTACACAATCGTTCACATTGAACATTTGGAGTTCTTATTGACGGCTGTTTGACTACAAATTAAAATTAAAATCAAGCCTTTGTGTTTCAATCTGTTTTGTGTGAATGTCTGCTCCTTGATATCAATTCATATGGTTTACTTAGAGACTTCAAATTGTTTAGTTCGTATGCACTATTTATCCCTGCGGGCGATGAGGCATGATGGGAAAAACTAATTATCGCATTGGCCTCTTTTTTGGCAAGCATTATTTTTTATTATTGTTGGGGATAGAGCACTGCGACCTTAAGATCTATTGTGCCCCCTTCATGGATTAAAGTGTGTCTATTAATCCAGTGTCCGAGAGAAACTTTAGTATGGAACCTAAATCTGCGGATTTCATTTCGCCTTTGGTTATCAGATGTTCACCCAGGTGCCTTTTGCGTTTATGCATCAGTGCAGGACGTTCTTCTAAGATGTGCTTTGTAGTCTCGATTTCCATCCTGCAAAATCTGCATCGCTCATGCGAGTAAATTCCCAGTTTAGTCAGGTGATAGTTCGGCCTGCTGTGTCCTGTCAAGATTCCTGTAACAATTATTGAGTTATTTTTTGATAAGCTCATAAAAAAGTGCTTTGGACTGCTCTAGACCTGGTAGATTATCCAAGTAGTGATTCCTCTAAATCTCTTCCTCTAGCCGAACTAGTTCAGATAGTGCCCTTTTTCCCAAGCCGCAGAAAGGCTATGGGTCGGTGAAAGGGGTTGATGCACTGTGTTGATAATTTCGATACAATTGTACTTTTTTGATACAATTTCAAGTGCTTTCTACTTTCCTACTACCCAGCACTTTTTAGTGCAATTTCATCTGTAGCCAAAATTTGGCAGCACTTGATTCGTTAAGTTATACAGGACTGTTTTGATTAATTTCTGAGGTGGTAGATTTAGAATCGCATAAAATTGATACACAAGACGTGTACTGGGGAGCAGAAGCAGAATTATTCATTTATAAAAACAAACAACAACTAAAAAAGGAAAATATTCTAAATTTTAGAAAAAACGTAAAACAATTTTGTGTAAATTTTTGTCGTACTATGAAGAAAAAAAAGTTCTCATTTTCGTTGTTGGTGTTTTCGACAGGGTAGGAGTGTGATGTAATGTGGAACGATTTTCCGTCATCCCTTGTCAAATTTGGTTTTGGAAACCGGTTTGTCTCAAAGGTGTTTTTATACCACCAACAAATTACAGCGAGTATTGCATCTGGAGATTTCTTTCCTCTGTACCTGAAACGCAAATAGTTTTCAATCGTTAACATGTTTAAATTGTGCACTCTGACAAAGATATTAGAAAAATCGCTTCCATTTTAAATAAGGTAACTATAGAGTGTGCATATTTTGAATTCCTAGATTTTTCTAATATCTTTGTCAGAGTGCAGAATTTAAACATGTTAACGATTGAAAACGAATCGACCTAACTTTTGCTAACCTGAATTTGTTCCATAGTGTAATAATAAGAATCAAAATTTGCTACAATTTAGTGATAAAAAGTATAATTTGAATTACATTTTCATACGAAATTGGAAAATGCAATTATCAACACTGTTTATGCACCTTTCTTCGCTAGTTTATCGGCAATCTCGTTTCCTTTAATACCAATATGTCCCGGAATCCAGAGAACCCAAACGCGATTGGTCAGACCAAGAGTATTAAGCTTGTCGAGGCATTCCATCATCAGTTTACATGTTACCTGGTGAGATCTGAGGGCCTTGATAGCCACTTGGATGTCAGTCAAGATCGCGATGTTCTAATTTCGGTAGTTTCGCTTGATATTAAAGTCCGCGCATCTTTCTATGGCGTATGTATCAGCCTGGAAAATATACATATGTTTTCCCATGGGTTCCGAGTATCTTAACCTCGGTCCAACTACCCCTACCCCGGTACCCTCGTCGGTCAATGAGCCATCAGTATACCAGGTAATCATGTTTTGGTTTATCCGATATGTTTCGGATATGCCTGCCCAGCTCTTCTTATTACTCAGATCAGTCTTAAACCTCTTTGTAAAGCTGAACCTCGGATGCATGGTATTCCTCGGTATTGGAATTTCAGGGAACTTATTCGTAAGAATATCCAACTTCCCACGACTAAGACACCCTGCTGCCCCCATATTGGTACCAGTCATCCGTAGTAAAGCTCTTTTCGCCTGAGTCTGTATGGGAATATGAAGAGGGGTAAGATCTAAAAGAAAAGAAAGAAAGATGCGGTTGGACAGGTTCTCATGGCTCCCATTATGCACATGCATGCCAGCCTTTTTATCTTGGAGGGCACTTTGATTGCTCCAAGTTGTGAAGTTCTATCGGCCCAAACGATGGCTCCATAAGCTATCACGGGTCATACTATTGTCGTGTAGATCCATCTCAGTATATTTGGTGAGCAGCCCCAGCTCTTTCCGGGCATGGACCTACACGTCATAAATGATCTTACAGCTTTCTTCGCAGTTTCTTCCACGAGTATCAGAGGTAGCTTCTTTGCAGAGTAGTTTTTGGTCTAGTATTACTCCTAGGAATTTAACCTCTTTTTGGTACATAATTTTTGTTCCATCTAGCCTTATCGCTTTTAGACTATCAAGTTTGAATTTCCTTGAGAATGGTACTATAGTGGTTTTTGCTGGATTTACATTCATCCCCACTTTAGCGAACCATTTTTTGGTTACGTTCAGCCCTAGCTGGATCACACAGGGTGTTTTCGAATTTTCCCCTGCATATTATTAAAATGTCGTCTACGTACCCCTGCCAAGTTAGTCTAGTATCTGTTAGCTCTTTGGAGCAGTCCGTCGACGACTATATTCCATAGTAGCGGAGATAACACTCCATTATGTGGACAGCGCCTTGTTATTCCGGCAACAACCGTATTATTCGTACAGGTTTGTATTTCTACCCTTCTGGTGCATAGCATCCAATTAAAACGTGCTCTGATGTTCAGAAAAGCGCATATAGCAGTCTCCTTACAGTAGGAGTAGAGCGGCCCGCCATATATGCATGTTGGCGCGAATTCAGCGGATAGTTCAATAAGACCGTAGTCCTTACATTGTTTTCTACTACCTTTTTTAAAGCTTTTAGTACACATGAGGTCAGGAAGATCGCCTGAAGGATTTTGGATGAAGTCGTTCCTTCTTTCCAACCTTCGGGATGAAAACAACGTTCGCTATTCTCTACGCATCTGGTATATAACCCAATGCTATGCTGCTTCTAACTATTTTTAATAGCGGTCCAATCACGCATGCTAAGACCTGCTGTAGCATGCCAGGAAATATTCCGTCCGCTCCCGGTGACTTCAGTGGTTTGAAGGTGTTCACCGCCCACCGGAGCCGGGGTTCGGAGTATATTTCCTTAGCCACTAACCAGTTTCCTCTGCTTATTTTACTACAATGCTCAGTCCGATCTATTTCCGGATAAGATGTAGATCCTGGGAAGCGAGTGTCTATGAGAAGTTTGATCTTCCCTTCCTCACTCCCAGTTAAACTTCCATCAGTCTTCCGTAGACTTGCGGAGAAATACAGTTCGTTTTTGCCATTACCTTAATAGTCTTGTAGCCTTCGTAGTATCTTCTATGCTTTCACAGAAGTTCCTAAAGCTTAAATGCTTAGATTCCTTTATTTCTTTGAAAGAGTTAAGGTGCTCGATTTAACAATTTCCGGACTTTGGTTCTGAGTTTACTTAAGTTATTGTTCCACCAGGGTACATCCCTGGAGGAATGTGCCTTACTTAAGGGACAACTGTCTTCGTATGCGTCAATGAGTAATTCATTAAAGCGTTCTATAGCAAATTCAAGTTCTGTTTCGTTCCTGATCTTCTGACCCAGCCCAGGTTGGGTTACGTTCAACCTCAGGTTGTTTTGAACTTCTCCCAGTCTGTCTTCCTGGTATTCCTTAAAACTCTATGTATAGGAGGGGTTGCGTCAACGTCAAAACTTATTATTCTATGATCTGACATGGAGGGTTCATTGGATACTCTCCACTCTTTCACCAGCGCTTTAGTTTGAGTATTTCCTATGGTTATATCACGGACCTCTTCCCTCGCGTGGGTCACAAAAGTTGGTATATTCCCATCATTAAAGATTTCTAATTTAAATCTAAGGAAAAATTCAAGAAGGTACTCACCCCTTTGGTTGATGTCACTGCTCCCCATGCCTCGCTATGCGCATTTGCATCACAGCCGAGTATCAGAGGTAGCTTCCTAGTTTCGCAGTACTTCACCAGTTTAGTGACAGGCTCTAGTGCAGCGTGCGTGTCATCTCCTGGGAAGTAGCCCGATGCAGCTACGATGTCCTGGATGGCCCCGTTGATGTTGACTGGGACTTGGACCGCTACTAGATCCCTCGACAGGAAATCTGAAAGACATATATGTTTCAAGCTATTAGTTATTAACAAGGACGCCCTAGGATTTGTGCACCTAGTATCCCAAATTACCTGCCTGTTCTCTACTGCCAAGCCCCTTATTTGGCCCTGGCGGCCCAGGGTTCTTGTACCAGCACTATTCCCAGTGTAGACCTGAGGGTTGCCCTAGCGATAACCGCAGACGCGGCCCTCGAATGGTGTAGGTTCATTTGTGCAACCTTAGTGCTGGTAGTCGTCGCAGCTAATGGCGTTCTTCATCTTCGTCCGTTGTCAGAGTTCCATCAAACTCTGACAAGATGGCTCTCTCCGAGTCGTCATCAGCACAAGTAGTCAGTAGCCCGAGGTCAAAGTCATCAATACCTTCCATCTCATGAGGTAGAAGACTGACTTCCTCTACTACCGCGCTTCTGGCTGCTTCCACGGCTACCATCTCAGCCACCTCCTTCGGCATTTAAGGAACACCCGTTGGAGTATCTGGCTTGACTGTCTTCGCCTTCAGTTCCCTGTCCTGATGCACATGCACTGGAAAACTACCAAACCTGTATCGTAGGATTGAGTTTTTCTTTTTGATAGCTTCCAACGACCGGTCGTATATCCCGATCGTTAGCAGTTTGCCCCTCTTCTCATCGTTGCTTCTATAAACCTTCCATAGATGGTAGGAATTCCCTCATTTTGAGCTGTAATGAGGTTCAGCAGTTTCTGCGTGTTCACTCCTGCAGCTTTTGGTAGGTACGTGGTGATTACGTGCACCCTGGGTATGTAGTACCCATCGCACGCGGTTAGTTCCGCACCCTCCCAATTAGGCAGTTTTTGGACAATTTCGCGCAGCCATTCGGCTGATTCTGCATCCAAGCAGTCGACCCGTATAAGGCCCGGGCGAAAGTGGATGCCGTTGAATTGGAGTATTTACCTCCAACCCTTTTCCATCTCCTCCACAATGGCGTCCTCAATCTTTCACTGATCCTCACGAGTGAGTGTACTCTCGGAAAAAGCCTTCGGCAGAGCTGCCAGTCTAATGCGCTTAGTGGCGCTAGCATAGCTAACACCCGGCTTCCTGGCACCTGCCTTAAGTTCTGGAGCCACTGTTTCTAGGCGGCTCTTGTTCTTCTCCCCCCTTTTACTGTCACCGGGCTTTTCCCGGTCTAGGGTTGCCTTTTTCTCCGGATTCTCCTCCGGCGGACTATATTTCGCAGCCCGCCTGTGCTGTCACTGGACTTCTCCCGGTCCAGTACTTTCTTCTTGGCCTCCTTAGGCGTTAAGCCTTTGTTGATGTAACGCAGGTACCATTTGAACCCTGCGCCATTCAAACCTGTGGCGTTTCTGACGTCCCTGAATTTCCTAGACTTTCCGGTTGTCAGTCCAGTACTCGTCGAGGCTTGTGGTGTATCATCGTTGGGTGCCGAAGCATCCTCATATCCCACCTGCCCCAAACTTTCCTTCCGTTGCGTAGTGCCTGCTTCTGTCCGTTGTGCCGGTCCAAATATAGGGTCTTTGGAACCACTGCCGTCCTTACGTCCGTCAACTGTCGGCGTTATTCTTGTCGGGTTCTGGCTGCCAGTATTTTCGATATTGGACTCGACCTGGTTCGCCAGTTTTGGTGAGGTATGAGAGCCCGCTGGTGTTTTGCTGTTCTGTTTTGGTTTTGGTTTGTTTTTGTTTTGTTTGTTTTTATTGTTATTTTCCATGTAGTTCTCATGAGTGTAGGGGTCAAAACTGTCCGTCGTGTCATAGCCCCCAATAACACGGTAAGCCCACCGTTACTCCCTGAGGCGGGCAGGTATCAGAGAGATGCACCGCTAGAATACAGTCTGAATACCCACGACTGCAAACCTGTCCGATAGACACGGGCTCCGTGTCTGACTCCCAAGTCAGGATTACATGGCGGGAGGAGAAGAGATGGGATGGGGAGGGATTAAGGATAAAGACATCGGTGCGGTGACCTCGCATGGAAAGCAGAGTGGCTAGTATCACACTTACCCAGCGGGCGAGGTTGATACAGCGGCATCAAGTCACTATACTAGCTTCCCTTTTAGTTCGCGGTTATATGTACCACTTAAGCCCCATATCCACGGCAAGGAGACCGATAATGATGAAGCAAGCTACCATTTTGATATTTTTTGATAAATCTCAATTTTAAATATTTTTGAGAAAATACATTTTTTGAGTGTTGGCATGTCAAATGAAAGCTTTTGGCTCTTCCTTATTGGCTGGGCGGAAGGCTTTCCGATACAACACTGCGCTGAAGTGGTTTTCAAACTAGCTAAAAGATTTAACTGGTTAAATTTTCCAACAAGAATTTTTGTTCATTTAACTGGTTTAAGCCCATTTAACATGTTCAACTCGTCAATTTGAACGTACTATAAGTCTAAATCTAAAATCAGTACATGAAATTTTTTCAAACGAACTCTTCGCTGCTGGAAGACAAATTGAGGCCATTTCGAATATGGTGTTCTACAATATTTAGCCATCGTATATTGGGAGATTTCATACATTTATCTGGAATAACGAGATTACGTTTGAAATCGGTGGACTATATCATAAGCCAATCTCCGAGGGCGCAAGACTTTTTTAGACATTATTTTATGTTTTAGCGTATCTTTACTTAATTTATAGCCTACACTGAGGGAAATAACGCAAAGTAAAAATGAAAACTTTATATTTGATTATCGTTTAAAAATGTACGTATTTAAAAATAATTAGGGGATTCCCTTAAGCTCGTAAAGTCTTAAACCGTGAAACTCGTGAGTTTACGAGGCTTTTATGGGAGCGCCTCCTTTGTGAAAAGGTGTAAATATGCGCGTAAAATTACTGCTTGATAGATCAACCAGGGTTTTATGAAGCAATTTTTGTTTCGTAGTATTTTGCATAGCATCCCGCCATTTTGTCTCTATCACTCCTGGCTAAAATACAATTAAAATTGCCGAAAACCAGCCGAAAACGTTTATCAATACAGTTAGTGGATGAAATTCATTCATTGTATTTGCGTATTCTTTTTTTCATTCATTTTCATTGTTTTATCATACATTTTAGTATAAAAATTACGGCCCCTCGGCAACACTGAAGTTTACGAGGTAGTTTGCGAATCAAATTTGCCTCGTAAGTTTACGAGGGGCTCGTAAATAGAGCTCCATACACATTTCGACAGTTCTTTTACGCGGCTGGTAAATTTATGAGCTTTACGAGGTTTACGAGCTTTACGAGATTTACGAGGCTTTTACGAGTATAGGGGAAGACCCCTATTATTTTCATGCAAAAATTTGTAACGCACATATTTGACTTCACATCTGAGTATGTATATGTAAGTGTACATACCCTGAAGGAAAGATTGGTTCAATTACTCGAAAAATATTATCGCAGGTATAGTAGTTTTGTATATAACTAGACCAAAGATAGTCCAAAAATTCAAAGCAATGTAATGTAAAGCACTACAATCACCTCTAAGTCTATTTCAAGATCCTACAGGGCATGTACTATGTATGTATGTATGTGTGTGTTGTCACCGCTCTGCATGCTTGGGATGCGTACCCTGTTCTGTTAATCAATTGAACTTCAGACACTGTAAAATGTACTCCAGAAAGTGTGATATGTACTTCAGAAACCACTTTTGTAAATGTACTTCAGGGGCCTATTTCATAAAGCGACAGAGATAATTTTGTAACGACAGGCATTTTCCAAGTTGTCAGTGACAATTCGACAGTTTGGTGGGTGTTTTGTTTCATAAAAACAATTGTCACCACCTCTTAAATTCCATGAAAAATTCCATTGAGAAAGTGACAAATTATCATTGTCGGGGTTTAAAATTGTCGTTGACAAAATTGTCGCAAGTCATATGAGATTTATATGAAAATCATATGTAATAAATGCATTTGCATTATTTTAGTTTTAAGAAATATTGAAATTATTGGAAAGTGAAATGGGCGCAATTACCATATAAATACATTTACAAAACTCTCTTGTGAAAGCTTTCCGATGGGGCTATTTGGTTTTGCCGCTATTGTCGCGACAATTTTGTCTGAGTGACAATTGTCAGCACAATTGTCGACAATATACGGTATTATCACTGTCGTTTTCCGAAAATTTTCACAGTGGCCTACAAGCGTATATGAAATTTTATAGAAAAATCGACAATTGCCGCACCCGTAAATTTTATGAAATAGGCCCCAGGTGTTAAAGTAGCGCTCTACAATCCATCTGGCAAATTTATTTTTCAATTTCACTTTTTTTTCAACATATTTAGATTAAAAGAGAAATACTGATAAAAATAAAATATTTCACACAAACAATAAAAATTATAATCGATAATCGCATGAGGCTATCGCCTGAAAATTTTAAAAAGAGCTTAGCGGCATTGTGCTACTATGATAGCACGGCCGAGTAATCATAGTCAACTTATGTACAGCAGTCGAACAAATTATAGCCGCACCAAATTTTAAAAAGTTTTAAGATATTTTTGCTGTTATTTAATTTTGGTTAGTTTTTTATAGTTCATTCTTTAAAAACATGCGTATAAATACAAATTTAAAGGCAGTGTCACACGATTGGGTATTTTCCAAAATTTCGTGCAAGTCGTATCCTAATTGTGTGAACATCCAAAATATTTTTCTTTATTCCAATCACGAAAATTAATTTGTTGAAATTTTTCAATAGAACATCGCTGTATTGTACCAATCTTTTGACTACAAAAATCAAAATTGTCCCATTTTTTTACCAACTGCCTTAAAAATTTATGCAATTTAAAAAAGAATTCAACAAATTTTCGTTAAAAATTTCAATTTTTTAATTAAATTCTGAGTATGAAGTTTGGTGGCGCATTGAATTCTAGTACAATAAAGTATGAGTTTCAAATGGCTAAAAATTTCGATTGATTTTTTAGAATTTTAAAAAAGTTCGAAATTTGCACGAAAATTTGTTGATTTTTTTTTAATATCGCACAAATTTGGAAACTTGGATTTACGCGGGTTTTGTTAAAGAATGCACAATATGTTTTTATAAAAAAAAATTACAAAAGTTCAATGACAACAAAAATAACACGTTAAAACTTGGAAAAAAGTGGTTCGGCCGTAATTTTTTGACCACTGCAATGTTTACTTTTTCTGTGCGAAATTAATAGCAGCTAAAATACTGCACTATTTTAAAGCCAGTAAATAAAATGTGAAAACATGACTTAGCATTCGTAAGACAGACTTTTCCGCGCAATGTTTTTTATGTTCAAATGATGAGTGTATGTGTGTAAGTAGTACTCGAAAACATTGTCCAATTAGCTTGGTTTTTACACATGTGATTTGCTTACCATACCTTGAAATGAGCTACATAATAAAATATATTTGTTCATGTGTAGGTACATAAATGATTTCATCTAGCCCAAGGCATATTAAACAAGGTAGAAGTGATTTTGACATTTCTTTCTTTTGAACACCGACTATAATGTCAAATGATGAACAACTTTTAACCCTTTTCAAGTTGGCCACTAGCCACAGAATTTCGAAACTGAGTAAGAAATTTTTCTTACAATATCTATATTTACACTGATATACATACGTATGTAGAAGAAAACATTAAATCGTTTTTTATGAGGTATTCTTTTCTGTATATGTATATGTGCATATAAGATGCGAATGCTGCTAAAATTCTTTGAAGGTAATATTGAAGTAATCCTTAAAATTAGTATACGTACATACATATGTATGTATTTATGCTGATGCATTTCCATGGTGAAACTATAAGCAGGTGAAGTAATAAAAAAGCTTTCTCGCTTTATTTTCCTCACATGCGTCTATCTTATAAAAATTTTTAAAGGCAAATTTTCAAATAAGATAGGGTCAAATCTTACATATCGCTCTTATTACTACACCTGGTATAATTTCACCATGATGAGGTTCAATTGATGCTAATTTGTAGCAATCATTTACGCGCACCGCATAGGGTTAATTTGTTTGTTTACAATTTTTTGACATTATAAGAGAGTTCGAGCTAGTTGTCACTTCTACCTTGTTAAATATGCCTTGATCTAGCCATTAAAAATTCGTAAGAAATTTTTCTTACAATATTATGCACACTTAACCGCGTCAGGACCTAGATTTACACTGATATACATACGTATGTAGAAGAAAACATTAAATCGATTTTTATGAGGTATTCTTTTCTGTATATGTATATGTGCATATAAGATGCGAATGCTGCTAAAATTCTTTGAAGGTAATATTGAAGTAATCCTTAAAATTAGTATACGTGCATACATATGTATGTATTTATGCTAATTCATTTCCATGGTGAAACTATAAGCAGGTGAAGTAATAAAAAAGCTTTCTCGCTTTATTTTCCTGACATGCGGCTACCTTATAAAAATTTTTAAAGGCAAATTTTCAAATAAGATAGGGTCAAATCTTACATCTCGCTCTTATTACTACACCTGTATAATTTCACCATGATGAGGTTCAATTGATGCTAATTTGTAGCAAACATAGTACGCGCACCGCATAGGGTTAATTTGTTTGTTTACAATTTTTTGACATTATAAGAGAGTTCGAGCTAGTTGTCACTTCTACCTTGTTAAATATGCCTTGATCTAGCCATTAAAAATTCGTTTATTTTAAAAAAAAAAGTTACTACATGTCTCGCAGATATGAGGCAGTTAGTCTTCATAAAACACTTCATTTTCACTTAAGGTTTCAGTATTCCCCAATTCTCCACCGATATTATTTATACAGTACAGCGAAATTTCTTTACTACTTCAATGAGGAAAGAATCCGAAATCCTATGAAACAAATAATAGAGGAGCACTTACCACGTAGAAATTACTGCAAGAGAAGTTTTTTCCGAATGGTATCCAATTATCTATATAACTACATAAAATTATAGCCATTTTCGTTGTTCTGCGAGATGAGAAAAATAAATTAAAGCTTGTAAAATTAGGTTTAGTGTAGAGGCAGTGCAGGTAAACGTAATACTTTCTTTGATCATTGATAATACATAGTTTCTTAATTTTTAAGGCACATATTTACCAAAAAACGTAGATAACATCCTGAAAATAATACGAACGTTTTTGAAACTAACTTGTGAAAAGAATGTTGGGGGAAAAAAAATTCGAAATAGCAATACGTAGATTCTCTCAAAGACTTGCCTTTTTGCGAAGGCTTTTCATCAATAGTCTTTGTGAATCGGCGCGAGTATCTTTGTAACTTAGCCATGGAGATGAAATGTAATCCATAGGCTGCTATTTTTTTGCTCCATTTTCACTATTTATCATTATTAGATTCTTGGAAATCAACATTGTTCGATCGGAAAATTTTGGTTCTCTTCAGGATACTTTCAATAATAATATCCAATTGTTTATTTAACCATTTTTTAATACTAACGATTTTTTATTGGTCGCCCCATAGCATTTTGCGGGGTTTTTGTGGGTTTTTGGCGGACCTATAAATTATAGTTGCAGTGAAAAAATGGTTAAATAAACAATTGGGTATTATTATTGGGAATCTCCTGCAGATAGACAGAGTTTTATGGTGGAAAAATATTGATTTTTAACTATTCTATACCATTTCTACGAAAAGTTGTTGTTTCCCCATACAAAATACATGAAAAACTTTGTGCGCTTTGAGCGACCTCCAAATATTTTTTGGTTTCAAAATAAAAAAATTAGGGGAACCTTTTTTTTCGGTACAGAACAATCCAAGGGGGTGAGAGCAGACAAATTCCGACTTTACTTTTTCAAATACATTTTTGGACCACCCTAATGTACATACATATTTTGCATAAAATTACTTGTCTTGATATTCATAGGTAAGCGTTTATTTGTGGCAAAAGCATTTTTTGGCGAAAATGTGTTATATGTTTAAAAGTCCTTGTACATAACGTACAGTATCTAAAGTTTTTGAAGAAAATTTACGAATAGCTGAAGTGCATTTGTCGCTTTCTGAAGTACAATTTACAAATCTGAAGTACATTATTCGATTTTTGAAGTACAATTGGCTAGTCTAAAGTATATTTTATGGTTTCTGAAGTACAACTGAATAATCTGAATTACATTTTACGTTTTCTGAAGTACAATTGACTAATCTGAAGTACATTTTACGATATCCGAAGTACAATTGGAAAAGGTGTAGTTTTAGCCACTCTCAAAACATGTGTATTCATTTCAGATCAATCTGCTGACAAAAATAAGAAATAATCGCTTGGTTGACAAATACAAAACTGGGCAGCTATGTGATTATTTCATTTCATTTATTCAAACAGTCCACGAATACAATACAATATTCTATGCAATACAACTAGTATCTATTAGTTAAAAGTAAAAGTACTCCTGGTAGCGGGAGTTGCATGTATAATATTATATGGCTGGTACAAGGTACTGTGAATAAATTTTTTTGACTCCCAATAGTCTGCTACAGTGGCATTCATATCGCAGTTATCATAGAATGCTTCTATAATTGAAAAACTTTCTGTGGTATATTGTGTGTGGTATCAAGTGCAAAAATTTCGGAATATTCGAAAGGCGGACTGGGAGAAGTTTGGTCCGTTCCTTGAAACGAGAATACCAAATCTCTCTAAACTCAAAAACAATAGATCAATTTAAGAGGCGACCCGCGAGGTAACGAGTACTTTGATTGGTTGTTTTGAGAAAATATGTCCGCTAAGAAGAAGCAGGCATGGAAAAGCGGTCGCATGGTGGAACACTGAACTCTCCAAACTTCGAAAAAGGCTCAGGAAACTTCTGAATAGGGCTTTAAAACCCCGTAGAGAGGAGGACTGGTCCAAATATAATAACGTGCAGAAGGAATATAAGAGGCAAATTCGCATGTCAAAATTAAGCTCTTATAAAGGCTTCTGCAATGATATTGACAAGATGAAAGAGTCTGTCAGGCTGTGTAAGGTACTTCAACAGGATCTGACGGTTAGGCTTGATTCTCTCAGAAAATCTGATGGAACTTATACCACGTCGATGCTAGACAAATACAACTAAATACAACTTGGAAACTAATTTGCCGGGTAGCAGGATAATTTCTGGCCAGGCAGAGATATGGTGGAGGATAGCGCGACGGGAAGAGCCACCAGATTAAACTAGTATATAGCATCGCAATTGGTGACTGAGGAGTCAGTGAGGTTTTCTTTAGCCTCTTTTGACGACTTTAAAAATACCCGCGCCCAAATGGTGAGTATCAAAAATTGCTAAATTATGGAGGAGACAGGCTTATATTATAGGGGCTCTAATAAGAGCCTTTAGGGCCTGTCTAGAATTTGGCCACGTTCCCACTCCTTTGGAGAGAAGTCGAGGTAGTCTTCATTCCCAAACTAAGAGGAGTCTGCAAGAGTCTGTGCATTGCTGACGTCCGCAGCTTTCTCACTACATTGCGGTATTCTCTAAAATAGTTTTTAGTGTCTTCATTTTTAAAGACGTCGTATACGCTTAGCTCGTGGGCACATCTTATAACTAAAATTGACTCTACTACTACTTTTCTACGACCCATTGTTCCCGCAAATCCATCAAATAATAAAATTTGCCTGTTTATTAAATTTTTTGGTTGCTGCAGAAACAATTTTTATTCTTTGATATTTTTTTGATAACAAACGAAACAAAATTGTTGTTGACATATTTTTCTGATAATTAACAAAACGAAATTTTTTTGATAAACACATAACGTTAACATTGGGCACGTTCAGAAGGCGCAACAGCTCAGTAACCGTTGCGATTGCACCTTCTGAACGCGTTGTTGTGTACTTCTGATCAACTGAACAGTTGCGTGTCAGATGATCGTAATATTTTTCTGATCATTTGAGACAACATGTTGGTGTGAGCCTTTGAGAGTTGAATTTGACAGCTAATGTAACAAGTCGTTCAGAAGACGCATAACGATCATTGATTTTTTTAGCAACGGTTGAGCTCAACTGCTGCGTCTTCTGAGCCTACCCATTATCAATGTAAAAAGCAAAAACGATTTTGTATTTTCGTTTATTGATAAAATGAACGTTAATGTGCAGCCCTGGTTTCAACAGCGGACTGTTAGATTACAATTTTTGGAAGTACTTTTTAAAGCTGCTTTATTTTATCGAAAAAGTCTGCTCTCCTTATATAACTCAAGAACTTCGTATTTATTGAACTGATAAAATTAATATTGAGGTCAATATTTGCAAAAAATAGTCGGACTCTTACGTAACAGAAAAAGACCGTTACGTTACCTGTGCGATATACATACGTGTAGACTATAATTAGGTTTATAAGCTTCAGTTCCCCAGCATAATTGGTTTTAGAGATATAGTAGTTTTCACATTTTAGTATATATGTCAGATGTCACGCCCCCTCTGTATCGGAAATAACATTTCTGGATTAGAGGAAGTTATATCCTTTAATTCGGTGTATGTTTCATTGAAATCGAGCGAACGGTGCTTTCAAAAAAGGGATTGCAAAATTTTCTTGTGGCGTATTTATATATAGAAGATAAATGGCTTGTAGTCTGTTTTATGCAATAGGTAGCATAAATTCAGTAGACTTGCGATTTGACATGTAATCCAAAGAAATTAAGAACATGGTAATTATGAATCCAGATTTGAAAGTTTCTGTGAATGTGCAGATGTAGGTCGTTTCAGAAGTAATTTTCTGTTTAGAACTCGAGCTCGAGCTTACAACTGCTCCAAGATATTGAGGTTTTTCGCGGTTAAGTACACGCAAAACGGACTTACCCTTCCAAATGCGCCTTCGAGTGATGCTTTACGATTTTTCCTTCAGAAACTATGTCCATTGGAAGATGACGTATTGAGTTAGAAAGCATATGCTTGGTTGGGCGAGGTTAGCCCGTTTAAGTGGTCGCAACTCTTGAAGGAAAAATCTTATAGCATCATTCGAGGGTGCATTTTGAAGGATAATAATAGTACTAGAAAAATACTTGAAATAATTCCAATTCCGCGTTTTTTCTTCCTACGTAATAGTCTAAGATCCGACAAGGGCACGACCTTCACCCGTCTGTTTAATGGATGAAATATATTTTGTTTAAAATGTAATGTGTTAATAAATATTTCGCTAGTGGGTTGGCTGAAAAAATCCTGGCCAGGATATTTTTAATTAAATGTTCAAAAATTATTACTATTTTTTAATGTTGTACTCATTTGCTTTATAAACAAATTATATACCAATCGAAAATATTAAGCCTATAGAATGTGAAAACGTTGGATTGTCTATTTTTCTTGGCCTACCTATCGGGTTGGCAGGTATGAATAGTTAGGTAATACTAGTAGTTTTCACGCATCTGTTTAACACATTCTATAGGCTTTATGCTTTCGATTGCTATATATCGTCACCTGAAATTCAAAAAGACGTAACAAACATCATCGTTGAAATGCAAAAAGTCATAACTAATAAAAATTTCAAAATTCACTTTGATTAATATGATGGATTTCATCGAATTACAACTCCCACACAATTTTATGAAAAAAAAATAAATAAAAATATTAGTCTTGACCTTTTTAACTTCAGTTGCGATGTTCTTACGTCTTTTTGCATTTCATGTGACGATATGTAATTTGTTCATTAAACAAATGGGTGCAAAATTAAAAAAAAAAATTTTTTGTGAATATTTCATTAAAAATATCTGGGCCGGAATTTTTTCAGCCAACCCATTCGCGAAATATTTCCTAACACGTTAAACTTCATACTAAGTAAATTTCATCCATTAAACAGATATTTTCTGAGCCTATTTGAGTTAGAAAGAATATAACTTTTAACTATGGGTCAATAGCACGTTGAATAGCTTACAATGTTGCTTTCATATGAGCCCTATTTCTAAATAATTAAAAAATAACTTTACCTGAAAATTCAATTAGTAAAGAAGACTTACGTTACAAATAGTTTTGCACCGAAAACACATGGGTAATGAAGAAGGCCCAAAATGCTCGAAGAAAACCAGATTTTTCCATTTTTCAGTATGGTGCATTCCGCGTCAAAAAAAAACTTTTTGATATTTTGGACATTACACTTAAAAATGAAGCCGACTTTATTTTCATTAATAAAGTTAATCACTGATTATTTTATTGAACACTTTTTTATAAACTTCAAAGTAATACAAAACAATCGAAGAGAAGCAAGTATAATGCAAAATACGGTGGTCCTTAAATATAAACAACCCTTAATTTCATGTTGTGCTTTTTTAATTTTCAATAATTTAAAGGTTTCTCAGGACTAAGTGAATTTTCATGTTTGAGAGAAGGAGATTCATGTTAAAATTTATATTGTCTGATACCCAGTGTTGCTACTTTATGAGTAACACCTCAAAACGTGAGGAATTTCGGGTGCGCTTGAGCATTTTTTGAGAATTTTTATTTTGAGGAATGTTAGAGGAATTTTCTCTCCATATGTTTGCAAATAACGAATGCAACCATGTTTTACATTTTTGAACAAAAGGCTTTCCGAAGTTTTATAAAGAGCGAAATACACCACACAAGCGGCTTGTCAAACATACTTTTCCCATTTCGCCATACACCATGCAAACATGACTCGTTCAAGCAAAGAATTTTAGTTTTTTTCGGGTTTATAATATAAAAGGGTTTGGTTTTCTTCGATTTTTCTCTCTTGCGTCCTCATTCGGTGAAAATTCCGTTGCGAATTAGGCGCTTTTATCATACACCACGTAAGCGGTTTGATCAAACGTCAACATGACGGCCAGAAAATCAAAAAATTTTGATTTTTGTTCGCATTTTCCTCAAACGGCTTGCCACACCTTCAAACACTAACTTTTTAGTCCCGGGCTCGAGTTTTCTCTCGGCGGCCCTATGCATCAAGTGTATGTTTAATAGAAGACAACGGGAATTGTATGAAGGCAAAGGTTCATCAAGACTTAGCAACTGCAATGCTAATTTTATAAATAGTTTTTGTAAACGCTCAATCCAATTTATATGCGTTATTTGGAAAGGCCGCCAGATGAAAGAGGCATATTCCAAGCGGGTCCTAACAAAAGCTTTTCGAGGGTGTAAGGGTCTGAAAAATCTGAACTATTACGACGAACAAAAGCTAGCATCGCATACGCCTTTGCAACTAAATAATTTATATGACTAGCGAAAGTGAGCTTCGGGTCAAAGAAAACTCCTAAGTCCTGGATTTGCTCCACAGAGTTCAAATCAGAACCTGAAATATGGTAGGTCGTTGCAACGACTTAACATGTTAAGTAATTGAGAGTTTTAGAAATATTTACATGAAAAGTTACACCATAAATGAAAACTTGTTCTACAGCGGACGATATTACAGAGTTAATCTTTGGGTCATCAGCATAAGGAAGAAACTTTGAATATAAAAAGCAAGAACTTATATCATTAATAAAAATGGTGAACAAAAGCGGCCCAAGAATACTACCTTGCGGAACTCCTGGCGTTGCAAGATAAGGGCAAGAAGTATTGTTGTCAAATATGACTGAATAACTCCTACCAGATAAGTAGGATTCTATCCATTTTAGAGAAGTTGCGTGAAATCTTAGACAGTTTAATTTACTATACAAAATTTTGTTAGAAACCCTATCGAAAGCCTTGGCAAAGTCTGTATAAATGGTATCTACTTGGAAGCCTGCTTCAAAACATGCTAGGCAGTCATCAGAAAAATGGTAAGATTAGATACTGTAGATCTGCTCTAAAAATACACTTGTTGATTCAGGATGATTAGATTAGAAACTGCCAAAAGCCTTTTTCCTTTAATTATACACTCTAATAACTTAGCCAAAAAAAAATCAATTTCGTAATAGGCGTGTAATTTTTAACATCGTTCTTATTACCACTTTTGAAGATTGCCATAACATATGATTTTTTCCAGCCAGTAAAAATAACCCAGACGTGAGCTATTTATTAAAAATTAAAGATAATGGCTTACTGAAGGAGTAGCAATTTTTTAACAGAATATGTGGTAAAACATCAGCATCAGTATGCATTGAGGGCTTAAGAGAAGTAATCGCTTTTTGAACATCACCCACTGTTATGGATAAAGAACCAAGGAATAAAGGGGAATTTGAAAAATCAAACATACACGGCGTAGTATCGGTGTCAGATAAAAAATTGGTACTACAAAACTCGACTTGCTTATCGTTAGGGTTCGAACGATACTATCGATATTGAGTAAGTATCGATACTGAGGGTATAAAAATGAGTACTTTAATACTCGATACCTTATTTGGTGATTTTACTTGATACTTTGCAAAGTACTCGTAGTAGGGATGCCAATACCGGGATCCCGGAATCCCGGTGTTTTTGACGCCCCGGAAATCCCGGGATTTGCGTGAATTAATCCCGGGATCCCGAACATTTTGAAATATCGAATTGATAGTAAGAATTTGTTTATGAATTTTGAAGTATGATTTTTGTAAAATGCCGTTTTGACTGCAATTAACAAAAAGCTTGAAACTGTACTTTTAAGTTGCAGTCTGAGCCTTTTTTGAAGAAGATTTCAATGAATTTACTCATAGCGTCGCTAATGTAAACGAAACAGAGAGTTTTAAGGAAAAGTTAGATAATTTAGATCAATCTACTCAAAACTTCCTCAAATCGAAAAACGAGAAACGTGCTGGTAAAAGAAGTTTAAATATTTTGTAATGGAGGAGATAGGGGTCATTATCTTCAAATGGATTATGTCTATCTTTTGGCAGTTCAGCCTAAAAGTGTTGATGCCGAAATATGTTTTTCATCAGTAGGTTTTGTATGTAAAAACTGCAGGTCAAGCTTAGAAGACTCCACTTTGAATGCTTTGCTGCTCTTATGAAAACATTTTAAGTGCAATAATAACAACACCGGAAAAAGGGGTGTGTGTTTTTAACTAGACCCACCTACCAACATGTATTTCGACCCGCTGAATCCGATTCTGAGATCCGTTTGACCCGTACACCCTCAAAATTTCTAGTAAATTGCGAAAAAAATGGCAAAAAATTCTCCATTCGCCATTTCTTTATAGAGTAGAATAAACATGTTTAGAGAAATTGTTTTTGTATATTTTTGTTTTATATTTTTTATTAATCGTTACTTTCATAAGTACCTGGTATTTAAATTATTATTTGTGATGTATACGTTCCTCACAATTAAAAAAATGTTTTACTTTAAAATTTGTCTGATTGAATAAATAAATATCGCTAGCGTAGAGTGCAAAGTTGCTAAGTCCCAATTTAAAAATTGTACAGGAGAGGAAAAAACTTCATATAGCCATTTTGTTCAAGTATTTCGCTAAACTTTCAATACAACATTTTGCCTGTTTAAAGCAAAGCAAAACTCCATACGAATCAGAGGGATTCGATCTTTATTAAAAGATTTCGAACTTTTTTGGCCTTATCGAATTTTCGGAGCTTTTTTTGGCCTTAGCAAATTTACCTTTCATTGAATATAAACGAGAAAACATAAAACAAGGACCTTTACCCTTTTCGAAACGATGCAATATTAATTTATCTAGCCTCCCATTAGCGTATCTTAAAGCTTCCAGCTCTCAAGGAAATTATAAGAAATATTTATTATAATTTCTGTTGCTTGAAAAAGCGCTTTGCTTTTGCTGTAAATTTTCATGAGGAAATGAATA